>NC_137221.1:15728888-15771388 GCF_949987685.1 Ammodytes marinus
TTTAAAATACAATGCATTGTTAAAGATGAGTGCATTCCAAACTTTTTTGTATTTTGCTTGTGACCCCAGTCCCACCAAAGAGTCTTTTTAGCTTCATAAACCACCCAGTGTTGTACAAAAAGCTAAAAAAATAGATTTGAGTTTAGAGAAAAAAGATTTTAGTTTTTTCTTCTTTCCAAGCTCGTTAATCAACTTGCGACCACTCAGATGCATCTTTCTATACGCATCATTAGTGAAACCTAATCAATCCATGGGGTTTAAAGTTATAATGTTAAGTGGCTATTAAGTGGGCTAAGTCTGATGATTCACACTGAAACATCTCCATGAAGAATAATGAGGCAGAGGAAACTGATCTGTTTTCTTATAGGGCCCTAACAGCAATGACAGGCTTGGTGTATCACCGTGGCAACAGTGCAAAGCCGTGTTAGATTCATTTGTGAGTTCACCTGTGTACAACGTCACATTCCATCCTGCCCAACTGTCCAATCAGAGAAATACACACATACCCACACACAGAGGATCCTTTATCTTGCTGTAAATAAGAGTTGCTCCATATAGTCTGAAAGATGCAACTCTGGGGAAAAAAAAATGCATGACTGCATGATGAATGACTTTCAACTGAGTTGTTGTTGTTGGATAAAAAGGTGAATGGAAATGATAAATAAATAAAACAACAAACTGGGTTCGACGTGGGTGGATGGGAGAGTGTTAAGTGGTTTGAGAGAGAGAGCAGATAGATCCAGAGTGCTTCCAGACACCAGATGGACTGACTAGCGCTGGCGTCACAGCGGTAACAAAAGACGAAAGAAGAAGAAAGGAGGGAGGGAGGGGGAAGTGAGGAAAGGAGGAGTCTGAGGCTAAGAATAGTAGTACAACCTCGGGCCAGTGCGATCGGTCGGCCCTGCCTGCTATTTTTGACTTTACTACTGTGCCAGCCAGCTCTCGTCTGACATCTCTCTCTCTCTCTCTCTCTCTCTCTCTCTCTCTCTCTCTCTCTCTTGTTCTATATCACTGTCTTTGTCCTTTTCACAGAACATAAAAAAACAACTTTGTCACAGTGACATTAAAGTTACTATGAATCAGTGCAGTCCTGTGACCTCTGAACATCTGTCTGCCCATTCCATGCACGGTATAGGTGCATCTCAGAGCGCGTAGTATTGCGTCACAGCTTCAAAAGCTGAACATCTACAGAGAGTAAGTCCATCAATACGGCTTCAAACACACCGGAGGCCACGCGGAGAGAACACAGTGAGTGGCGTGCTTCTGATCCCCACATTCTTAGAGCTGCTTGACTGACGTGGTTTAATCCTTGAGAGGTTCCACTGGGAACTCGTACGTGCTCCTCCAGAGGGTGGATTTCAAGGACGCACGAGACAGAAGTAGGCTTTTATATGCAAGGGTGCAGGTGACAAGTAGCTGCAGAAATGACCCATAGTGATTGCGTGTGTGGGTTTGTGTGTTTGTGTGTGTGTCCACATGTGTACTCACCACAGTCTCATCAGGAAACGGTGCTCCATGTCTTCAAGTAGAAAACAGTCGGCTGAATATGTCGCTCCCAATTGCCCTGCAGAAAGGGAAGAGACGAAAAAGAAAACAAGAAAAACATCAGAGGAGTTTGTGCAAGTGCAAAAAGCCCACACCAGGAGATGATTTGCAAGAAATAGTACTGTACCTGGCGGGAAGCGTTAAGCTTTCACTTTACTTTCTACAGTATATGTGCCTCCCTCTGTCATGGGGAAAAGCACCCCTCTATGTAAGCCCTGACCTGTGAAATAATCCCTGGCAGTTCCTGAACAGGCATTATGGAGAAAATTGTACAGCTTTGCCTGTTGGTCCCCAAACAAGGAGCTCACCTAACAGCCTGGCTAACGCTAAAGCTCCCCTGGTAGGAGCGCTAGGCCCGGGCCGGGACCTAACAATGGGGGGACGACGGGAGACTAAGAGAGAAAAGGAGAGCAAGTGGAGCCGTGGAGGGAGCAACATTAGCGACGGGAATGAAGGGCTGGGAGTAAGGATGGAAATAGAGAGAAAGAGAAGGGGATGACTAAGAGGCTAACAGCTTAATTGAGTGTGTGCGGCGCCCGATTACCTCCTAAAGGTAGCAGAATGTGTGAAATCACTTGGACTTTAGAGAAAAGTTAGTGTGTTTTTTCACTGAGGCTCACAGAAAAAAATAACACAGTCAGTAGTGTGTCGACCAACATCTGTGTGTGTGTGTGTGTGCATCTGTTTTTGTGTGAGTGCATGTGCATGTGTGTTTGTGTGTACCTGTGCTCACAGTCATGGAGATAATAAAACAAAAGGTAAGAACATGGCGTCGTTTTTCGTCCTTGCAGTGCCCGAGCTAGCTGCTAAATGCTGCTAAGCGAACCGTGGTCTCATTGGAGGCTTTTTGCCACAGGGTTCCACACACACTTTATTACTCTGCCATTGGCATCAGTCTGTTGCTTAATGTTTGCTGTTAGCATTAGCTCCCTGGGCCCTTTCAGTAGGCCTAATGTTGTGCCTCATTAATGCTGATGCGCACCCACACCATACGTTTGATTGAGGCGTCCCGGGGCCGATACATGGTTTGATAGTCATCCGCAAGGTGACCGGATGAATTCCCAAATGCCACAACATGAGCCCGATCTCATTTGAGCAAGTTTAGCCTATCACCTGCTAATTATCCTTCGCTAATCAAAAATAGAGTTGTGTCATATGCTGTAGTACCCAGAGAGCGAAGGGCGTAGTCCATGATCACAGAAGGGTTTTGATATGCATTGTGTGATGTATCATTGCCATTCCTTCACGGGGAAGCTGCCACGCGGCATGGCATGCTCTCACTGGCTCCAATTGATTTGAAGAAAAGTGTGCGCGTATGTGTACTTTTGTGTTTTGTGTTTTGTGTGTGTGTGTGTGTGTGTGTGATATGTCGCTGCAGAGATAATTAGAACACAACTGTTTTGCTGTCCCTGCAGGCCACTGATCCAGCTGCTTTCATTTAATATAGGTCAGCTGTGACAAAGCCTTCAGCACGGACACTGATCAGCTCACACAGAAAATATGAAGCTAAACTTATACACACTGGCACACACGGAGAGAGGCCCAATCATGTCACATGCATATTAACGGTACATACTCAGTATGTTTGTGCATAGGGACAACCGCAGGTGAATGCACACAGTACGTCCTCTCAATGGGTGTTTAAGTAGGCCTACAGAAAAACCCATTCGTCAACCTTCCTCCTGCCAGCAGTTTTCGGCAAAAAAAAAAAAGTATTCAGATAGTGTGTAGGCCTAAATGTGTGACGCCGTGTTAGCATCACCGACTCCAAAATAAGATTTTGCCAGACATAGATGATGCAAATTCATTTAACTGGTTCTGAAATCATAGGCAGACCTCAATATGTCCTTTCTGCAAGTGTGTGTGACAGTGCATAAGAATGGCATTAGTTTAAAGTAATTGGTGGTACTAGAATGTAATGAGTACAAGGGTAAAGCAAGGGACGCAGAGAGTGAAACCATTCACCAATCCACCTCTATTCACGCTACAATAGGCACTTTAGTATGTTGAAAAAAAAACATTTCACAGTCACAGAAAAAGTCTGTTCTCAGTAATTGAGAGTACATTCATAATAATTCCTCAAACCATTCTGCCATATAGGCCTACCATTTCTTACATTGGTATTATGCTGCCTTGAATAAAGGTTTGCATGAATAGGGGGTGAAGTTTACTGCTGACAAGCTTTTTCAGTGAGACAGTCTGACAATGCAGGAGAACTGAGGATTTCTAGAAATGCCTAGAAATCGTGTCCCTTCGGCCTTTTGCTTTTCTGTAGATTTTGTTCATCCTCTCTCTCTCTCTCTTTCTTCTCTCTCTCTCTCTCTCTCTCTCTCTCTCTCTCTCTCTCTCTCTCTCTCTCTCTCTCCTTTGGGACTGAAAATCTTTCTCTGTGTAACCTCTAAAAATGCAGAGAGGGCTACAGCTTCATTAACAGTAAATCCCCAATATCCCCACGGACGCTTCCTGAAATGCATATACTCTACTATACGCACACATGCAGAGTTGCACTTCTACACAGTTTTTGGACAGTCTCTGTACTTCCACACCAACTTTTAGTACATTATAGTACATATACAGTAGTCCAGCGACTACCTGCAGGGGCCCACTTACTGAAGAGGCTGCAGACTTTGATGGGATGTAACATGAGGTGCAGCAAGCTATAAGAGGAGAAAAGCAGCTCTTTTTCATTTATCTCCTGCACTACCTACACTCTGCTGCCCCTCTACCTCAAAGGCCACATTTATCAAGTTCCACCGCTGATATACTGCGTGCAACTACAGAGCGACTGTCTGCTACACCTCCTCAGGTGCATTGTGTAGCCTCTTGTATTGATGACCAACTCAACGGCAAAGCATCATTATCTTCTGTCCTCTTGACTACAGTGGGCTCACTAATGTGGAAATAATTGGTGCAAATTACAGAGTGGACAGGTAGCAGCGTATAGCCTTCAGGATGGCTTGATTGAGAGAACCTACGCTATGTCGCATTGCAGGGAAGATCCATGCATTCTCTTGACTCTAATCACTGGCTATTCTTCCTTGTTCCACCTCTCTTTATTTATTTTCCCCGTACGCTCGCCCCAGAGAGTGCAAAGCTAGCAAGTGGGATCATGCAGGGCTTTTAACAACTGCGGCTATTTATGCAAATACAATCAATATCTGATAGTCCCCTTCTCCTCTGACTCTATCTCTCTCTCTCTCCCTCCCTTTCACTTCATCTCTCTATCTTCCTCTTTAACAAGAGACTGCAGTAGGGGCATTAATTAGGGCCAGACATGCACCAAGGATTCCCCACAGGGCTGTGCAGCAAGGCCAGTTCACACAAGGCCAGGAGAGGACAGGGTCGGCCCGACCACTGCAATCAGGAAACAATGTGAGAGACCACAGAAACGGCAGCCGCTGCACAGCTTACTGGACAGCAGTTTGGATTATTAGCTCCTTTGGACTGGCTTCTAAAGATGATCAAATGAACAGAAAAAGGACCAGCATTCATAACACAAAGCATTTCATTTGCTTAAACTCCTCATCTTTTTATATGAAGTTGATGGATTGCTGAGTGAACTGACAGCCCTTAGTTGCTACGCCTGTCAAGCTTACTGTTATTGCAAGGCACACATCCAGTTTACATTGATAACTAGCTTCAGATTTAGGCCTATCACTGGAATTGAGACATTTTTCATCATCCTTTCTAGCCTGGCCCTGTCGGTTTTGCTGAAAAGGACAACTTTTGGTGGCAGATTTGATCAGCCGTAGCCAGCTGCAGTTTCTGGCGCAGACTTTTTCATGTTTGAAGCTGAGTTGTTTCAAATGGGAATCTCTATCCACATGAACGTGTGGTGTGTGCATGTCGGCAAAAAGTCAGAATCGTTACCAGTCAATGATCCGAGACATTTCTTTTAATGCATGTGAGCTAGTGAGTTCTAGTATTGTAAGTATGATAAGGAAAATGCTAAATCAAATATCAGTCACAGCTGGTGTATGGCTGCATAGCTTACATAGGATGTTTATATATAAGTGCATGATGATTTCACTTCTAATGTCAAACGAGAAAAGTCTTCTGGGAAGAGTTCGGCATACTTAATGAAAGTGAGTATAGCTTTAACATTGTTATCTTATTTTACTATTAGTAGTACTACTTAACTACATTAATCTTACACTAAAACAGGAAGAATGCTGAGTTTACAGAGGCCTAGGTTTAACTTTAAAACGTTCAAGAGCTGAATCAAGAACATTGTGGAATTTGTTAAAATAGCAAAAGCAAATTTTATTTTCCACCGTTAAGAGTACAAAGAGCCTTTGTAAAAAGCATTGTGTTTCTGTATTCTTAACTTTGGGGAAACTAAACCCCCCCCTGGAGTCTGAAGGCTTAGTTCCGTTTGCAAACCACTGTCCTACATTTAGGACATAGCACATAGATTCTTATTAACTTCTCAGGGATTTTCACAGGATTAGGTTCAGACGACCCAAGCAACTTCCTCAACACCAGGCAGTTCCAATTAGATCCTATTAACAGAACACTGACTTCAGCTCTGCAAACACCCTATATGGGATTTACGTCAGCTTAACGGAGAGGGAAAAAGTTTAAAAAGCAATTGCACATAATTCGTCTATATATAGCTAGAATATCCTCTTCTGATTTTCTTCATTCTGGTTCACCGTGAAGTTGTTTGATAATGCCTGGATTCTCCCTCACGTATATACAGTATCTTTAAGTAAGACATGCAGTTAAGTATCACGCCTGTCAGAAATTCATGCTGCAAGGATCATGCTAATAACATCTCTAGGAGGTCATGTATACTGTAGAGGCCTGGTGCACACAGCCTGCTGAAAGGAACTCAATGAAACTGCAAGTGAGATAACGGCTTTATAGAGACTTGCAAGAAAGAAAGGGAGAGTAGGAAGCCGAGGAAGGAGTGTAGCAAGAATACCTTACCTAACTTAATAAAGTAAGAAGGAAAACATGTGACGGTAATTCATATATTTCATAAGTAGAGTGATAGTACTCAACTACTATTATACAGGCGGAACATGTTAGAAATAATTTGTATTCATACTGAGTAGCAGAATTTAACATACATTAAAAATCACCTTGGGGCACCGCCGTTCCAAAACTTAAAACGAAGCCAATTAGTTAATTAATTCAGTCTCAAATCTGGTGGCTACTACTAAGTCATGAACAGTTACTGTGTGCTTCATACACACACACACACACACACACACACACACACACACACACACACACACACACACACACACACACACACACACACACACACACACACACTCACTCAACATTATCTTCTTTAGAAGTGAGAGGTTTGTTTAACGAAAAACTAAACATACAACTCATAACCAAACATACACATAACATAACCTCTGGAATGTCATAGGACACTACTGCTTTTTGTCCAAAGGGGTCACTAAAAATCAACAAAAACAGAAAGCTCCTCGTAGCTGCTTTACTAGCTGTGTACATAGCATCGTTTTTAAAACGAGATACAAAGCCGACCAATCGCAGTTCTTGCGGTCTAATCTGGTCTCATCAGCACGTAGTCACATTTCTGAAAATACTCCTTTCAGCTAGGGGGTAGCAACAGTAGAATCTTGCATAGCTATGCCATTAACACGTAAAGAGATCACTATGTCCACAAGTTAAACAAATGAACTAATTTCACTGTACCCATGTCTGATAATACCATGCCTTCATACACTTTGACCTACAACAAAATTAATAAATATTTTGGGTCATGAAACAGTTGTTGTCACATAACTTATTTTTTCATTCTTTGCAGTGCTTTGCCAAGTTTGCAGTATATGCATGACAACGCAAGTGGACAAACTTTACACCCACACATGCAATTGGATGCTGACGAAGTACCCCCATCTCTTGTCTTTTAATAGGTCTTATATCAGACTCTGGTCTGACTGTGCACAAATCAAAACATTTACCAGCTCGAGGCAAGCCTGCAGACACACTGCACATTATAGAGTGAGGCCCTAGTGATGTGCTGCTCTCAAGCTGGCACAGGACTGCATGCATAAATCAGACAGGGCACCACTGATCTGAACAGAGCAGGTAAACGGAGAAAAGGGCTCAGAGTATTGGAAAGGAAGGTAAAAAGAGTGAGATGGCGCCAAGGGGAACGGGTGAAATGGATTAGGGAAAGTAGAAAAAAATAAGTGACGAAAGTCTTCTTTCTGCTTACATGGGTTTCATTTAAACTGACTAAACATGTTGTGGTTAAATGTTGTGCACGTGTTTGCGGGTTGCATGCGTTGCCAATGTGTATATGTCCTCATGAGGATGCATATGTGTGTGCCCGGACGCAGCTGTTCTTCGCTTCACGGTCATGTATCTTTATGGGTGCGCTCCCACACATATTCTCTGTGGTCAGGGCAAAACACTTAGAGCCCGGCTCCCTCTCCAGCACTCACATGACAGCTCACCATTTTTCATAGCATTTCTACCGCTCTCTTTTCCCTCTCTCTCTCCCTTGGCTCTTAAGGATCCCTTGGTTCTCATTAGGCGATTCCTTGGCAGCAGCTGGGTACAGTAAAAGAGTATTTGCTGCTTCCATTCGTTCGCACTCTCAATCAACCTCTCATCCTCTCCGGCTTACCCCTCTCTTTACCCTCTGACTACCTTCCACTTGCGCAACTTAAAAACTCTCTTTGCTCCCGTCCTCTTCCCTCGCCCACAATGGCTGGCCCGACTGTTCATTTACCACTCTTTATCTATCCTTTCCTTATTAGCTATAAATTGCTCTCTTCCCCCACGACACAAGAATTGGATGAGAAGGAACAGGAGCGCAAAACAAGACAACACAGGCTACAAAGAAACTTGCAGAGTTCAACGCGGTCCTGTATAGCCTCTTGTTATTCATTTGTCACAGGCGAGCAATTTAGAGAATGACTAAAGTTATGATTAATTCATCCCACTGCTACTGGTTAACACAGCAGTCGCAATGATGCCCGCGAGCGTCCAAACAATCAGTATCCTTCTTATTATTCTCAGTCAGACCTTCGATAGAGTTGGTGTATGCGTGGGTGTTAGAACATATTCAAAATGTATGTGCACACATGTGTAAATCTCTAAATGTAATTTTCCGTCTGTGTCCCTTCATCCAAAACCCAATTCCAAGCTCGCTAATGCATTATGGACCATTAGACAAATATACTGACGGTGCACTGATTACAGAAATGAATGATGCATCCTGCGTGCCCCATTGTGCGTGTAAATGTGTGCACTTGCGATTGTGTGCGTTCAGATGCACACACAGAGAGGTCATTTACGAGAGCCAGTCTCAAGGCAATAGATACTATGGCCATTAGTGAAAGACTATCGGTATTACACAGGGGGTTACGGCAAGATCCTAACCCACGTGATCAGGTTCCACTTAATAAGGTCTCTGCGGTTTAACATTCAGAGTGAATCCCACTTTCTTGCACATAAATAGAAGTTCAAACTGGAGGAGCTCAGCCTATCAGAAGTGCAGATTTCCATAGATGGAGGGGGCTGAACGAATCAGAGCAAAGTGTAAGGGTCATGTCAAGGTCACAGATGATGTCACGCTAGATCGGCTCCCTTCCAGTGAAGTCATCAAAGCCTCATTATTCCTTTCACTCCGGTCCGCTCGGGCAAATTAGCTTCACCACTCAGGTGTGTGTGTGTGTGTGTGTGTGTGTGTGTGTGTGTGTGTGTGTGTGTGTGTATTTCACAGTCTAATTTGTGCCAGTGCCTAGTGTGAGTGTAAACCAAGCTGGCTTATTATATGCTTTCAGCATGTGTGTGTGTGTGTGTGTTTCTTGTGCACGGGTGTTAATTGAGTTTAGAATTCAGCCGCTGAAAGGAACACAACAGGGCTTGTGGTTAGATGCTGTTCATGGATAAGGACACATCATCAAAAAGTGAACCATCAAACGGCCTTGTTACAATGGCAAGTATGAAGGAGGAGGCAGAGAGGGCGAGGGAGGGAGGGGGGAGCATCAAAACAGAGGATATATATATATATCTTTTCTTCTTTCTTTTACCTGCCAAGTTCCCCACTATGATTCATCAAACGCTGATGATAAACAAACAAAAGGAGTTTATTTATTTTTTTATCTCTAAATTGTCACCGACCTGTCGCCGTGCGCAGCAACGGGACCATGGGGCGTAGCTTTCGTCACGGACTGGCTGCCTCTGCTTCAATTAGCATATTCCTGTTTGCATTCTGTGCAAAGGTTCGTGTGTCTAATTACAGTTTAACAAGCTTCAAAATTGATTGCTTGCGTACCTCTTCTGTTTTGGGGAAGGCAGCTCTGATCTAAACAGCCTTATGCAGTGTGTGTGTGTGTGTGTGTGTGTGTGTGTGTGTGTGTGTGTACGTGCCTGGGTTTATTTGAACATTCTGTGAAAAGAAGCAAGTGACCCTGTGACCTTTTGTGAGGATGGGGAGGAGAAAAAAAATCTGTGATACACACTTACATACACACACACACACACACAGAAGAACCACACACCGAGTGCCCTATTGGGTTAATGCATTGCTTTTGCAGATTGAAGATTGATGCTATCAATGTGTAAAACACTCCATTGCACGGAGGTTTGCAAAAGGCCAACGCAGTCTCTAGGTAACTGCTATTACCACTTACATCCACATCCACCTAACCTGTATGGACATTCATACCATTAAACAGAAAGGCATGGGAACAGCAACTATGCACCTCATGCATCAGGCGTAGGAAGGCCTCATTCTTTGCCTCTGATACTTGATATGTTTTTCCGTGCATGCATGAGAGATAAATGCATTATACAAGTGACTAAAAGCCCTCATACCTGCGTAAACATGTAAAACAAAACTGCGACAAAGCCCATTTGGGAACTACGGCTGAATTTATACATACATTTTCTTACTAGGATATATTCAGCTTATACCAATTAGCAGGGGAAAAAGCTGCAAAAGGCTGGAATTGCTCTAGTCTGTCAATTGTAAAAAAAAATACCTACATCCACACCCAGCAGAGAGCGATGGAAAGAAAGAAGAAGAGAGATAGAGGGGGACAACTAGACACTAATTAGCGGATGGGAGCAAAGCGGCGCTAAGAGTTTTGACAATGAGGAATGTCGTAATTCCATATCTTCCTTTCTCCTATCCAGTCCCTCTCATTAACTGGTTGTCAGATAATCGTGAGCGTCTTGATGTATGTCTGGTATATATATGTGTGTGTGTGTGTGTGTGTGTGTGTGTGTGTGTGTGTGTGTGTGTGTGTGTGTGTGTGTGTGTGTGTGTGTGTGTGCGCGCTTGAAGGTGGTGATTGTCAACATCAGCAAGCAGCATCATTAGAGGGACGTGATTATCTTATACTGTGCGACAATGCCGGCTACATTGGTGACCCTAAGCCCACACACACACACACACACACACACACACACACACACACACACACACACACACACACACACACTTGCTCTTCTTTTTTCAGTATCTCTCCCTTTGTTTTTCGATCAATCTTCCAATTTCTCAACTCTTCCTCCTACCCGGCTCTCTAACTCTGCTGACCCACACATCATACCCTCACTTGAACACACACAACAGGGATTTGGAAAGTCAAGCAGAAAGCGATCAGTGGAAGAATGTGTGAAAATGCCACCCCAAGTGATAACCGAGAAAAAAAATTAAAAAAAAAATTTGTGCGCATTTCGCTAAGTGCAATCATGTGTGTGCTGTACTATATGTCCACCTGCGTCTACTCGTGGGACTGCAAAAGTTTTTAGAAGACAACAAAAGAGAAAAAAAAACGTTACCGAGTCGCATAATCGCAGAGAAAAGAACATACATATAAAAGTAAAAAGTTAAAAGAATGATGACACATTTTCTTTCCTTCAGAGATTAATCGTTATATGCAATCTTTACAGCTTGGCTTGTAGCCCCTTAAGCAATACAGGTATCGGCGTAACATTTGTTCTGTGATGCTCCTGCTCCTGTACTATGTGGATGTGTGATCTAAAAGAACCTATCTGCAGTGCATTAAGACCTGAGGGAGAGCTCTGTTAAGAGCAAGGGAAATACAAAGAGAAGAAGGTGTTCGGTAAAAACAGTTGCGACAGGGTTTGGACCTATTTATTCATGGTGTAAGTTATCTTTCAGGATCGGTGGATAAGAAAAAAAGGGTTGCTGTTTACCTACATGTTACTTAGCAACTTGGAGAAACAACATGACTCCATATTTAACCATAACATTATGTTGGAGAGTGAGGGCTTTATGTTGATTAATTTGCCGCTATTCTGTGGAGGCTGACAGAGAGCATATTTTCTGTCCGACACTGCTTGCCGCTAGATTTGGCTCTAATGCTGTTACTTAGTAACATGGAAGTGTTGCTTTCTCTGAGTGTGTTCATCAAAAAATGTATTACCCAATGCCTGTGTTTGTTATTTCCTGTTCTTATTGTCATTGATTACACAATGACTCATTCATTTTTCATTTTCCTTTATTTATTCTCGAAAGATCAATTGAGGGTTACCCTCTTTTACAATGACGTCGAGAATTACACACAATGTACAATGAGAATACACAACAAGCTTACAAAGAGACAACAACAATTAAAACATTCAGATCAATTGAATAAAACAGAACAATAGCCTAATTAAAACAGTTA
The DNA here is from genome assembly GCF_949987685.1 of Ammodytes marinus. Classification (NCBI taxonomy): domain Eukaryota; kingdom Metazoa; phylum Chordata; class Actinopteri; order Uranoscopiformes; family Ammodytidae; genus Ammodytes; species Ammodytes marinus. The sequence continues at coordinate 15,741,071 of NC_137221.1, forward strand.
CAATTGGAGTGGGGCTGATTCAAAATAATAACTTTAAATTGGTTAACAGTTATGAGTGTATTTATTTTAATTTGATGTTGTAGGCTGTTCCAGGAGTCAGGGGCACTGTGGCTAAAAGCAGTTTTACCAAGGTCAGACCGGGCGTATGGAACATATAACATGAGCATTTCAGTTGAGCGGGTATGATAAAGCCCATCTGAAATATGCAGCATTGTTGTCAAATAGAGTGGTAGCTTTCCGGTCAGGGCTTTATATATAAAAATATGCCAATGTGCATCACGTCTCTCTTTAAGAGAAGACCACCCAACCTTTTCATATAAAAGACAATGGTGAGTGTCATAAGCATCTCCTGTAATGAACCTTAAGGCAGAGTGAAAAACTCTGTAATACAACACAGTATGGAAGATTATATTAAAGGAAAACACTGTACTATTCTGATCTACATTTAAACAAATAAGGTTGCAATATATAGAAGCTGTTTTATTTGTATGGCTTTTGGACTGTTATTTGGTTTTGAAATGTGGTTATTCATCTTTGCCTTAAGTAATTCATATGTGAAAAAAAAAACAGATCTGGGATGTGTACTAAATTTCGACCGTAAATCAATCATTTTTTTCTCCTTTCCTCCTAAAGTTACTCAGGAAGATTGTCTTAATTCTTATGTAGTATGTGCACTACAAAAAAACTAAAAACGCTAGAGACAACAGGTGGTTTAGATAATCATGGCTGTTCTCTGAAGAAAGAAAGAATAAAAACACTTTCTACAGGTACTCAGGATGAAGCAGGCTGTGGATTAACATAATGATTCCTCAACTATTATATTACTTCAACTCATATGGAAAGGCATATCATCTCATGCAGGTGAAGCTGGTCTGATGTGGAGCGAAACTAACTAGGGTTCTGAAAATGTGAAAAACAGTTTTGGCACAGATAGTCTCCTCCTGCGATGCTGTTTCTCATGATCTTCCCTGTGTTAATCCTGAGATCTCCTCATCAACCAGAACAAGATCATCCACACACTGTCAGCAACTCCACGGGAAACAAAGTGCCAACGCACCGGGAAGTCTATCGCAAAAGGGGTGGAACGCAAAAGATTCACACTCCATATCCGTCGGCCTATGCATATTGTGTGACTCACATTGTGGAGCAATTTTCGGGTTCAATGACACGCTAAAACGCTCTTGATTTTCCAATATGACGACATGTGGCATTTCACTAATCAATTCTTCACATTTGACAGTGTCCATGCATAGAGTGATGGCTGGGTTTTTCATAGCCATTGACGTTTGGCCTGTCAAGCCAGTGCATGATTGTATTTAGCTGATTGTGTATGTCTACGGCCCTTAACCCATTGATGACAGCTGCCGCGCGATGCCACATTGGCTCTCCTGCCTGATGCTGCGTCGCGCAGCATTATTACTTTATCTAATTTTCATGGCATTCCCAGCATAGAATGCACTGTCATTGGTTCAAATACACATGAGGTGGGTTTTGTTGATTTTTTTAAGACCACGTGACCACCCAAAAGTTGTGTGGTTTGCCGAAAATCATGTCAATCAAAAAAATAAAAAATAAAAAAATAAAACAAAATAATAAAAAAAATACGCCAGCTATGGCGGCGACAGAACAGTTAGTGGCGTTTGATGCGCAGAATCAAGGTCTACTATAGACTACTGACGAAAATCACACAACACATTGCATCTATTTATTAACAATATTTAATAATTTTCTAATTCATCTAATTTTGACGATTTTCTGAAAAATGTGTTGGTGTGTAAGCGCTAAGGGAGCATGTGTAAATAAAACCTGTGAACCTTACCTTTTAAATGTATTTTATTTCATGTTTCTATGTGCTACACAGGCTTAGATATTCAGGTTTTGGTAGACTTTACAATTCATACTATTTTTTCAGAAAACCCTCAGGCATTAAGGACATGCATCCTAGATTGCCATAGTCATCAATGGGTTAAGAGTCTTTTTTTTCCTGTGGGTTGGAATATGTTTGCGGTATGATTTATCCCTCCCCGCCCTTTCAAAAAAAACAAAAGCAAAACACAAACAAATACAATAAGCCTATATGTAAGGCCAAAGAAAGCTATCAGACTTCCTATTCAGTGCTCGCCATGTATATCTGGATGTTGCTGCTTATTTCAAATTCATGCATTTCCTATTCGTCTGCAAAACTTCCTCCGGAACAGTTCACTACAAAAACAGCAGTGTACACTGTCAAACCATTTCACACAAGGTGCAGCCTTGCATAATATTACTGCAGTTGTTACCCCCCCTTTGCTGCCCATCCCCACATATCCCCTTCAAGTCCACTCGGAGCACTCAGTGGCATCCATATTGCATGAGAGGATCGGTGGGTACTCATGCACACAAACATAAATACATATGAGCATGCGTACAGTCTCTGGCAAAAAACACATACAGAAATGAGAACCCAGAACGCGTAAAAAGACTATGCACGCAGCATTCACAAGGTTAATTATAGAGTAGGAGTTCATGAATTCGGGACAGATAGCACCTTCTTCTTTTTCATGTAGTTTCATTAATTCATCAGATGGGAGCAAGCCTCACCAACCATGATTTACTATTTAGCAGCTGGGGCGTATCTCAAATAGAGTAGAGTTAGATTTTCCCCCGCTGCCCCCACAATACATGACAACAAAGCAAGCATCTCAGTTCGTTAGGATCTGGTGATCAGTGCTAGTGAAGAATGCTGCAGACAGAAAAAGGGAGGGATAAAACATTTGCTCAACTCAGCGTTCCGAAAAGATGGAGATTAAATGAACTAGGTGAAAATGATTGCTTGCTGGAGGAGATAAAGAGAGACCAAGGGGTTAGAAAAACAGCTGGTGGCATATTACACAGTTTCCCTATATACATATTTAAATATGAATCTTCTGCAGTTCACACATTAAGATGAACATTCTCTTTGCTCATTGCTTCTTTTTTTCTGATTTTCTCTCCTCTCCTGCCCTTAGGTTGTGGGCAGAGTGCCAGCAGAGAGAGAGAGAGAGAGAGAGAGAGAGAGAGAGAGAGAGAGAGAGAGAGAGAGAGAGAGAGAGAGGGAGATTGTTTTTGGGTCTGATAGCAGAGTGTGTAAACTCAACCTCTAACCCAGCCTCAAGAGATCCACACCATCAAATATACATTATGGCAGCCCGAGCAGCGATATGGTTTTTTCTTGAAGTGAACTCTGCACCAGGCCCATTCCTGCTCTCACACATTTGAATACATTGAGTAGATTGTATGCGCCATTCCTCCAATGAATGCCCTTATGTCCCAGCATCTAGCCACAAAAAGCCGATGCCTGGGTAAAAACCTTCTCAGACTCACCACACTGTGACCCCTCCAGTGCTCTTGCCTAGCTGCTTTTATAATCTTGCTTCTTTTCCTTTTAGCCTAGCATCAGCAATTTTCCTTTACTTCACAAGCGCCGGTTTGAAGCTGAGGCAAGGCTGCTCCTGATGAGATGGGTTCACACACACACACACACACACACACACACACACACACACACACACACACACACACACACACACACACACACACACACACACACACACACACACACACACACACACACACACACACACACACACACACACACACACACACACACACACACACACACACACACACACACACACACACACACACACACACACACAAAAAAAATCTCTCTCAAATGTTCTCCCAAAGAGCAGGAGCATGCTGTAACCGGTCTCCACCCTTGCATGGACTGCAGTAGGCAGTCTGCACCTGGAAAAGCATGAGACACTGTCAGAGATCAAATCCTAAAATGCTATCCAAAATACTTGCTCGGGGTGCGGCGTCCCACTGTTTTCAAAAGGGAATCATTGTTATCATTCGGCCAGGATGCATTTGCTGGAAGCTATGGATGCTGTCAAACCCTATGAACCGCAATCCAATGAGCGAGATCCTAACTTGATGGTATTGTTATATAAGCCTGGACACAATGCTGCAATAATGGATGGAAAATGTGTTATTTTATAGAGAAAGCCACCCAAATATTGATGGATCTTGCACTGCTGACCCTGTTGCATTGTGTACTGTATTGTTTCCTCCCAGTCCATTTATTCCAATCGTTTCCAGAGTATAAAGCTGTGCCATCAAGAGACTAAAAGTCTCTGGTCGCAGCCTCAATATAACGGAAAACAATGTGCATGGTGGCCACGAGAAATTCCATGCTGAGACTCTGTACACTTGGCTGGATAAGTTCTCACATGATGTTGAAATAGCCTGGGCATTTTGAGGGGAAAATGGGTGCTCCAAAAAAGTGCATTACAGCACTCGTTATGTGTTTTGTTTAATAGTGTACTTTTTGCTTTCAAGTGTTGTGCATTAGCGCTTTCCCCTGCCCACCCTTGAATTAAGCTTGGTAATGGATACTCCAAGTCCTGTTGTATACGATATGGATTTCAAGTGATGAATATGTAAATGTCCGACCTTTACATAAAGAAAGTGCAGATTCAGGTGATCTTAAAGCTTTTACACCTGGAATTAAGTATTATGTATTATTCATGGAGCAAAAAGGACAAATCCTATTGACGTTGATGATCTCCTGACTTTTCCTCGTTTTTTGTCTTGTTAAATCTTGACAGCCATTTTTGGGGTTTCCCTTCAGTGTTAATTCTAATCGCTCTTTCCAAACTTTTTCATCAACAGATCAACATTTTAAATGGTCAAGAACTTTGGTTTATGATCAAATAAGTGCAAATGCTAATAGCGCTAATCTCGCCAGCGACAGCGGAAATGTGTGTGATGCTTATTAGTAAATACTAGCATGCTTACACACTAAGCTAAGATGCTGACCATGGTGAACATTAAACCCTCTAGACATCAGTATGGTACCATTGACATTGCCAGCATTTCACACAGCCACTTAGCCTGGCATTCCCAGACCTGCCACTAAGCGGTGGCAAATTAAATTTGCTGCGCGTGTTGGTCTGGACACGCTCCGTTGAAGCTTATCAAGAAAGCCAGAAATCTGGCGGGCGCGCCAGAGCCCCTTATATGGTACTCTGGGGAGGACGTAACCGGATGACAACAGTGACGTGCATGCGACGTCGAAGCCGTGATAGTAAACATCAGAGATGGCTGCGGATATGTTGTGTGAGTTTGAGACTGCTTTGGCCTCGACCCTTAACGATTTGGAAGACGGCACTCAAATCTTTCATTAGCAAGTAAGTGGAATGTTCTATTTTGCCGACCGACAACGGCAAACGTTTAATTTAACAGTTTAACAGCTGTTCGCTAAACGAAAGGGGTTTACGTCGCCTTGTGCATCGCTCTGATTGGTTGTAGTGCTATCCAACTGCGTGCAGTGGCATTTGAAATGCACGAGTAGGAGCCGCCCCTTGAGTTGGAAATTACTATTGATCGTCGCCAGACCCTCTATCGTTCAAGATATCAGGGTCTGGATTTCCAGGCTAACAGCCACTAGCATGGCTGAAGAAAATGTATTGATGGATGGGCCACTGCCGATTTCAACCGTTGCACTGATATTTGAAATGATGATTCTCCACAGCTAAGAGGACAAGGATGAAGTCTAAACCAAACTACAGTAAATGGGCCTATCAATCATTCAGTATTGTACCTTTTCCCCATAACACTGAGGATCAGACATCAAAAGTCCCATTGAAAAGCAAGTGGAACCAACACACTCCTGTGTTTGAATAAAAGACGCCAGTACAACCAATGCATGGATGGTCACAGTGGCCCACAGTCCTTTAAAGCTCCCATATTGTGCAAATGCACTTTTCCGATGTTTTTGAACATAATGGGTCTACGGTGTGCCTTCAGACTACCAAAGTATCAAAAAAAAAGAAAGCTCCCTCCATTTCTCACTCTCCCCTTTTCTGAAACCCTCCACCTCTCCACCCAATATACTCCAGTCAGAATTCTCCCCGTTTCTGACGTCAAACTGGAAAGCCAGAAGCTTCCAGTGTGCAGTCCACCCCCCTATTTCTTATTGGTCCACGGCCCCGAGATCCTCTCGAAAAATATTCCTTCACCCCCATGTTGTTTGCTTGTTGCTAAGCGACAAGATGCCTGTAGTACAAAACATGATGAATGTTGCATAATCCACTAATTTATCTTAACCACAGCAGCCTCGTTTTTAATAACACAACGGATAGGAAGCTACTTGTGCTTTTTTTCAAACAGTGAAACTGAAATAAATGTTTTTATTGGTATTTCTGCCTGACTGGTGTATAGCTATTAGCTTTGGGACAAGCATTCAGCTTTTGCTCATAAAAACATATTTCTATTCCCCACACCAGTCTGGAAATGCCTCGTTTTTAACAGGACAAAGGATTGGAAGGTATTGAAGAAGTCTGACTTTGAAGATAATTTTTTTACTGATTTTAGTGGTATTGTTAGCAGCTAGCTCCCGAGCTAGCTTCGCAGTAGCCACCATCTTTTGCAGCATTTTTATTGTGAACATTTCTATTAGCGTGTGGCTGTCAGTGCATCTGTATGAACATAGTCTTTCATGTAGACAAGGATAGGTCATGTCAAACTGTTCAAAGTGCGTTACTAGCACTAGACTTGGTTCTTCTCATGGGTAGGCTAAACCTAACTGTGCTAACAGGCTATACGTCATCATTGTTTACAAACAGACAGAGGGCGAGGCCTATCTGGCTTCACTTCCGGACAGGGGGCGGGGGGAGCTCAAAGATTGTATATTTACGAGGGGAGCTGCAGTTATTTAAAAAAAATAGGCCATTGTGAGATTAGCTGAAGATCAACATAGTACAATAAATTATCTGAAAGTTTTTTTCAGCAAACAATTGAAGAAAAACGTATTAGGGACCACTAAGACCATATAATATGGTGTATAATAGTACCGAAAAGTGTATAATATGGGAGCTTTAAATCTAGTGACATACTCCTAGTCTCTAATTAGCACAGATACTTTGCTGTAAAGGGCAACCCTGTCTGCTGGGTTCCGTGCATGACACTCCTACGATAACCTTCTAGTCATCGGGAGGCGGAAGGGTGAGGGGATGAGAGAGAGAGAGAGAGAGAGAGAGAGAGAGATCATAGCACTCAATATGTAACTATGTCATGCTATAAACAACTTTTTCAAGGGTGCTTTTGCGTGTCTGTGTCATGTTGTAGACCGGCTGGTGACGTGGCGGCAGTGTCATCTCTATGAGGGTATTTTAACAACCACAATAATCCATAATTGTCTTCCCTCTCTATCTCCCTCTTTCTCTAATTATCTAGCTCTTGGATGGCAGAAACTTGACCACAACCTGTGAGTTCTGTCTCCTGAGCTGAACTCTCAGAAAGAGACAAAAGAAAAAAGAAATTAGGCAATCGATGGCAATCATGTTTAGAGTAGCTATCGTGGCGTAAAGAGAGATTGGCATGGCATGTAATGGAGACGAAAAGAGGCATTTAGGGGCGCAAGTGTGCATACGGAGGCGCAGACAGCCGAGTTAGAGAAAATTGACTGTGTGGCAGTGCGACGCAGAGTGATTGTCAATGAAAAAAGAGACATGGTAAATTGTTTTTTGCATCAATTTCTGAGTTAAGATACATGCACTCATATATTACTATATTTGAAATGATCAAATAATGTGAGCAGTATAGGTGGAGAGGTCCTCTGTCTTATACAGTAGACTCCTCGACACACACACAGCCAAACACACATCCATCCATGTGTCAGTGGAGCGTATACAGTAGGTGAGCTGAATGAAGCTCAATGAACCATAAGCCCTCTACTGTCGCTGTCTTATGTTGGAGCAGATGGCAACACTGCCATGCCTTGCACTCATCCATCATCCTCCATTCATTTATCTGAGCAGTACATAGGTGAGTGTGTGTGTGTGTGTGTGTTTGTCAGGAGAGTGCTTTTAAGTGAAGTGACACTGAAGAGATTGGATGTCAAGCCAGTCTGCTGATTTCAGGTCAGATGTGTTTCCTGTGGGGAGTACACCCCACAAATAAATAACTAGAAATTGACCACATTTCTTAACATGCACTTGTCTTACTGTTGCAGAAGACTCATTGGAAAATATCCATTGTCATATATATCCAATGAGTCCGGCAAAATGTAAAAGAAAGCGTACGGGTGACACATATCATCCGATGATGGACGCATGTGTCAACTTTGCTTGCTCTGAACACTGAGGCTACAAACGTGCATGCGCAGTGCTGGCGATGCCTGTCAAAATCCCTTGTCTCTACCCTTCTGAGGCACTGGAGGAGAGGAAGTGCAGAAGTGTAGTTAACGTTTCAACTCATCATCATTTCTCCCTTCTTTTAGGGATTTCTGTGAGAATGGAGCGCCTCAGGCAAAAAAGAAAAACGCTGGAATCATCTGCTCTGCGAAGCTTGCCTCTCCATTTGGCTTTTCGCTCTGAGTTTCAACATTTTTCTTGCTCTTTTTCCTTTTCTTCTTCTACCTCTACGCGAAGCTATGCCACCACTGTATTTACCTTCACCATCTATCTCAAACCTGCCAAGCCTTTGGTTTTTCAACCGTCTGCGTACAGTATGGGGAACTAACAAGTCTGGCTTGAGAGGAGAGTGTCTTTTAAGTTCTTGTTGAAATGTAATTGTAAAAGATAACATGAGATGTTACAAGTTTTTCAAGTGATATACCTTCTGTGAACCTAAGAAGAACAGCTGGCTGAATGTTCATGCCAACAGGCTTGTGCAACAGAGCGCTTCGTGGGTTCACGCCTGTCATCGTTTCACATCTTTATCAAACAGTGTTCAACGTTGAACCTTCCTTTTCGCCCTCCAAATATAAAGCCATAACAATGAAGCCGGTGGTCTGTGCTGTGCTGACCTTTTGGGCAGACAGAGACAACTAGTGTAGCCTAGTTGCTAGAGATGTTCCTAGCATCTCTGCAGTTTTCAGCAATTTGGGGTTGCAGATTTACCACTCAGAATTCTTCGTGTTTTATTTTACACAATACCTCCCTGATTGATGGAGACACACCATTTTTGGCTTCTCCTTTCTAACCAGCAAACATCAAATGCTGCAACTAAAAATTACAATTGTATTAGATAACTAGTAGGCAAAAAAAAAATTGCAAGTATTTTGAGAGTAGGCCTACAGTTGGTTGGTTTTGTATGTACAGTATGAAAGATAAAGTTATTTTAATGTGTACCACAAAGAGAAAAACAGATCCTCAAAGTTTCCCAAAACACGTGGTTGGTCTAGTGAATGACCACACATTTTGACCAAGGAAGTAACACAGGGTTAGGTTACCACCAACTCTATGCTAATGCTAAAATGATTAGTTAAGATAATGTTTGCAGCTTAAATAAACACACTGTTAAACCTAGTCCGTACACTTTTTTTCAAATACAAGATTGACCAAGCTGTTTGGATGCTTTTAGCCAAACAGTGAGGTCCATGTGGTAGGACCTAGCCCCATATGGTTGCATTAGTGCACAAAATATTAGTGGCACCGAAAATAAAAATGTTAGACATATTATCCCTCAGATGAGAAGAGGGAACATTCTGGGAGCCTGGACAATCCCCCAGACTTTAAAAGCAGAAACATTCTCTCTTGTGCACCATGTCTTTCATTTTCATTTTCATAACTTCTGTATTTCATCTGTCATTCAGCTACATTCCTCTTGTATCTCTTGTTAGCCAATATAAAACCAGAAGGGTGCATTAATTTGATTAATTGCTACAGGGGAAATGCTCTCCAGTAGACTGGGCTCCATGGCCGTTTTTCTAATCGCGATCAAGTCAAACGGCCATGCGTCCATCCCATTCAACCAGGCTATTCATTAGCTAATTAAAATAAATGGCCACTTAGCCAAATCAATTCCGCAAGACTATACTGCTGCGCCACCAGAGTACAGATTTCTCCCGATGGATCAAGGCCCGGTGAAGCAGTGGCGGCTGACATAGGTCGTGACCCAGCAGGACTGAGCTATTCCTGGGTGGAAAAGGCCTGGTCTCTGCCCTTACATTCCTATACAATGTTCCTAGCGCATTTATCAAATAAGAGATCTAAGGTTTGGATTGGTCAGCAGCACACACACACACACACACACACACACACACACACACACACACACACACACACACACACACACACACACACACACACACACACACACACACACACTTACAAGTTGTGAAAATGTATGCATAGAAAAATATTGCAGTATCACAGGCTTTTTTAAACAGGCAGTCATTTGACAAAGCTTTAGCCAATAAATAATTCTGTTTAAATTAGCCTATACTTTGATTATGCTGTTAGAAGCATCTGGAAGACCAGGGAGCAGCAATCTGTGTGTGTGCTTGTGTGTGTGTGTGTGTGTGTGTGTGTGTGTGTGTTGGCGTATGTGTGTAAGTAGGGATGAAATCAATTGAACAATACAAATCATTGAATGCATAGTCCATAACACTCTTACATGTCTAAATGCAGATACAGAACAAAGGGGTGTGTGATGGAAAATGAATTGTTAGAAAAGCCGAACAGTGAACAGTAAACAATGAACCAGGGGAACATTTCTTTAGTGGTTTGATCATTTACATCATTATACATCCATACAATGTTTAACTGTCAATGCAAACCATTCCTTACATCCAGTGTATCACTATTGTCCAATATGTCACTCACACCTTCAGTTAAGGCAGCCTAATTTTCTTGTTTCTGTGTGGGCAATGTGAAAGGTGTTAACATAGTATAACACATTTATCTAAACTTCCAACAAGAAGTAGCCACCTGAAAGTCCAATCAAGTGTCAAAAGATCAAGATCAAGTTTCTGTTTCATACATGATGTGGGATGTACCTGCCTTAACCACATCAGTAATACCCCTCCACTGATATATAATTTGGCTGAATGGTATATGAACATAATTCACCAGAATGCTGAACAACAATTATACAACTTTATCAGCGATCTACCTTGAACTTGGTATCATAACGGCCACTAAAACATGAGACTAACCCTGCGTTCCGAATCGCATACTCTTTCTTTTTTCTATTCTACATACTACATCCGACGATAAAAAGAATCTAGTTAGGATGCAGTAAGCATACTATTGGGACATACTTTTACTCTTTTATTTCATCATAACATTGCGCCTTGATCTTGCCTCTTGCTTGTGATCACTCGCACCGGATTGTGGGTCCAAATAGGATGCAGTTTTCAACACTAACAATCTTGGCCGGATGAAGTAGGACATCCGGGTACTTCTAACCAGCCTAAATCTGGCTCCAATAATCGGGACATCGTAAATATTTTTTCTGCATAATATATAGTAGAAAGTATGCAATTCGAAAGTCAGCTATCGACTTAGCCTGACTCGATGTGCATGTTCAGAGTTGCTGCTACTGTAAATTAGAGGATAATTAGGAAAAAGGAGTAAAGAACATTGAGTGTTTTAAAGAGTGTATGTGAGCTTTAGAGTTCCCCTCAGGGGATACGGTAGGAAAAAAAATACATTACTGTATATACCACAGTATCCAAGCGTACAACAACTTTGTCAATCAATACAAAAATTGTCCATGGTGCAACGATGGTTGTAAAAGCCCAGATCTACAGTAAACTGCTGACTGAAATCAATTTCACACTGTCAATATGTAACTATCTGCTCTTGATTCGTGAGAACTGAAGCAAAAGGAAAAGCAGATACTTATTTGCCTCTAGGGATTGCTCGCATTTTTCATCTTCAAAGCTTATGCTTGAATTCAGGTTGGGTGTCTGACTTAACATCTTCGAGGCAAGTACGTGTCGTTGAGTCAGCCATGACAGCAGTCTGTCTGACACACTCTCCGTCCAGCTGCATCAATGCTGCAGGTGGGAAGTCACTTGGTGGGTCTCTGTCTCTCACTGTCTCTCTCCATCACTCACACCTTTTTATTTCTTCCTCAGTCTTTTTTTTTTACCCATAATGCAAAGTGTACAGTCAGACCAGATAGACTTGATTCTTGCGGATCTACAACAGATGGGTGATGAGACTGAGTTTCTTCCACTGTACCACCCAGGATTAGCAATGTATCTCGTGTGGATCTTGTGTGGATCCTGGGTGATCCGGTTGGATGAGTGGCTATTTTTCACTAAGAACCAGCTTACGTAGCTGATCACCAAGCTCTGTTATTTCAGACAAGGGTTATGACAAGGAGTGCTATTTGAACAATTTTCCTGCCTCCTAGCTTCCTATAATTCCTGTATTTTAAAGCCCTGGGGATGTACAGAATAGCCTATGTGGATTTAATAATGTTATTATATGTCTTATCAGCCAGTAATGCAATTTACATTCTAATATGTATAGCTGTTTATCAAATTAAACATAGTAGTGTGATCAGAAATATAAACATCACAGATTACTATTGTTTCATGCATAGTCTGGAGCACAATATACAAAAGGTCACACACCAAACTAGAATTGCTTTTAAAGGCTCTGCAAATGGCAATAGTGTCAAAGCTGATACATTTGTTTCGGACCAGTTTTGTTTTTATTTGATGCTTCACTGCACATCTGTCCAGATAGTGTGCAATGTGTTTTCCTAACTGAGCAAACAAGCTAAACCAGTACACACATGTGCACATGCAGACTAATAAAACAACCATGTGTGCACAAATGCGCAAGGATAAATTAAAAACAGGCTTAAACAAACATGTGCATGCACGAGCACATGATACACGTGCAAGATAAACAAGGACGAGAGCATTCAAACCACTCTGAAACGCCCCAAACTGTAGGGGGGTGGGGGGTGGGCTGTGTCAGGCAGAGATTAGTAATAAAACTTTCCCTTAGTCAATGGAGTCTGTGCACTTGTGTGTGTACGCGTGTGTGCCATTTGCTGCTCTCAGCGGTGTGGGAGGTCTGATTTGTAGCAGTAATATCGACAAGCTGGGCCTTGGAATGAGGTCTTTCCTTCGGGGAGTCCTCCTACTCTTTCGTGCCTGCACAGAAATGCTCATACAAAGAAAAAAACACATAAAAACAAAACTAGGTTTGAATAAAGAGTTGTGAGGATACTTCCAACGATGGCAACCAGTCCTTAATATAACACCTAATCCTCCTTTCCTTCAGTCCAGGCTTTACCTTAAAAAGAGAGCTGGTCACACAAGCATTAACCATGGTGTCAGGGTTTCAGGGAAAGACAGACAAGAACCCAATTGCAGGACACAGGAAACAGTTCAGATTCAAAAAATAGATTTTAATGAAGTGGATGACAAACCAGGTAGTAAGACAGCATGGCAAACAAGTCCAGTTGGGGCAGGCAAAAGGGAAAGTCCAAAGAAAGGTCGAAACACGAACAGGCAAGCAGGATCGGAACACAGGATGAAATCCGAATGCTGGAAAGCTGGGTGAACACACTAAGACATCTGACAATCTGGCAAGTGACTGAGGGAACTGAACTGAGATATATACTGGGGCTGATTAACTGATGAGGAGCAGGTGAGTGTGGGGCAGACCAGGTGAATGTAATTAACAGGGAGTGCAGAGCAGGAGGGAGTGGCCGGGTCTGAAATGACATGAGAGTAAAGGCTGTTACATACTCCGCGAGAAGAAAGAACAAACTTCTCGGTGACAGAGCTGCGAGAAGAAGATGACGTCATTTTCTTCTCTCAGCTCTTGTTTAGCTGTTCTCGCAGCTTGTTCTCGACACATCACCCGGGCCGAACTTTCTTCTCGCAGCTTGTCCGAGAACTATTGTGTGATTGGTCAGTCTGAAGTCAATGAGGAAAGCGAAGTGAAATCAGCTGGCGCTACTGAGTCAATTACCATGGTAACAATGCGCCGCGGTGAGGAGTTCGGCAGTTGAGTTCTCGTGAAGTATGAAATGTCCAGACCAGAAAGAACTTCTCGCAGCTCTGTCACCGAGAACTTTGTTCTTTCTTCTCGCAGAGTATGGAACAGCCTTTAGGTTGCGTTCCGAATCGCATACTCTTTCTTTTTTCTATTCTACATACTACATCCGACGATAAAAATAATCTAGTTAGGATGCTGTAGGCATACTATTGGGACATACTTTACTCTCTTATTTCATCATAACATTGCGCCTTGATCTTGCCTTTTGCTTTTATATCCGTCGCATCCCCGTTTGTTTTCATATGGAGGCTTCGTCGATGTGACGTCACTTCACGTGCGCACTGGATTGTGGGTCAGAATCGCCCAAATAGGATGCACTTTTCAACACTAACAATCTTGGCCGCATGAAGTAGGACATCTGGGTACTTCTAACCATCCTATATCTGGCCACAAGAATCGGGACACCCTAAATCTTTTTTCTACATACTATATAGTAGAAATTATGCGATTCGGAACGCAACCATAGAAAGGAAACCAGGAAAACAGACATATGAAAACAAACTAAATACTGGCTGAAGTTGTGACACATGGCTACATTTCATGTTGACATTAATTTTCAATGGAATCACTACTACCAGTGGATTTGCTCAGAGGAGTAAACGGCTGCACAATTTCGACATAAAAAAAACAGAGAAGGCCATCTAGACAGTGACCTTTGACGATACAGAGTCCAAGATGGAGAATAATACAGTATCATAGATGATGAGCTAGCTGTGTAACACCATCAAACAAACAGCCATGAGACAGGAGCCAACCGTACTAATTTGTCTGTAGTAGTATCAACTACTAGCCCTACTAGTACCCACTACATCACCAAGCGTTGTGAGGACATGTGTGGATGAATCTCTCTGTGCTACTTTCTGGAGTGACTGAGCCCTAAATAAGACATAATTCTAATTCCAATCTCCACCACCCAGCTGAAAAAGTGGCATGTTTGATTTTTGAAGAACACTTTCCGCTATCAGGCAGACCTAGAATGCACACAGTGTTCTCACACCAAAGTCGAGCTCCACATTTAACATCAGGACAGCTCCACACACATTTACACACCTTTCTAACCCGCGCTCGCAACTTTAAATGCAGGGGTAGAGATACAAGGGGAACTGACAATCAGACAGGAAAACATATTCGTCTGTAACACCTTGTATATCGGAGAGATCTCGGTTGTCCACACTTCTCGTTCACACCCTGTTCCTCTACTGACACATTGTCCAATTAAACTTCTAAAGTCTGACACTCACACTGCCTGTTCTTTGGAGTATCTGGGGTATTGTTCTGCGTGTGTGTGTGTGTGTGCGCGTGTGTGTGTGTGTGTGTGTGTGTGTGTGTGTGTGTGTGTGTGTGTGTGTGTGTGTGTGTGTGTGTGTGTGTGTGTGTGTGTGTGTGTGTGTGTGTGTGTGTGTGTGTGTGTGTGTGTGTGTGTGTGTGTGTGTGTGTGTGTGTGTGTGTGTGTGTGTGATTTACCATCCCGGCAGTTCTGTCATCCATTGGATGGATTCCTGTTTGACTGTGAAACTGCAAAACTTTTAAAAAGTATGACACAGCTAAAAAACAAACAAACAAACAAACAGCCCACTTCCCTCCACCTCCATCCAACCCCATGCTATAAGAGAGACCTAAAGGGGGCTTTTCATATCCTCTATCTTTGTATTGCATCCTCTCTGGAGTCACTTTAAAAACATATGAAGCTGTTTGTTGTTTTCATACCAAGTCTTATCCATGAAGCTCAGCCAAACTACAGATAGAAAATAAAACAATTCTTGTGATGCCAAATGGCTCATCCTCAACCACAGTTAGGCTGGGGAAATTTCCGGAAGGAAAAGTCACCTTCAACTGAGTACGGAGAACAGGTCCAATCCACTTCCATGAGGTTGATCATTTAATTCACAGATTTGGGACATATAGGCGACAGCGTTTTCTCCCTAACATGAACATTGTATTTACAGTATATCTTCTTTTTTTCGTCTTCGTTTTTATATAATAATGTGATTTTAATGTTTCATTCGCAGCATATAGTGAGGCAAAGTATATCAATCATGTGATTTCCAGGTGGCTGGCTAAGGCTGATTGACAAGTCCATTCATTTTCTTTCCGGGTGCAAAAAAGCTTGAGGAGATAATAAAGCCCAGGAGACCCAAGAGTATTTCAAAAGAACAGGGGCCATCGAAGGTGCAAAAATCCTGCTCAACACAGAGCCATGAAGATCTGAATAAAGACAGTAAATGATTGTCACTCACTGGCAGGACATTTCCAGAGGTTATCGGAAACATGGTGAACATCTGAGCAGGTATACGTATGTGTATGTGTATAGCAATGTGAATATGCATGTGCGTTTGATAGCAAATGTGTGTGTGTGAAAGTGACACACATGGTTGAGTGCACACATCCACGCAGGATTTCGGAAACACTGGATTATTTTTCCCTCTGCGCCGTGAAAGAATCTCCTTTTAATCCACAAATGAGAAGTCAAGAAGGGGACAGCAGCTCGGAGATGAAATGGTTATTTCTGAGTCAAAGAATGTGTTTTCTGCTAATACTGTTACAACCAAAGTGCCCTCCAGTTATTGGAAAAGGAGACACTCTGTGAACGGACTCATTGTGTCACCATGGTGTGATTGTCCGGTGCCTGTTTTGAAAGAAAGTAAAAAAAAAACTGAGACAGCAAGCTCTGAAACTGCAACAGCAAAAGGCTGCTGTTCATTGTGCAGGATTTGGGTGCTGCCCATTGAAGGCAGTGACAATTTTTCTATCTGACCAATCAATGGTTTGCAGTGTTTAACATTACACTTTAGGACCTAGTGTCTGGAACCTTTACAGAGTAGGTACCAAAACAGTAAGTACCAGGTACTTTTTCATAGTTTAAAACTAGTAGAAGAGTAGAGTAGAGTAGAGTAGAGTAGAGTAGAGTAAAGTAGAGATATGTGACAGTTATACTGTATTGTTCAGAGTCCATTCCAACAAAAAGAAAAAACAAGATGGAGGGTTCAATGAAGAATGAAAACAAAGATACCTAGATGAAGACAGGCATATTAGGGACAGTATTGGAAGAGGTGAAGCAGAATGAGTGCGTGAGAACGGGGGATCTGGCGAGCACTGCTTTTGGCCTCGTTGGGGAGCTGATAAATCCACAGCCATTTGACTCCTGCCAGACACCGCCCCACACGCAAACACCTACTCGCATACGCACACTACATCTCCATCTGTTTGACTTGTGCCAGTTGCTAATTTTCAATTACCCAGCATGCCTCAGAGAACGATGCCTTTTCAATGAGGGCTGTGAAAGAGCGACAGATGGACAAACTCAATATACCGATAAAGACTTAGGCGACAGGGAAGAGGCGACAGTGACTAAAATGATCCTCTTAGTCACCTGAGTTTTATATTCTGTCTTAACCTGCATGAGACTTTTGGTGAGCTGGAACCTGTTCGGTGGAGTTTATCTCGTTAAGAGCATAATTTCAGCAGGCACAATGTGGTTTGGGTTATAAAAGGCCTAGCAATATATATATACATACACAAAGCAGTAAGATGTTGTTTTTAGTGGTTTTTCTTAATGTGTTCCAAATGAGTCAATGCTGTAAAAATAAAACATTCATTTGTGGCATGGGACATATCCATATTTTTTATCAAACAAGATGATTATGCCATAATGCATTTGTATGGGTCTGGAGCCTATTATACTGCAAAGTGTTGCAACAGTATCAAATAATCTGTTATCATTACTGTTAGGACAGAAAATGTAATTTCGATAGGAAATGAAAAGAAAAATTGTCCCAACAATTTACTTTGATAAACATTTAACCCCCTTTGCATAATATGCAAATCATTCTTAACAAATAATATTAACGTCAACGTTCTCAGATGTCTCAATACCAGTGGACGTGAAATAACCTGAACAAAGTAGATAACAAGATAACATATAAACACAAACTCATTTGCCAAAACTGGTGAGACTAAAAGCAGCCGCATACTCACGCCGCCATGTTCCAATGGGTTAGGTTTAAGAAAACAAACAAACAGGAAAGCGGGAAATGTGGGAAGGTGAAGAAGAGAATAACTAAACAGCGATGCTTGATTTACATGCCATGGACTAACCTGCCTAAGGCAAAACCCTAAATTCTTTAGTTTCACACATCCGTTCATACCCACCTAGGCAGATGAAAATTCAACTCTGTGTGCCTGTTTTTCTGTAATAGTTATCTCAGGCCTCAAGTGAGTCATGGTCACTGCATTGCAATAAGTCGGCTGCTGAGAACAGCATAAATTCAAAGACTCAAGGCCCAGTGTGGCTAGTAACTTAACCTCCATAAATCCTTTTTTTGGTCATTAAGATATTCCTAGGAGTAAAAGGGGCTAAAGCGTCACAGCTCCTTAGTTGTTCCTGTGTGGAGTTGGGGGAGCGTTGATTAACGTGCGTTGGTTTCCATTCTGCTGACTCATTCGGGGAGCAGCTTTTCCCCCCACCTTGTTTAAGTAGGAGGGCAGATAAAGGGCTGCACTTGGTCAAACAAGCCGAAGAGTGTGCGATCGGCTAATTAGAGCTGTGTGGCCCAGGCCTGCGTGTGTGTGTGGGGGGGGGGATACATTTTGGCTTGTTCACAGTTAAGCTGTGTAAAATGAATAGGGCAACAGCAGCCAGGAACTGCTGGTTTTAAAAACAAATCAAACACACTTAGATAAAAAGAGAGAACAGAACACCAAAGGCTTCACCGCATGTTGGCTCAACATGAAACTAAAAGAGTTACATGCGCACGCACACCCACCCACACCCAGAAACAAATTGGCGTGATGAAATGCACAGGAGAAGAACAACACAACATGGTTTACGTGCTTCCAAAATCTAACATCATTCCGGCTTCCAACCCTCCCTCCCTCCCCTGTCTCTGCTCAGCTGCTGTAAGTAGGGCACATCAATTTTTCACACTGCCTCTGTCTCTCACTCCGTCTGTTGCTGTGACCATAGCACCTGTCTGGGCCATACGTGTCATCATCCGGCTTTTCCGTACGTCCCAACACACAAATCTTGTCTTTTACTCCCCTCTGCTTCTCTGTGGTCCTATCTGTATGCTTCCCCATCCATCATAATCACTTTCTATGCAGTTGCTCTTCCCTCATCTGTGAATCTCTAACAGTAACACGGCCATCCATCCTCTTAACATTATGCAATTTGCAATAATCACAGAGGCAGGAAAACACACATACACACAAACACACACACACACTGACTTTCACATGCCTTGCTGGGCTGGCTCGATAATGACATGGAGATTAAATGGCACAGAGAAAGCATGGACTTACTGATACTGCACTTTACACACATTCACCCACACAAACACACACACACACACACTCAGGCATGCACAAACAGGATTCTCTTAAAACATCTCACTATTTCAGATACACACAGAAAAACCATATCATCAAATTCATGATCCTTGTTATTATTTCTACTGCTCTATATGTCTCTCTATGGTCGCTTGTCTCTGTATGTAAAACACCACTTGGCTCCGGTACCCAACTAAACAACAGCCAACACTATTCGGAAGAAGCTTGCTTCCACAGCGCTACTCGCCCTGTTTTGACAGTGCCTTTTGGTTAATGAGCTGTCAGCACACATGTGACACTTTCACATGAGTAGCATGGTTTGTTGCATAATACATTTGAATGCACATTTCAAAGACTACTATTGCAGTGTAAGTCTTTGAGACTGCATAACATTTATTTCAGTGTGGGGATGATTGTGGCTTGAAGCAGGTACTGTATATGATTGGGGAGCTTATAGCGAGCTAGCAGGAGAGGGAAGGGACACACACACAGACACAGACACAGACACACACACACACACACACACACACACACACACACACACACACACACACACACAGACACGTGTATCGATGTGACAGAATATCTTACTCCTGTATCACTTTTCCATTATTCATTGGTTAATCTTTATTTTCCTGCTTGTATACGTTTTTATCAATTTATTAGGATCATTTAATGACTGTTGCAGTTCTCTTAAAATTGTGTTTCTGTGTCATTAAGTTATTGAGTCTTACAATACCCCAATAATTAAGTCAATAATAAAGACAAATGTCCTCTACAGTCAAAACACTGTGTGGGGTTATTTATGTACAAATGTTTATTTCTGGCGAGGCGACACACACACACACACACACACACACACACACACACACACACACACACACTATAAAACCCTGCACAAACACACATACTGTACAAGACTTCATGGAACAAGCGAGGAGATGACTGAAAATAATAAAAGACGCCCATCATTTGGAGGAAACAGGTCCAACCGCTAATTACATTTCTTCTAAAACTCATCTTTCATGCACTTTTCTGATGCAGCTTGTGATAAATGTCAGGTCAATTGACATCACGGTTAAAGTTCACAGCCCGGCAGTTGATCCAACTTTTTCCTGACAGAAAAATGGTCTGGGTGTGACAGGCCCGAGCCTTCACCGGAGGCTTCCACTGCGAGAATGCTAAATAATTCACACAAAAGGGGCAGTTTTGAAAAGTCTTAACCCACCTGAGTTGACCTATCCAACATTGTAAAGAAGGTAAGTCGCAGGCTTGCATTGAATAATATACTCTCATTCCAGCCTTCTTCAAAGTTAATATGGCTCTGAAAGGGCCCACCTGGGATCTTCTTCACATTAATATTTGGGCCTTTGCTGGAGCAGCGGGAGGAGGTCAGTGCAGGTCATGTGGATGATGCTTGAATAAAGTCAGAAAAACCCATGAAACAAAACGGTTTATCTTAAACTTTACGAATTAGATGGTTTTTCAAATGTATTTATTCATGTCTGGGTTAAGAAACATTATGAGTAATAAGTGAGGCATGTAAAATACTTCTAAGTGGGAGGAAAAGGGTCGGAGGGGTGTCACCTCGTCAATGGCAACGTGCAAAAATGACAGCTATGAGATAGCCGAAGCTGGTTAAATAAAGAGGTCTAGAGATGGTTATGTGGTGTCAGTGGAGAGATGATCCATTTGTCAACCAAGCATTGGAGCCGAGGACAGGACCCAATACACAGAGACAGACGGAGGAGAGGAGGATGGGATAACACTTGGCGGCGGAGGCACAAACAAGAAATAGAAGTCGAGAGGGAAAGACAAACAGCAGAGAAAGAAAAAGAGTGAAAGGAGACGATGGAGTGATTAGACAGATGGCGTGTGTAAACACAGGGGAGAGAGTGAGAGAGGAGAGAGCGAGAGGAAGGAGGACAAGATGAGTGCCGAGCGACAGTGGAGAAGGATGAAACTGGGAGCAGAGTGTGCAGAAGCGAAGACTAGCTGGGGGGCTTTGAGATACTGTATGAAGCAATAAAACAAGCACACATGACAAGAGAGCCGGAGGGAGGGAGGGAGGAGGGCAAAAGAGGGAATTATATGTACGACGAAGAAACATTAAGACAGGCCAGAATCATAAAGACAATGGTGTGTGTGCGAAAGTATACACACAGAAGAAAGAACAGAGGGAGAGGGGGAAGAGCAGAGGTGATGGGAGAAAAAAGGGAAAAACAAGGATGCAATGAGATAAAATGGGGGGGGGGGGGGGGCGAGGAAAGAGAGGATTGAGACGTGAAAGGGCAGCGAAGCAGCAGAAATCAATTCCCGCTGGGTGTCGTAGGATCGGGGGCAGTCGAGTGCAAATGCTACATTATAAACACTCAGTAGGCTATGGCTGCAACACAAGCCATCAATTTGCCCTGGATGTGCAATGAAAAATATCCTTGTTGCTTCGCTTCCAAGCGGGTAGAGTTGCTGTTGACTCACTGGATGTACAGGCAGTGTACGTCTATTACCAGGGTTCAACACAACTTATTTTTCCTACTGGCCCGCCGGGCCAGTGGATCCGAGTTTTGCTGGCCCCTTGTATATTTTCACTGGCCCTGCACACACTTTTTTTTTATTCATAATTTAGTGTAAATAATTATAATATGTATTAGAAAAATTAAGAAAAATAACCAAATCTAAAGGGAATATCTATACTGTAACAGTATAGATATTCCCTTTAGATTTGGTTATTTTTCTTTTAGTTAATTATATGAAATGTTGAGATTGCTCATACACATAATATAAAACCAGGCAAACATAATGAATTCGAAGCCTACGTGGAAGGGGTGGGCCAGTATTTTAAAGTCCAGTAATTTGATTATTGTTTTTATTCTTGAATTTGGGCAGTTTAATGAATAGTTCACCTGCAGAAGTCATGATCAAACATAGGGAAAAATAAGAGATGAAGGTCTGATCAGTCTTTGTGGTGTGGTTTGCTGTTTTTATTACTATATGCATTAGGGATGTGAATGTGTCGACCGAATGACTGGTTTTCCGCTTACGCTCAAGTTGACTTTAAAAATAGAATAGAAATCCGAAAATCAGGGGGTTATGCCGTTTTTTAATGGGAGATTTCACCGTGTATGCAAGTTCACGTCTGGTCGTGAGCGCGCTGCAGGAGCGTCACTTCAGCATGAAGTGTCAGCTTCACATAAGAGTCCGGTGTGGGACCATTTTTTCAAACTATTGACAATGCAGTGCAAAATATGCAGCATAAGTTAAACGCTCGTCTAAGACTATGACGTTAAATCACCTTAGAAACACACAACGCCTTCGTCCGAGCATAGCAGCGTTTCACCGTGAGATCTCGCCAGTGAGTGAGCGAGTGAGCCACCGCGCAGAAGAACTGTGGTTTGTGGCTAAAATAATAACCGGGTATATTCCCCTCGTTAGCGATTTCAATGGGAAAGACTTCCGCGATTTGATTGTATGTCTCGAGCCTGAAAACACAGTGCCATGTCGGCAGACAAACTGCGCGACTAAAGGAACTGTCCAGTGATCCGAGTCCCTCTGTTAGTTTCTGTCTACAACCGACACAATCACCGGAGACGCATACACAGCGGTTAAAAACAATTTGTATTACCATTACGGCTTTGATGCAAATACTGTAACATTACGGCGGCAGCTAAAGGAAAAGCGCAGTTTTCACTTCATTTTCTGCACCTCAACCTCTGCTGTGGGAAGAAAGAAAGGGGGCAAAGTAAGTCGATTGATTTATCGATTCGCAGGCGGACGGTAGGCAGCTCTGCCAACGGAGCGAGAGTGCGCTCGCTTGTTGCTCCGCCTGTCAAAACGCCCACGCATCGTTTGTCCACTGGCCTTTCATTAAAAAATATATTTTATATTAGGTTTATTATATTGAGTCTTAAATAAACACTGCTTTCATTACGACTCTCAACGTGCATTTCAATGAACCATGATGTAGTCTACAAAAAGATACTGAACTGTGATTGGCCGTTACTGGCCCGGGCGGGCCAGTGACTGGCCAATCAACTTGCCCTGCATTTGATTTTACTGGCCCCGGGCCAGCGGGCCATTGGTTATGTCGAACCCTGTATTACGTAAGCATACAGAGTAGTATTGACTTTATCTGTGAGATTTCCAAACGCAGAGCTGGTGTGGTGGCAAAAAATAGTTTTTTCCATCTCAACATCGCTGTCGTGTATTTATGTTCACCTCATGTGGGGATGTAAGGTCACCGAGGGCAGGATCCCTGTCATAGTATGATTGATGAGTCAACGCTATGCTTGAAACAGGGGCATTCTTACAAAATGCAGGACTGTTAAAAACAGTTTTGACTGTTGTTTTTAATGCCCACGCTCAAGGCACAAAGTTTGCTAGTATGGAGGCTATGCATCATACAAACAGGGATAATGGCGCAAACGTACAGATGGGCGTGCTCTTAGTTTGAGGCATACTGACACCTTCAGTAGTGTGCAGCTCTTAAGCTACTATGATTGTTTACGCTCTACTCCCATCAATTTAACATTTTCATTGAATTTTGGCTGATTTAAATTATCCCCTGCTTGCATGTTTTCTGAGACACTTTTCTATTATTTCTAAGCCGGATACACCTCAGATTTCAGAAAAACCTCCGCATTTTCCCAGTAGTTATTCTGTCTCGGCTGTGAATGGCGTGAATGGTATTTACATGTCAGAAAACTGGATATGATGATGAAAGCAAAAGGCAAATGGATTATAACAATCTTCAATCTATGCAGCTCAATAACTGGCAGTTGATCCGCAGTGAAAAGATGAACTAATCAATGTGATCCTCATGGGATAGACAGCTGAGGCCCCTGTGACACACACCTCAATATTTAGTGTGTTGCTTTTTGTGTGAAGTGGTGCACACACTGCTAGATTATAAGCAGTTAATTGTTAGTTTAAGCAGTGTGAACCAAAGAAAATGGTACTCATTGTGCCTGGCTATATGCGCTCCTTTGTGCCTAATAGGCTTAGATGGGACTGGAGAGGATTGCGAGCAATAATACTACCGAGTTCTGAGGTTTAATTTCATTGATAATATCACCTTGGCGGCCTGTGCTTAAGCCTTTACCCCTGTATGCTGCTACGAATCAAACCTTTGCCTCCTCTCCCTCTCTCCATCCCTCTCTCTCTCCCTCTTTCTTTCCCTCTGACTTGTCTAGTTTGGAGAAATTGCTAACGTGTGGAAGTTTTCTTTAGCCATTTCGATCCTGCGGTCAAAGGTATCAATAAATAACCTGCAGCATTTTGTTTTTCTTCCCATCACTGCATACTTTGACTCTCTCTCACACACACAAAGACACACATACATAAATGTGAGGCCATGCCGGCCTGCACAAAACTGTAATCATGCCTTGCCGGAGGCGTCTTCAACCAATGTAGATCAATCATTCCATACTATTACACACACACTTAGTCTACACATAATCCCTGGTTTTCATTCATTCATTTAGCTGTGTTGTTGTATCCCCTTAAGTCTGTATGTTCTTTGCTTGACATTATTTTTCATACTCCCTAACCCTCAGACTCACTGCCTCAAAGCCACTCTAATTGCATTGGGGATCGGCCTTTAAAGGGTTGCCATAGTGACCGGAGGAACCTTTGCCGTGCCACATGCCTTGCTCGCTGTCCTTACTTGGGCTAAAGCTTGATTGATCATGCTCTCTCTCTCTCTCTCTCTCTCTCTCTCTCTCTCTCCCTATTATGCGTCAATGTACTTCCTACCTCATCTATACTTTTCCACTTCACTCTATTCACCCGTTAATTATTTCCCACTTTTCCATGTTGCTTGATGAAAAGGGATGGGATGAGATGGGGTCTGGTCCCTGGGGAAGAGTGCTCTGCAGATGTGGGAGGAGAATGCCTCGCCAATAAATGCACATGCATACACACACCCACCTACACACCCCCGACCCAACCCCCCAAACAACACACCACACATGTGTTGGAAAGCCACCCTGCTGTTGGCCAGGGATGCGGCAGCCCAGCTAGTGTGTGTGTGTGTGTGTGTATGTGTGTGAGCGTCATCACAGCTGCCCAGCAGTAAAATACATGCCGGCTAACAGCTTTCAGAATGAGGAGGCAACGTTCTCAATCAAAGTACAAAACTACCCACAAGTCAACTCTAATCACAACATAGGCGATGACTCAGTAATCAGCCATGGAGCACTAAAAGTATGGATAAGCAAGGACCTCATGCTGGCAATATTTACATAAAATCTTTTTATTCATGATTTCTGATTTGGAGTTTGGTGATGAGCATTACATCGCTGTTGTATTTTCGCACTTTTCAAACAAACAATGCAATTGGTACCTTTAAGCATGGATTTGTGTATTTTATATTAATAAGTTTTACATTGAAAAGTATATTTTCAGAGTATGGCTAATATTCGGGGAATAGTAACGGTATACAAATCTATATAGACAAGGTATGGTTAAAAGGTCAGGCAACTTAAATGTTTGGTTTAAGGTTTGGAAAGGTCATGGTTACAGAAAAGGGTCAACATTAATGGCTGGTCTGAGTGTGACAGAACACAAACATCCACCTTCATAAGTATACATAATATTACAGGCACACTGACCAGCCCTGCATTCACACTCTAACCCACATTCCAGCCCATGACTACATTTTACTTCAGAGCTTGCCTGTGTTTCTCCAAAACACTGATGATACACCCAACAGTGCAGTCACAGTGTCCCAAAGTACACCTGTACGTCACACAGCAGCAAATTGAACAAAAGTTACATTGGAGGTAAACAAAGATAGATAGATAGATGGATAGATACTTCATGGGGTATCACATTCAGTCATCCAAATGTCTGCGGATTAAGTGGCTGTTATCTGTACCACCTGCTGTTAAAACTGTAAACAAGTCCAAGTGTGTGTTTTGTGTGTGTGTGTTTTGTGCGTGTGTGTGTGTGTGCGTGTGTGTGTGTGTGTGTGTGTGTGTGTGTGTGTGTGTGTGTGCTGGATATGACATTGATCTGTAGCCATGTTCAGCTGGGTGCTGATACAAAGCCAGCACCAGGGGAAGTCAGGGCCCGACAGATTTGACACAAACACACGCACACACACACACACACTCACAAGTTTGCAACAAAAAAAGTTGGCATGAGCGATAAAGCGCAAAAACCCCACGCAGCCTTCTGCAGCTTTACTGGGCAGTGTAACCTGAGCGTGGAGAAGACATTGCCGTGCACAGTGCGCTGTTTTTCTTTCCCTTCATCTCCTCCAGTCCCGTGGGGCATGGACTTTTTATGCATGTGTGTTTGGCACACATGTATTTCCGCAAACCAGTTAAGCTCAGTGTAGGTACAGGCCCCTGCTGGTCCAGCCATTTCCTCTTTACATCAGCAACAAGCAAACATGCCAAGGGGGAAAACTACACATTCCACTTACCTCCACCTCCCTCTCTTCCTGTGTCTCTACTCCTCCCTGCCTCCCTCGGCATCTCCGCCCTCTCCTGTGTTTCCTTGTGCAGTCCATATACTCCTTCCCAAAGTATCTCTCCATACCTTCCACATCTTTCTCTCATTCCGTCATGCACAAGTTCCCAGTTCGCCATTCCGTCTTTCTGCTTTCCCCTTCAATAATTCAGGCGCCATTTTCTCTTGGTGTGCAGTGTGTGAGGTAGTAGGAGTCACTTCAGAGCTTCAACTTCCCTTGTGGGAGAGTGTGTGCTCGCATGAGTGCACATGTTGCAAGTGTGTGGTTGTGGATAGTGTGTCCTGCATGTTTAAAGACAGAAGAAAAAATGGATTGCAAAGCCTTGGACTTGTGTATTTAAAAGATACGTGTGGTCAGTGTGTAGGACCTATGTGTGTGTGTGTGTGTGTGTGTGTGTGTGTGTGTGTGTGTGTGTGTGTGTGTGTGTGTGTGTGTGTGCGCGTGCGTGCGTGCGTGTGTGTTTGAACATAGTAACCATCGTATGTTTATCTGGGTGTGAGGAAACAAGAATGGATAGATAGAAAAATATGTATTTAGATAGATAGAACACATTTGTTTACAGATTACTTATCTGTTTTAAAGATGATAGAAGAATTAATATGTGTGTTTAAAGATTGGCGGTAAGCTCTTCATTCAGCTTGGAATAAGTGGGGAAATAGGATACCTGTCTATGCTAACATAGCTTACGGTATTTGGTTAATTAAGGGTTTTTGGCATAACGATGTGAAGTTGAAGGTATACTGTGTTATTCCTGTGAAGTCCTGACAGGTCATATATGAGCAAGCTAATGCTAGTTTTGTTAGTTCAAGCGACAGTCACATGGTATTTGCTGTGGGAATAAATACTTAAGAATAACCGCTACCGAATTAGTTTATGTTTTGCAACCCGATAATTTAATTTACTTCACATAGCCTAGTGAACACCTGAAGTTTGATATTACCTATAGTGCTGGATAGATGGCTGTGTTCATAGATGCATAGGGGAGTGACGGGGAGATCTAAAGCAATTGAAAATGCCATCTGAAAGACACTAAGCACATTCAGCCTAATGCTGCGTGTGAATGAAGCAGGTGAATCCTTTAAACCCTCCACTGTCTTGAGGCTTCTCGAGAGCAGTGAAAAAGAATGATGCAAAAAGATGAAGCCGGAGGCCAAGAAAGGCTAGAATATTTTTTTAAATTTTTCCTTGCAGCCAAAGGGAGTTAAAGGTCGACTAAGGAAAGCAGCCATGGAGTGCTCTTATTCCAGCCTTCAGAGAATTCAAATGGGAAACCATTCAACGACATTAAAATCCAATATATTCACATCATGAGGCCTATGCCTTTCTGGAGTTATTTTGGACAGCTCCTCCCCTTACAACACACACACACACACACACACACACACACACACACACACACACACACACACACACACACACACACACACACACACACACACACACACACACACACACACACACACACACACACACATATGCATGCACGCACACACACACTCACACACTTAATGGGCTGAAGACAGCGCTTTTGAAGTGTCATCAGCTATATTATTAGGGATTTGTCAATTTGGGCACTTCACTGCGATCCAGCGACACTGTAAGCCTGATCACTCTTGATGGCTGCTCGGCACACGTCGATGTCCATAACTGAAATAACTGGAATAGATGTGGCTAAACACACACACACACACACACACACACACACACACACACACACATGCAAGATTGAGAGTAGATGGGCCTGAAAACACATTGTTTAACTCAATTATCGCACAACTCATACACAATCATGACCATGAGGGAGCTAATGATAGTTGTTTACCATTGTAATGAATGGCATTAAGGTGCATGTTGGAGTCTGTCACACTAATGGAGTCTGACATTTCACCACTGTAAGTGTTATTCCTACCTACAATTACCCCTCATTGACATTTCTGCGGCCTGTCTCACTGGACTCGGGGTACTTGTTTGTGTGTGTGTGTGTGTGTGTGTGTGTGTGTGTGTGTGTGTGTGTGTGTGTGTGTGTGTGTGTGTGTGTGTTTGTGTGGAAAGAGGACCATTAATCCTCTTATTTACCACCACCGCAAACATTTCCAGCAATAATTTCCATCCCCGTCTTTGATATTTGGTGGGCTTTGGTGCTGCCAGTGTATCTGCATGGACCCAGGCGCCAAATCCCCACAGCGTCCGCTAAGAAAACCCTACTCAGTCAGGGCTTAATCGAGTTTACTTCTTTATCACCTTGCTCTCATTTAAAATATGGGATGGGATTCAAATTTTCTTTTTAGTGTTTTTTTTGTTGCAGTTTACAACATTTAAACGGTGTGAGGGATCACATAACAGCAGTTTGAATCAGAGGCAGTCTGAGCAGCAGTGATATTGCCTCGCTTCACTAGGCAATAAGGAAAAAGGCCCCTTGTATGTGTGTGTGTGTGTGTGTGTGTGTGTGTGTGTGTGTGTGTGTGTGTGTGTGTGTGTGTGTATGGCCGTAGTAGCTGCTGCTGCTTCTTCTCTTATATTGCCCAACTTCAAAAGCAGCGTCTCCACTTTAATCTTCTCTTCTCCTGCACTGCGGACCAAAGGAAAGACAGAAGAGAGACCCGGGCTCTTTCTGCCACTCCCATTCGCGTTGTCTCTTTCTGCTCCTCTCCCTCACTTCTTTCTCTATGGCTCACTGATGTACACATCTATTCAGCCTCTCCTTCACCTGCATGGCCGTATTCACATCCGCACTGTCTGAACACACTGCTCTCCACACACACACACACACACACACCCACACACACACACACACACACACACACACACACACACACACACTGACTGGCCTTGTAGTGACTTATAGTAAGATCTTTCTTTCTTTCTTTTTCTATCTGCCACACACATACACAGTCCCATTGCATTGCAAAGAGCTGGCGCAGTGTGGACAATGTATCAGGCATATTAAGTCATACTGGGAGGGTGCAGAGCGGCACAGTAAGGGGTACGGGTAGAGGCGGGGGGAAAACCTTGTGATTTTCAGCACTGCAGCGTCAAAAATTGAAAAGCCAATTCCAATTGTACCCCAGTAATTAGAACTGACCTGAATGGCTGCACTGAATATGGAATGAGAGGAAAGAAGCGAGAGAGCGAGAGGGAGAAGGGCATATTAGAAACAAGGACAAATGATGTTCATATTGCCCCTTTTGCAATTGAACCAGCACTAAGAAGTACAACCCCATGTGATCTGAGGTCATTCATTCATTGGATAGACATTCTGGGGTGGAGAGAAGCAGGAAGCACAAAGTGAAAACTGTGAAATATATAACTGATACGATATGGGGTTAAAAATAATAAATAAATAAATAGGATCTAGCATATAAATAAAATAAAAAACATAAAATTATTGTTGTTTCATATGGTTATAATATGTAGGCCTGTGTCAATGTGTGGCTTGTAGCCTACGATGTGAAACATAATATTTACTGTATTTTTGCTGCTGGACGCGCGGCTCGCGAGGAATAGGCTCAAGCTGACACACAGCTGATTTAGCCGTGTGTCAGCTGGGTGTGAGTTCGGCGCGTTCAAACTGACACGGAGATAGTATTGACGGCCCCGTAACATGGGAAGCAAAATAAAAACACGCACTTCAAAGTGCAGCGTGAACCTGTTGTCACTGTGTGATGGAGACACTCCCCT
>NC_137221.1:15776388-16201311 GCF_949987685.1 Ammodytes marinus
GGTATATGTAAATGTGTCACACATGTACTTGTAGTTGACTAAATATGACACAGAGATCCCACTACATTGCGTACTAAACATCCTCCTACAGAAGGCTGTTGGAGGTGTGCAAGCAGGAGCTTTTGTGATACACATCAGATGGATCGCAAAATATATGATGGGATTGTCACTTCATCCACTGCTCAGATTACACTCTGACTGAACGACAGACCCCCCACAGCGACATGGTGGGGGCTAGAAGAGTGGTGGATTTGAGCGAACGTGCCTGTGAGTGTGTTTGCTTTGTTGAATACACCTTTAGGGAAGGAAGGAGACCACTGAGGCTCTCTACTTCTCAAAACTCTCATTGGTCTGTCTCTTTTGTCTGCCTCTCTCTGTTCCCTCTCCTCCGTCGCAAAGCACCAATCGCTCCATCACATCCCAGTGTGACTCAGCACCCCGCTGATCAAACACCCCATCTAGCCCTTCCACTCCTCTGTTTCCATCTCCCTCTCTCAATCTCTCTATCTCTCTACCTTTTCTCTCTGACAGACAGCCCAAAGGCAGCCACACACAAACAGCTCCCTAAAATCCCCCCCACCCCCTCCGTCCCCCAAGGGAAGGACCCAGTAAGTTCTGAAAAGTAAGAAGCGCACTCCAGGAGAATGCGTGACAGAAAAAAAAGTGCTGAATGACTAGCATGAGAGAAAAATAACAAGATAAGATCACAAACACGACTCTCTTGATCCCCCCCCCCCCACTACCACACACACACACACACACACACACACACACACACACACACACACACACACTTATTTCCTCCACAGATCCAAGCAAGGAGACCCAGGAGGCTATAGGGAATAGTTTTAGTATTTTTACAGCTCCACTTATTTCTCTATTATTACTTCCTGTCTTTATGACTGTCCCTATAACCCTGAATAGACTGAAAAACACAAAAAGTTTATTCATAACTAGGAGACAGACTATTAAATCTACATACATTTAAAATGGGAGCCAGCAGTGCAACTGCCCGTCAGTCCAAAAGAGTAGTGGAACAGGAAAGAAATGCGTAACATAGTCATTAGTGCAGTGGCTTGCGGGAAAGAATAACAATCACCCCCAGCAAATTGCAAAGGCTGCAATTAGGATAAACAATATTCAGATTTAAATCGCCTTGTTTTACAAATGCATGCTATCGTCCTTGTGTGCCAGTCGTGCTAACCAATCGGAAGTTACCCAAGGTGAATGCATGAATACCCAGCAACAACAACAAGTACACACAAGGAAAACTTTACATTCACAGTGCCGAAAAATGATCTCTGCTGAAGTGTGCACAGCCAAAGTATCAAGTGAAAGTAGTGATGGTAAGTCTAAAAAACAAACTACTATTCCAGAGTTGTTTGTGATACAGTTCATCAAAGATGCTCCGCAAGGTCACTAACGCAATAACACAAGAAGGTGAGTTTCAAAAACTCCTCCAAATGCTAGACAAAAGATTACAAAGTTGTAATTCCCCTCTCACCCATACTCCAGTCAAGTGGCCCTCCCATTATTGTTCGCAGAGTCTCGGAAAAAATTGTAGTTGGAGCTGAAATATGCCAATTGCATCCTACCGTGCATCCGCTCTCTCTCCCAATTCGATTCAATAATTGAAAATGTAGACTTACAGTTAAAAAAATGAATATGAATATATAAACGCTATAAAACGGCCTCGCAGCGGACCCGGGTTCGAATACAACCCGGGTCAGTTCTCTGCATGTCTTCCCCTCCTTGCCCCATTTTAACTCTGTCTCTTCAAAATCTGTCTGATAAAGAAAAAATGCCCAAAAATAACCTTAAAAAAAGTGTCTCTCACTCTCCAAACGAAGCTTGATTTTAAAATATTATATGGTAAATAAAATCGCAATCCAAATATCTGTTGCAATTTGATATTATCCCCAAATTATTCAGCCTTATTCTCAGTGGTTACTTAGTTAAAGGTTCAGTAAGCGGAATGGTCAGTTTAGCTAACTTCCTGTCAGTGACGGCAGTTAGCAGTCCCCTCCCTCGTCCCCACGTCACCACATTAATGCACTGCGGTCTTCAAGCAGCGAGTTATCTAGCATCATCTCTGGTCCATAAGTGTGATAAAACATGATAAAAACCATCAAAACAGACAAAGTTTATTTGCCGATTACATGCAGAGCGAGTGACTGAGAGATCGGCTTTATAAAACGTGCACACTAGTGTTCACTGTATGAATAAAGAGTGATTTAACACTTATATTAACATAAATAAATCGCTTACTTCACCTTTAATTCTCCAATTGCATTATCTCCTGACATAGGTCCCTGGTGGTACGTTGTCCGATGCCAGAACCTAAAGCATACTTACAGCATGAGTTCAGTGACTAGCATCGCATCAGCAGCTTTAACTATGTATTGTAAGTAAGTATTTATTATTTGTTGCAGAGGCTGGGAACGCAAATTCAAACTAATTTCAATTGATGCAATGTTCTGAACCACAGTAGCACAGTCTTTTTTTCCCTGTTGAGGATTTGAAGGTTGACCCTCGTTGTCATTGCCCTCCAAAACCATTACAATTTAATGTTGCAAAAAACTAAACATTTTCTGGGTAGCATATACATGGGTAGCATATACAAAGCTTGCATAAAGGGGGGCGGGGGGATAACTGCCAACGAACCCCTTCGCATCCATAGATATCAATATTGCAAGCTGGGGAGCTGGCTCATGCATGTCACCATCCGCGAGGCCTGGCAACAATGCCTTCAGGATCTCCTGCATTATTCAAAGAGCCCAACGAGCACACTAGGGCTCTGCCATTATCTATTTAAATCTGAGCGCAGGCATGTCCCAGTGAAAGCATGTACTCGCTTGCTCCACCACCTGTCCCGCTTACAGGAGGAGATGGAGAGGGCTGTTAGAGGGGAGGCAAGGGACCACCTGATGTAACAGGGGTAAAGGAAAACATGCGGTGGGAGAGATGGGGCAGGGGATGTTGGGACAGGGTTGACCAAGAGGCAGAGAGATGGAGGTCACAACGAAATGAAAACAGAGGAGGAGGATGAATTAAGCATGACAGCTCTGAGACTAAAGCCGAGAGGTTAGACAAATGTAGTGATATTAAACCGGGAGGCAAAGTCTAGAAAATGGAGGCAGGGTAAGAAGAAGTGATGGAGGCAGATATTAGGAGGGCATTAGGGAAATGGGGAGAAGATGAGATGAGATGGGGGAGGAGTGAAGAGAATGAGATGATGAATGAAGGGAAAAAAGGAGAACGAGGGAGGAGGCATGGAAGGGGGAGGAATAAAAAATATGAGAGATTAACCAAAAGGAAAGGGAAAGGGGAAGACGGGATAGAGGGCAGGATTGGCGCCAGCAAAAGATGGAGAGAGGAGATGAAGGAAGGTCTGAGAAAAGGATGAAAGGGATATCTTTTTTAAATGGTGCATCTACAAAAAGGGGACAGAGGTAAACCAATTGAATAGCTACCGTATGATGTAGCATTTACAGAGTATACCTCTCTGACATTTCCTCTCTCCCTCCAACCATGCTCCCTCGATCACCCATTCATCAAACAAGTGCCATCCCCTCATCCTGAGTCACTGACGCATTCACTCATCCTTGCTCTCTCTCTCTGTCTCTCTTCTTAGGTTGCCGGCGAGAGGGTAAAGACATGCCTTAACCATAAAAACATCCAATTCATTTTAATCTAGCAGTATTTTGATGTCATTCCCACTAGGAGCGAGATCATTTCGTATCCAATAAATCAACTTCTTCCAGGGATTTTCAATGAATTGGTCTCATGACGGCATAGCAAAGTTGAAAGCAAATTAAGTGTGTTCATTTGTACAAAAGCCACAAATGTCATGGCCGGCTAACCAACTTGCTAGTTGCTTTACTGTTAACTTGTGTATGAAACTGACTCGTTCCTTCAGACTTTGCAAGACAAAACTAATGGTGGTGGGGTTCAGCGAAGGGTCAATTTGATTCAGAAAATGAATTGCAACATATAACACACTTTTATCATAGGCTTTCTTATAATAACACACTGTACTCACTAAACCGAACTCAAAAGAGATGTTTCATTCTTAAATAGTCATTCAATGACATTTCCATGGAAACAGTGGGTCCCGTCAATGCAATCATCCAGAAAGATATCCACTATTATTATTTTTTTATAACTAGGGGCCGACTGCTTATATTTTTGTCTCTTGCTGCACACAATTGTCATGGGATTCGCTGTGTGCAGAATGTGTGTAGGACTATTCCCCTTGACAATTACTAAAGAATATACAGTGAGACTGTGCGATCTAAACTAACGCCTCCTCGTTTCTGAAGCACATAACACAGCGGGAAGCATGTTGGATAATGCGAGTGCAGCGACTTTTACAAAAACATACAGGAATGGCGCCTTATTTCTCATATGGCTATATGACTTTAATGCGCCCTGAATGATACAAACGCCTGTGTCTCAAGGTCATCAAACGCTGGAAAATGAATCACTTCATCTATCATCATAATAGGCAAGATTGAAAGCACGTTCCCATCCACACTCACAAACACATTCCTCTAACTATATGTGAATGAACAAATGCTAATAATAAGATTCCTCTCAGGATTCACTTGAGCCACAGTCCTCAAATCAGCATTCTCTCTCTTTCTCTCTCCTTTCCTTTTTCATTTTAGCATCAGTGATCACACTGCCGCAGTTCTCCATGCAGCCCACACTCATTGCAGCGTTCACTCACTTATTCTGTCAGTTAGAGAGGAATGAAGAGGGCCAGCTGACACCCAGCACCCGCCCATTCTTAACAGCCATCCCCCCCCCCAACCTGACACACACGCACACACACAAACAAACAAACAAACACACAAACACACACACACACACACATATATCAACAAACACTCAACTAAACACTCACACATGGGCGATCAAAGGCAAACAGACAACTCCGGCATACATACAAAAGGCACACACGCACAGAAAGGCCAACTCGCCTGGCTGGGGACGGGCAATGGACTTGGGCTTGGGGCTTGCTAGGGTGGAAAGGGGAACAATTTCATGCCCAACTGCATCAGAGAA
Source organism: Ammodytes marinus (assembly GCF_949987685.1). Lineage (NCBI taxonomy): Eukaryota > Metazoa > Chordata > Actinopteri > Uranoscopiformes > Ammodytidae > Ammodytes > Ammodytes marinus. Next base: position 15,781,459 of record NC_137221.1, read on the forward strand.
GAGTACATTGGGAACGCGAGCAAACATTTTTCCACCCAGATAGGTTACAGCAATTACCCTCGCCTCTTTAACCATGGCGTTCGCCTGCAAGCTCTGTTTTCAGGTCCCGTCCACAACACAATTTCAAACACAGAGTTCAGTTCCTATTGGAGTGTTGGGGGTTGGGTCTTTTTCCCTTGTCCATTACATAGTTTTTTAAGCATGAGTGGTCCGTAGATCTATTGTGATTGTGTGCTGTACAGATAGCGATTATGGGTTTGGATTGACCCGTGATCCTGCAATACCAAGCGGGTGATATTAAATACTCATCATTTTGGTGCTCTCTCCAGTAAGTAAGTAGCTCCATTATAGTAGCAATAGAGCTATGCATGAATATGAGGGGTAGTGCTGACAATCAAAAGACAGGTTCGAAGCATATAAAAAAAAGCATCCATTGAGTGTGTATGAGTGTGTTCATGTGACACATACCCTGGCCTAGCCCCACTGAAAAATGGATTAACAATACAGGCCTGGCTATATTATTAGAGTTTGCCAACACTTAGAGCCTGCCAACAGAGAGGAAGGACAAGAGGGCCCTTTGACACAGGAGAATAGATTAGCAATAATATCACTACAAACACCCTTAAGAGAATCGCAGGGTGGTATTTAGGACAATTGGAACAGCCATGACCTCTGTTTAATGCCTATAGTCATACTGGCATTCAATATTTTGCTTAATCACCTTGTATGTAGGGCTAGGCGATATGACGATATCATATCGTGGACGATATGAAAGTGTCTACCGGGAGAGATTTGGCCATACTGTTTATATCGCGGAGAAAAAAAGTTCATGTGGCGGGAGGCAGCTGTCCCTCCGAGTCCCTATAGTTACACTGCAGTTACACTGCCGCGCCACACGGGGGCTCTGCAGCAGAGTTCTGGGCTGCAATACAGCTTCTCTACCCGCCTCATCTGTTGCTCTAGCTGTCTCGCTCCGGTGCGCCATGATGGCCATGACTACAAACCAACTCTGTGTCACGGTGGCAGAGCAGCTGGTTTTAACGGTCAAAAATGTCATCGGGCAAAGGAAACTTGCTTGCTGCTTCAGCGTGCTGTTGCCGTGACGCAGAGTTGGCTTGTTTTAAGCCGCAAACTACATGGGTTAGCTCTCGTGAGCTAGCTGGCTAATAATGACATCTTTAGCCTACTCGGGGCTTCACCCCCGTGCTGTTATTGTTGGAGACAGCCAGCAAGGCTGGTTTTATGTAACTTTAAAACATGTCAAACTTGAAAATATTATTTGTGTTGAAGCTGGAGTTAAAGTATTACCAGACATTTGCTCATTAGTTAATTTTGACAGTTTTTTAAATGAAGATGAGCAAATACTGCAGGAAAATTCAAGTCTTTCATTATTTTGATATAGGCTACTATCAATTGGAAAATGTAAGCTATTTGGTTGATGCTGTCATTTTTATTTTGCACTGACTGACTAAAGCCAGAGTGGTGTGGTATTTTGCACCAGTTTTTCTTTTGTATGGAAATTTAAGTTCCAAGCAAAAAATTAAAATAATCTAATGTGATTAAAGTTCAGTACGGTTATTGTAATCCATTGAATTTTAAGGAAAAATACTATATTGTGATATATATCCATATCGAGATATAAAATTACCTATATCGTGATATAAGATTTGGTCCATATCGCCCAGCCCTACTTGTATGGATTGCATAAGTACCTCCAAAAGCCAATATTCTTAAAAAGATTAATAGTTCTAGTTTATAAAGTTTGTTCAGCAAGACTATGCTGTTGAGCCCTTACATTGATATAATCGGCATTATATCATCAGGCATTACCAAGCTGAGTTACATTGGTGTAAGTGCATATAATGAGTGCATGTTTAAAGTTGCCCCCTTTACCTTTGTTTCTATACTGTGCATGCTGTTTTCACATACATTCACTTCTTCAAAAGAAAGCCTTTCTTTCAACCTGGAGCCTGAAAAAGGTTTTGACTCATGCAATTTCATTCAATTGGACATCACCGGCATGACTCATTCCACTTGTATAACTGGTAGAATAAATGGCACTGCTTCAGTTTGCCTCTGTGTGTGTGCATTGTGTTCATGTTGTAACGTTTGTGTAAAAGCAAGCCTGTGGATAGCAGACTTTCCATCCCTGCTGACACTGAATCCACTCTGTGTAAGGCAAACTGTGAATGCACCTGCAAGTTTTTTTTTAGCGTCAACAATGTCTGCAACATCTAATCATCTCATCTCTGCCTGCCCTGCGTTTCATAACGACAGTAATCTCCCTCCGTCTTTCTGTTTGGCTCTGTGAGGAATATACAGCAGCAGGACGGGCAACATTTCAAAATGCCTAATGTTGAATCCGCTGATTACCTCAAAGGTAAATGTTATTCTCTTAATTACCACAGGGATATTGGCAAAGCAAGTCAACTTAGATTACGAATCAGTCACTGTGGCCCTTTTAAAACCTGAGCTAAATATTATAAAAGAAAGAAAACTAAGAAGAAAGACGCACCCTGATTACTGAAACCAAGAACCACACACATGCCTCTTAAAACTCCACATCTGATCTTCCGGGCTGACTTTCATCTATTAAGAGAGTAGTTTACTTGGCATCTGTCACGGTTATTGTATTTTGATCTGTTGAGCTCTGGTTACCATAGGGGTTGAATATTAATTTGGCAGCAAACAATTTTGAAAAACTGTTCTCATATTATTTAAATTGATTGACTGCTTGTTGTCTGTGATAGCCCAATAAATCCCCCAACGCTGGAGTTGAATGCTCTTTATTGATATGCCATATGCAAAGATGGCCTCTTTATGGCTTAACAATCATTCAGCGGGGTTCGTAAGAGTTGGGGCTGAGTGAAGGGGGGGGGAGAGGTAGAGAAATCAGTAGAAAAGGAGAAGCACTAGGGAGGGGAATATACTGTGTGCATATGTACATAGTCAGCCACTACTACCCGAATTGTTGTAATTCATTTCAATGAATGCGTCATACAGTATAAACATGGAGGGTTTTTCTTTCAAATAATACCATCCCCTCTGACCTGGGTTTTCATCATCGCAGTGGTTTGCTTTAGAGGCAACTGTAACAATATGAAAACACTTAAAGCCCTTCACCTTGTCATCCAAACCACTATTGCTTTTCCACTCCAGGAGGATTTCAAAACAGAGCTTTGATATACTGTAGGGATGATAACAAAGTGCTTTGTTCCAAAGCGATACCCTATCAGTGGCAACTCGTATTCCTGGAAATGAAATAATGGTGGATCTAAAAGGTCTGGCTCCAAAGCAGCTATTAATAGCAGCGAAAGCCGATATTGTATAAAAGATGGTGCACAAAGCATTACCATTACATTTCTAATAATGCTCTGTGTAGGACATTAAGCAGGAGAAAACCTTGGGTCAAGTCCAGATCAAGATATCTCTTTAAGGCTGGAATATTTTAATAATGCTAGAAGTAATGTTGAATACCTTGGTACTTAAAGTTTTAACATCACCTAGTTTTAAGGATAGTGAAGTCTGTCTGTCATTCCCCCACCATGAATGTCTATCCAATAAAGATGTTCATTGTTCTCAGAGGATGAGGTGTTTGATCATTGGATTCAGACATTCCTGCTTTCCAGATGATGCATCCTGTTGACTTTTCCTCTAGCACCACATGAGATTCAAATCTGTGGTTCTGGGTGAAATGTCTCTACAACTGTGGGATTGATTGCCATGACATTTTCTACACACATCCATGAACCCCTCAGGATAAATCATTATCATGTTGTTGATCCAATACTTTGGATTATGATAAAAATGCTTGCAAAACTACTTGACATTCCAATCAGCCACAGTTGAACTTTGTGTTTAATGCTAATTAACAGGCTGATATTAGCGTTTATCTAAAAGAAAACCCTCAACGTGCCAACAGCATGGCTGTAGACTCTTGAGTCTTGCTATTAGTCCATGCATGAAAGATCAAATCGATGTTCAGCACAATCAGTAAATGTTCAAAGACTAGACTTGTTTCCAAAGTTTTCTACACAGAATGATGAACTGACACCTCTAAGCATCTCTCATTTTTCTATGTACAGTATAATGATAGATCTACAAAGTGTTACTTTTCCCACTTCCCGCATCTCTTGACAACACACCCCTCCCATATTAAGCACCCCCACCCTCGCTCCTACAGTTCGACAGTCAGCAGGGCCGCTCATATGTATCTCTCTTTGTGACTGCCGATAGCTGGTCAGGACTTCTAATTGGTCCGAAAGTTTGAACCATCCAAACAGTGCTTTCACACTGGACACGAACCAAACCATTGTTTGGTTTATTCCAGACATCCCTTTTGGTCGGACCACAGGTTCAGCTGTTTGGTCCGTAAAGTGATCTGTGGGAGGTTACACACCTGTCATTTTTGTTCATATCAAACGTAAAAGTCTAGACCAGGTAGACTTAGGTTTTGAAAGCCCTTTAAGAGTGCGAACTGCACAGGAACCTTAAGACGTAACATAATCTTCATGCATCCATCCATAGGGAGCATCATTACCGCGCCTCTTATGTGTTGGTGAAAAGAAATAATTGGATTTGTGCAATGCGTGTTGATGCACCAAAATGAGCCCTGGCAATTCCAACCAAACAAGCAGCATGGCAAGTCTATCCCACATAACATATCCTTTGATTCTTCGTTCAAGAAAAGAAAAATCAATTTTAAGGTTGAATGAGACTTGCAAAGTCACAGTGAAGCGGCATTTTGATAGCATCTTGCTCTCCTAACGTTCTGTATCTTTCTGGTGAATGGAGAAGCGACAGTCTGATTAGACATAGGAGGAACAAATTCAAAATTTGTTGAAGATTTGTTGAGTCTTCAACAAATCTTTGAAAAAAGGGACCAGGGTTTTATTTGCTGTTTGGAACCTTTATTTATTCATGCCCATAGCACTAGGAGTTATGAGTAAAAATAGAAACATTATTTTAAGCATTCGTTGCATATTATGTAGGTATATAATATGACTTTCACTAAGCTGACAAGGGAGGAAAACTGTATTTAAACAGTTACATTTTCTTTCTCCGTGTTCACCGTCTTGTTAAACTGACCCGTATTTTCCATTTTAATGGCACAAACGAGCAGGGTGTCCCACTGTATAACAGAACCTGCAGTTTCATCACACCACTTTCACATTATGACTTTCAGACAGAATGGTGAAATCCACTGAAGATGCCGCCATAACAAAACAGCTCTTCCTCCAAACTGGGTGTGTATAGGCAGCAGGACAGAGGATGAAGGCAGCAGGAGGTTGCCTGAGGGAGTCGGCTGTATATGACACATTCACTCACTGTACCGGCAAGTACCAATACCCCTTGTAGTTTGAATCATTTTGAGGGAGGATGTGTTTGAGTATTCAAGGTCAGTGTGCTACTTACAGTAAAGCTTTTATAGTGTATGAGACTGACACCAAAAAGTACAGTTTGGCATCTTGCTCCCACTCTGTTATCCTATGGCATTTGGTTTCACGCCATCTGGTTTTGGAGGCACATGGTGTGAAACGCAAGGGTGTTTGGTTAATTTACATCACACTCAACAACAGAGCCCTTTGATGCATTGGCTCTGCACTCCACCGAGGCAACCCCCCACCTACACACAAACACAAATGCACCAGCACACGTGCACTAACCAGATGCCTGGATCGCCTTTAATCAGAGTCAAATACGGTGCTTGTGTGTTTGTTCCATAAACTTCCTATGCATTAGATTAACAATTACTAATTCTGTATACTATCAATGGCCTGTTAACGTACAACACACCCACATCTTTTACATCATATTCTACATCTAGATCCACATCAAATACCACAGGTAGAAGTGTCAACCCCTGTGTGATTTGGACAAGCCACGTTCTGTTTGGTCCATCTGATCTTGTGACACATTTTCCAATTAAAGCCATATGACATGGTAACTTGGTGCCAAAAGAGGGCCTGTATTGCAGCAGCATAGCTGTAACATAGCAGGGGAAAGGGGCGTTAACTCATGGAGGTAATTCATGTGAAAGCAGATGTTCAGATGGAGAACGGTCAGCATCTTTCAAAGGAGCCTTAAACGCTCACTGTAAAAGCTGGCCTCCTTTAATCATCCGAGTACACACAGGTAGAATAATAAATGTGCTGAACATCCTGAACCCCCCCCCCCCACTCCCACACATTCACTCTCTCTCTCTCTCACACACACACACACACACACACACACACACACACACACACACACCTCTCCATAAGTTCCCCCCTGGACCGGGGTGGTCCTGGGGTGCCATCTCTTTCCTGTACCAAGCGCATATAGCTCGTTTTATCGTCTCGTGTGATTAATTAAGCCGTTATGCACCTCTGCTTGTTCGCAGTGTGTACGCGATAGTTCTGCAGCCGGCGCGAATTCCTCTCCGGGACACAAACACACACGCACACACACACACACACACCACAGGCGCGCTTTCACGGTCAGCGAGCAATTTACGCACGACTAAAACTCGGCGATTGCACCAACATCTCCGCGTCTTTTCCATGTGTGATTTGACTAACTAAAGGCAATTTGGTGTGTATGTGTGTGTGTGTGTGTGTGTGTGTGTGTGTGTGTGTGTGTGTGTGTATGTGTGTATGTGTGTGTGTGTGTGTGTGTGTGTGTGTGTGTGTGTGTGTGTGTGTGTGTGTGTGTGTGTGTGTGTGTGTGTGTGTGTGTGTGTGTGTGTGTGTGTGTGTGTGTGTGTGTGTGTGTGTATGTCACTGGGGGTCGCCCTGCGTCCGCAAATGGCGCAACTTCCCCTGTTTTTTCCTGTCAAGTTGACACAGCTGGGAGCCCCGCTGACAGCAGTAAAGCCACTGGTCCCCTGTGTTCAGTGGAATGCTGCAGCAGGAGAACAAACCCATACATGAAGACAAAAGCCACATGACAGCAGCACTCTCGCGCTGCATGCACGGACAGCGAGCGTTCAAAAAACATTGCACATGATGAACACCTGCACGTTCAGCCAGCCACCCCCCCACCCCACACATACACACACACTCACCCAAAACACAACCGCTAACAGGATATTCCTACCTTAAAAGTCGAGGGCTTTCTCCTGCGACGGTCTCACTGAACGTAGTACTCTTCGTTGGAGAGACGAGCACAGAAACACACACGCCTATTCCGCAGCTCCCTCGATCCGCTGTGAGAGAGGAGAACGGAGGTTGAAGAAACAGCAGTGTGAAACCAGCGGTGCCTCTGTCTCTCTCTCTCTCTCTCTCTCTCTCTCTCTCTCTCTCTCTCTCTCTCTCTCTCTCTCTCTCTCTCTCTCTCTCTCTCTCTCTCTCTCTCTCTCTCGTTTACAGGAAGGGCTCCCCACTGAAATATTACCGGCAAACGATTGGTCAACGGGATCCTTCGCGGCCCCTCTCTGCCGCTCTAGGAGGGGGCAAACAGAGCTGCGGGGACTGAGAAGTCCACCAACCCACAAATGAATCAATATGACAAGCTAATTCTAACTAAACAACAACAAATGTGTTTCAATATAATAATTTCATTTTAATTTCATTTAACTTTTATTTATCCTCGAGAGACCAATTGAGGGGTGACCCTCATTTATAACGACGTCGAGTTCAAAACAAATTCAAAGGAAAAACAACAATACATTAACAATATTCAATGCAAAAACATCAAATACACAACAACAACATAATAATAATAATAATAATAATAATAATAATAATAATAATAATAATAATAATAATAATAATAATAATAATAATAATAATAATAATAATAATAATAATAATAATAATAATAATAGGCTATATGTGGATATTTATTCAGGCAGAATAGCATCCTGTTTTCTGATTTGCACTGCGTACAAATATATGTTATTTTCTTTGATTGGTTTCCATTCCAACTCATGTCTTTGCTCCAAATCTGTGGCAGCTACTAACATGATATTACAAAAGTAATATGTTAGGCTACTATGTCATGACTTAGCCTATTGGTGTAGGGGTAATATCTGCTGTGTGTTGTGCATGCCATAAAGGAAGAATCAAATGCAACCTAAATACGCGCATCAACAAATTGCAGACCGGTGTAGGTTCACTCCACCCATGATGGGGTTTATTTTAGCAGCGTATAGCCGCCCATTCTGAATACGCCATCACGTCGAGCACTTAACATAGACGGTAGTTCCTGTAAAAATGGGTCAGAGCAGAGAGCCAGAGAGAGAGAGAGAGAGAGAGAGAGAGAGAGAGAGAGAGAGAGAGAGAGAGAGAGAGAGAGAGAGAGAGAGGAAATAAAGACTCGTTTTCACTTTTCAATTGGCCTTAAGGGCATCCCATAATTGCATGAGTGTTTTACCGCACGGTTGAGACATAGATGGGCCGACACAAATGTGCAATAGTGACCCGTAGGCTGTTTATTTTTACCCCAACTTTTCGCGTTACATCATGTGAGCAATGAAAGAAAGACTAAGTTAATAGGTGTGTGCATTGTGCGCGCGTGATAGCAAATGGGCGTTGGAGCAGCCAGTGTTTTTGTCAGTTCCAAATCGAAACCGTCACTTTCACAGGCGCCTTCGTTCGGTGTAATTTCTCAGGATGCTGCGTTAATAGATTCAGAGCTATCGGTTGCTCCCACTGAGACAGAACCAGAGGCTCCTCAGAAGTCAGAGCAGCAGGAGTCAAACTGGGAGATTGCTAATCTTCAAAAGCAAAGGTCTTCTGATTTCAACTGCAGCCATCATCACAAGCCAGGGATGTGGGGTTTATGCTTTTAAGCAACTCAACTCCCCTTCTTTCGTTTGCAAAACAGAGTATACCCTTTTTCAGGGTGAAACAAATATTCATGATTCATTAAAGTACTTTCAACTTGGATATGACTATGAGTTGGAAAAAAAACTAATTTTGTCTGAAAATCAAATGAATTGTTTTAATTGTATCTTACATTTGCACACTTTAGTTAACTGCTGCAGCCTTTTTTGATGAGGGTTCAGCATCTGCAGCTATGGCTCACAACTTTGCTATCATGGGAACCGACGTGCATATGGATTGTAGATGTCCCCGGTATTTGAATGTGTCATCATCCATATAAAATGTTCCTGCTTATTTATTAATAGCAGTGACAGCTGTGGAACCATGCAGAAGCAGCTTGGTTACATACGTTTGTTTCAGCACCATGGCCAGTGACACAGATACAGGCCACTGTGTTTGGACTGTCAGCGTGTTTTCAACCGTTCACAGACTACTACTGACCAATGAAAATGAATGTGCCGACTGTCAGGATGAGCGTGTCAGCCAGTCAAACCAAGCTCAGACCAGAGTTGTGTCGCTCGGTCAAAGTTAACTCTTAGCTGGCATCAAATGTTGGCGTACCATAGACATCTGGTGTTAATAAGGAGCCCAAGCTCTACAGGCAAGTTGAACCCCCTTTGTTCACATACTGATTTACAAAGCCTAGGCTGTGTACTAACACCAGATTTCTTTTCAGCACACACACACACACAGTATGGACTGGTAGTGGGATCGTGAGGAGATATTCACTATTTAACAAAAAGGGATTTTAACCACAAAGGTTCTCCAGAATTGCTGACTCCACCTTTAATCTTACGACACAGCATCTGCCACATTGAGCACAGTGTGACTGCGTGTCTACCTGTCGGGGATGTTTTCAGATTAGGAGGGTTGCTGGGACCTGCCAACATGTGAAGGGCGTGGATCTTCCAAGCCATACTACCCACATGCTTTGACGCAGCAACCCCGACCCGACCGTGGTTCCACTTCAGACAAAGTGTTTGCTGATGGTGAGAGTTGTGTGTATTCAACATGGCGACCCACAACACAACAACATGCAACCCTGTGCTGCAGGCTTTGCTAAAGGCAAATGTGGTTTACTCACTCACTGTGCACGAATGCTCATGCAAAGAGAAAACTGTGCTTAAGTACATTAGCCTCTTTATGTTTGTGGCATCCCTTTCTCTCCTAGTCAATTGCACTCCAGCTCAGCCGTGGCACACCATTTTCCTTCATAACAAGGCCACTGTGATGTAACTGCACTCTCTCTCTCTCTCTCTCTCTCTCTCTCTCTCTCTCTCTCTCTCTCTCTCTCACTATCTCTGTCTCTCGATGGATAGCGACCTAATGAATATGTATTGGTTCACTGGGTCAAGGTGTAATATCCGCATTTTCACCATGACACAACGCGCGCCCTCACACGTGCGACAGGGCATTCATCACCACACTACAGGCGTTTCAAGCTCGGCCTTGAGCCACCTGCTTCACAGTCTGCCAGAAGGGTCTGCTTGTGTCTTCATTAGCCCTCGTCCCAACTGCGCTAAAGCTAGATGTCAGAGGGTCCTGACCTCACACCCTACAAATAAAGTCATCCCACATGGTTGTAATTTGGTGCCATAGAAGAATCAAGATTTTTTTCTTTGACCTCCTACTTTCCTGCAGGCCTTGAGATTGAAGTCCTGAATTGCAGCGGTCGCGAATAAATTGGATATGCTATTTTCTGGTCCAGAAACTCTGGCTTGATTCATTGTTATTTGAGGGAAAAAAAACCTGTAAACCCATTTTGCGTGATTTCACAGTCCAAGTGTTGCAATGCAGGTATTTCCCATTAGAACAGACATTTCAGAAACAATTGAAAGTCAACGGCAAACAGAAAATGCTAATCCTTCCCTCTCTCGTCTGGTCTCTCGGGTAAATTTAACTTTGCACAAACCTTCCCACAGATATCAGCATATAAAAACACACATCTGTCACAGGGCAAAGAACGCAGGCGTCCACTTAATTCCATGTAATTTGCAACAGTTAATACTGATGCTAAATACATTTTGTTTGCCAAACATGGCTAAATAAAATCATAAACGTTCATACACATATCAGGTAATGACTATTTATGGATTTCTGCCCAGTGTATAGTCACATAAAGATCCCAGTGTGGCTTCTGCTCCCGGTTACCTGTGGTCAGAGTACATTATCCTCACTGGACAAAACAAAATTGATCACTTTGAAAAGAGAAAAAAAAAACAGCCACTCAATTGATCCCCCAAAAAAACGTGATGAGTTTTATCCATGGTTCATCCCCTCTGGGCCTTTTGATGTGGGGGGAAAACTTGCTGATCTGCCATGTCCTCCGTTTCTAATGAAGCTGTCATCGGCTGCCAATGTGCACTTTCATGGCGTCGCTCCAAGCTGGCTGAGATCAATAGTGCCTGTCAGGGAGCTCTCCCTGGGCGTAATAAGGCTGGGGGACACATGGTAAGCAGGCCACAGGGGAGATTTAGGCAACACTTTGATTGCATATGGAACCCGATCTCAACAGGAAGACACAACACTGTGTTTAGGGAATAGAGAAGGGAAAAGAGGAGAATTACCAGTGTTGGTCAAGAGCCAGCAATGAGACTGAATTGTCCACAAAAAGTAGAAAATCCTGATGTAGAATGTATGCGATGCAGGGTAAAGCTGCAGGCATTTAGTGGCACGCTGGTGTTCTCCCAGGCTCCACACACACACACACACACACACACACACACACACACACACACACACACACACACACACACACACACAAACACACACACACACACACACACACACACACACACACACACAAACACACACACACACACACACACACACACACACACACACACACACACACTCTATATAGACTATACATCCATCACTTCAAAGGATCTACCGCTCTGTCAGTGTCATGTATATTTCATCAAACAACATGCAAGGCTGAGGGGCCCATAGCTCATGTAGTTTGGACATCTTTACTAAGCAGGTAGCACTGATAGACACACAGCGCTTTTCTATGCTAGAGATTTACTGTTAATGTGACAGACTGATGGAGAGAGACGTTTGTCGTGCTGTCCCCATGCAAACACAAACACACACAAACAAAGTACAGGCGCAGAGCGTGACGTCACATCCCAGAAGAAATCGTGCTATTTTTTCTTAGGATTGCAGATGAATTTTGCATGACATAATATGTCACGAGAACTCCCCTAGCTCCTCAGAGACTTGTTTATGCGTACAATCTTCAACGCAGTGATCTTTAGAGACACACAAACTAATCTATATTTTAAGAGAAACCAATTTGTTTTATATAAGAAAGTACGTCATTGCAAATGCATTGCCCCTCATGCTTGAAGCTTAACATGAATGTTGTTCCCACAGATAAGATTCAAGCAGCTGATCATTGAGGGAAACTGACAGCTACAATAACACTATAATAAAAGCGCAAAATAAATACATGGCTTACTGATAACCAAACATGTAACCACATATAACACTGCACTGTATCGGCCCACTTTCTATTGAATTGTATTTCCTTTTTAACCAATACTTATGTTTGTCCTTGCTTTTTATAGAACCTTTTCATGTTATGTATTTATTGTATATCTTTTGTATTGCTTTTACTGTAACATCTACCTGCCTATGGACACCAGATGGAAATTAGCCCCTGGGCTACAATCTGGCACATTTACATGTTGGAATGACTATGTTTATCAATGTGCATTGTCCTGAAAAAAAAATAAAAAAATACATGACTATAATAAATAATAAAATAGGCACGGTGGTGCTTTAAGCTAAATGCTAACAGCAGCAAGCCAATGTGGTGATAACGTTTGCTACGTAGCAGGACAGCTGAGGTTCGTGGGAGGGTCAGTCATTTGGACAGGGGTTTTGTCATAAACCAAAGTGTTTTCCACAATGAAAATATTTGACTTGGTTATGCACTAGATGTAAAACGTTAGGGGGAATAGGCCAAATGAACAGGATTCATCTTACATAAATGTTTGGACTAAATGCAATGCCAATTCATCCAACTCCTATAAGAGTTGCTGAGATAGTCGATTCAAAACCACAGATGTGAAGGAAAAGTCAGGGGATTACCAAATGAGTATGATTCCTTCTCTGGGAACCATGAATGTCTGTACTTAATGTAATGGGGATCCATCGAATAGTTATTGATATGTATCAGTCTGGACTGGAAGTGGTGGATCGACCGACCAACCAACATTGCTATCGCCACAGTCATGCTGTTAGCATGTCTAAAATATAATGGGTTTTGACATGTATTTTTCTACAAATTTATATTCAACTGCATAGAATCCTCGGTATGTCAGTAAATGAAAAAAAGACTATGGAGGTAGAAGGTGTTCCGGCCTGTTTTCCTACAGGCGATGGTTGCAGTTAATCATTTAGCAAAGCAAAGTAATGTTTATATAGCGCTCCCTATTACTTATTCATGTAAAGAAACAAACAAAAAACAATCATGGCCATGATTTGTTGGCTGTCAGTGTTTTTTTTCATCTGAAGGGACCTAAGCTTTTGAGTTAGTTAATGGCTCTGGTATCTGGTGTCATTTTAACCCATAAGGACACACTTGACCTGTTTTTTTTGCTATGCAGGTTTTAGCAAATGAAAAAAAATAGAAAAAAGTTTCCAAAGATTTTCTCTTACCCACAAACTTATAGTCTGGTGTTCCAACCTATCTGACATAGTGTTCCCATTCCATACTCATATCTGCTTAACAGAGTTCACTGGTGTGACCGAATCAGTCATAAAATACAATGGTGCAGGTTTAACTGTGTCCACTGCTGAGGAATTGATTGAAGTTGAAGCTGGCAATTAGTTTTACTGATAACCGCACCATAGCCACCAAGACATATCATACATTTCCTGAATGGAAACAGTTCCATTACTCTCTGTCTGCTGCCCTCACTTCCCTCCTCGTCATTCATCCACTGATATAATGACCCAAGGAAGAGCAAGACGCTCATCCGTCACAATGATTCACTGTCAATTGGCCAGGCTTTTTATAAAGCTCCGCTCCGTGCAGTAGTCGGCCTGGGTGGATGGAGCCAGACTCCTTACTCTTCCTATTATCTGCATATTGACACGTGTAATGGTACTGGGGCTGATTGGGACTGTGAGCAGACAGCTTTGCAGCAAAGATTTTAAAATGACTGTGTTTGTCAAAAAGTGTTTAATTGGAGTGGCCACCAGCTGTTTGATAGGTAAAGGCAGTGTTATGACATGTGATATGGTGCTGGTGGACCACTGGTTGAATTTGTGTCAGCATGTATTCAGTGCATTTGAATACACTTCTGGTTTACAATCAATCCCCGTTTCAATGTATTGGTGCCATGAGAAAGCCGTTGGGTTTTACAGAAATGGCATTGTTCAGTTTATAGCTAGTGCCAAAACTGATTCAAGACATTCAATCTCATCTTCAAGCTACTCCTTTACTTACACACTCTGTTTGCATCTCCAAGGAGAAAGGCTTGCTTTGGAAAGACTTGTTTTTTTCTATCCGGTATGTACTGCAGAGACATGCCTCAAGGTTTTTTGCATTATCTCTGTATGGACTTCCATTGGAGTAAGCGCAGAGAATCTGAATTACAGCAACATCTTTGGCTTGTGCAGAGACCAGTCTGGGCCTCAACTAAAGGAACAAGACAGTCTGCAGAGTTAACAATAGGCAAAAAATCAAGGTGAGATCTTGCTGCACAACAATAAAATAACATGAAAGTGAATGATGAATCTAGAAAAATTATGAAATACTTATACGGAGGAACATTTATTATTTAAATGGGCAGAACTGATAGTATAAATGCCCATTTGTGGTCTCAGAAATACTCTGAACACAAATATAAACACAACACTTTTGTTTTTGGTCCAATTTTTTAATGAGCTGAAATCAAAGATCTAAGACTTTATTCTATGTACAAAAGAGGCCATGCAGTTCATGAAAGGATTGGAGCAAAAAGTGATACGTTTATATTTTTGTTCAGTAAACATAAAACGCTCTTGAATGATTTAGTGAGAAAATATTGTAGCCATATGATAAATGACCATACTGTAAAAGCTAATGGGAGGTATATTCTTGACAACAGTCACAGCTACCCAATAATTAACTTCATTCCGGTAAGTACGTTTTCAGGTCACAGGTTTTACTTAAGTAAAATGATGTCGACGAAATGTACCAACAGTATCCAGACTTAAAGAAACCATTAGGAAGAATGGCCACTGTAAAAAAAAAAAAAAGTTTAAAACACAAACAGTAGCCTTTTCTTTCTTTTTCTTTCTAACTTTACACTGACTTGAAAGAACACCAACCTGAGTAAACATTAATTTTGTCCTATTTATTTCACTTTTTATCTGTATTCCTTGTCTGTTTATGTGAGGGAGGGGGGAGGGGGTGTTGTTTATGTATTGTATGTGTTTACTTATTCTGTTTTTTTTTGTCCATATGTACAAAAAACATAAAACCACTCAAATAAAAGTTAAAAGAAAAAAAGAAAAGGAACATGTGAGCTCCACAGTACACTTTGCAGTGTTTAAAGATCACCGTGATGTGGCTATAGCAAATAAGGAAAAGTCGCCTCATCAACAAGCTGTGATTTTGACCAAATCAACGCACGTCATCATTTCTATATAAACCATACGATGGTCAACAGACCGGCGGGAAAGCCAAAACAAACAGTGCGGTCCACAGGAGACCACAGGGCTTCATCGATCGGTGCGTCATGCGCTTCTTGGAAACAAGGTGACTGGCGCCATTGCGTGGCATAGTGGAAAATTACACTAGTCTGCGTGGCTATCCCGTTATTCACCATCTGATGAGCTTTTCCTTTTAGTTTTAAATTGGATTGTCAAAGACAGAGAATGATTAGAAGGATAGGATATTCTTGAAATCATATAGATGAATCCATATTGATATGTATATTGAGAATAATAGGAGGAGGATCTATTTCCCTAAGAAAAAGTTCATATGACACGGTTTTATGTCTTGATAAACGTTCTCGAAGTTGTTTAACTTTTTCATGACTCACATATTGCGTTCATTTGTTATAATGAAGCTGCACCGACTTTAAATGGAAATACCCTGTCTTTTTTTCCTTTTAAAACTAGACATAGCCTATAATACCGTTTCACTCTTTCCAGTGAACTGTCCATTCATTCTAACCTTCAAATAACAGCAGTGGGGGCGATATTGCCGTGTAATTAGGCTAATGCAAAGTGACGGTCTTTCAGACAAAAAGTTAAACCCAAAAACGGCCCGATCGAGCGCCGTTAACCACTTTGAGTTCATCCATCCCATTTCCTGGCCCAAGTTCCTGAGGGAGGAGGGCCAGTGAAGCAGGCATGGGAATGTTCTCCCCACTTTTTCCGATTACATCGGTTATTTTTAAAGAAGGCAAACACTAACTCGAGTCAGAGCAGCAGCAGAGCCTCAGAGCTACCGTAAGGAGCAGGAGGGTGACACATTTAAAGTACAGCAGCGAGTGCTGAGGCCAGCGAGCCAACGAGGAGACGAACCCCGCTTCACGAGAGAGAAAGGTAGGAAACTAGCAACTCTAGGGGGAAAATAATAAACAAAACAAAAACAAACCGATTGGGATAGTTCATGGGACAAAACAATCACTTATCCCTCTCCAATATCCCAAAGACTTAAGCATATGTCTCGGTAGTTGCCAATGAGTGACTTTTATAGCCTATTATTATTTATAAAACATTTAAAATAAGTTTTTGTTTTGTTAATTTAACACCTGCTTTATCACTATATTGAGGGTGGCTTAACTCTGACCCTTACTGTGGAGTATTATGAATTTTTTTGGCATGCTCTATTGTAAATGTATTTTTAAATTATATAGGGTGTAGCCAGGCCTATGAACAGTTTAACAACTTAATATGCCGATAATTAAGATAGTGAATTATAAATTACTTTAAAGGTGTAAAGGGTACACTTGTCAGCAGTCCAGTGAAAAGCTGATTAGCATGTCCATACAGTTTTGGTTTTACGTTGGGTTGTCACAGACAGACAATGATTGAATAATTAATATAGCTAAATCCCCATTGATCTTTATATAATAAAAGGAGGCCGATCTATTTTCTTATGAAAAAGTGCCTGTAATGACTTATCATGTTTGTGGCACTCATGTTTTTTGATTGGTATATTGTTTTATTGGCTGTTTCGTCGGTGATATACTAAGTATGGACATTACAGGCTGTATTGGTATTCTGTGGTACTGGTATGTTTGGTAGAGATAACAGTTAATAATCAGAACAATTAGTCCCAGAAGTGGATGGGTCCACTTATCATGTTTTTTTGTGGGTGTTTGCAGCGGTCACCAACAGTCCATTGTCTCATCTCATCCTGTCAGAACAGATTGTCGTTTCACTGTTAGGACTTTTATTATTATTATTCTTTATCTCAGAGGGGAAGAAATAACAGAAAAACAGAAAACAGTCCAAACAAATAGACAAGTGTCACCACAGTGCCCCGACTAACCCCCACACAGGATGTTTATTCAGATGCATTTGTGTATGTGTGTATGTGTGTGTGTGTGTGTGTGTGTGTACGTGCGTGCGTGCGTGTGTGCGTGTACGTGCGTGCGTGCGTGTGTGCGTGTGCTTCCCGACAAGCCACTGTATGTCGTTTTGCATTAATGACTTCCATAAGCTCCCCCCTCCAATACTTTACTGGTATCAGTCACAGTGTGATTAAAGTGTACCGTATTATATCCAACTGGAACAAATGAATGTGTCAAATAATGCTGTATGTAAAAGCTCGGGGGGCCTCTTCTTGGACTCATTTACTCCGTTTTTTATTTTTTTTACTGTGAACGGTGAACAGCGTACACTATTTCCATTCATATTAAATCTTAACTTTAGTAGCATGTGTTTTTGTTTTAGTTCATTTTAGTGTATGGGGGCCTTGTTCTTCACATCTTGACGATGAGGAGCTGGAGCCCACTCTAACAACAGCGTGAGCTCATGGAAGAACTAATTGGGGGGCTACACATGTTGCCCAGTAAAAAAGACACCATTATACTGAAAAGGTTGGCGAGACTTAGCTCATTTGTTGCTTATAGAAATCATTAAACACTTTTGCGGTAGCTGTGCGCTTATGAAAAACCCTTGAGAGTTGATGGAAACAGTGGAAATAAAATATACCAATTAGGCGTCCAGCGTTACATTCAAGCCAATCTGTTTGGTAATGTAGCAGCAAATGAAAAGTAAGATACAAACAAAGCCTGGCCTCAGAACAGCGGGCAGGTTTAATGGGGGTCCAAGCACCCGATACAGCAGGCAGAAGTGAGTTGATATGAACCTAACCTGAATCTGGTCCAGGCTGACTCTTAACAAAAAGAGGTTTCACAGTGTTTTGCCTAAACATTCAACAGTGCAGGTTACACAAGATTTGTGTGGTAACAAATATATATATTGTACTGTATGTATACAGTATACTGTATAAGTGAAACATTTCTTTCCATCTTGAGAATCATCTGGTGTCCCGTGTATAGCTCTGCCAAAGTGTGAATCAAATGCTAGTTTGCAAAAGCAGGTAATGAACATTTTTTCTATAAATGGCAAAACATCTTTATGTGTGGCACACTTCAGTAAATTAAACACAAGGTATGAAACCCTGGGATGTAATGTATTCTGATGTGCACTGCACTGCTAGGGAGACGTTTACGAACCTGTTTGCCTTATTAAAATGATCTCCCATAGAGTGAATATGGGTCTGTTGTGTGTGTGTGTGTGTGTGTGTGTGTGTGTGTGTGTGTGTGTGTGTGTGTGTGTGTGTGTGTGTGTGTGTGTGTGTGTGTGTGTGTGTGTGTGTGTGTGTGTGTGTGTGTGTGTAGTATTACCCTTTTAATATCTCTGCTGGAAATTCAACTTTTCTACCATCGGCGCTTTCTGCTGAACAGCCACTTCTAAAGGCTGAATAATTTAAGACATTGCATCAATATTTACTTCCTCCTTAAAAGAAGATGTCCTCATTAAGAGTCCTCACCGGTTCTATTGAGAAAAAAGAAAAAGAAAAAAGTTGTTTGTTTAAAATGTAAAATGTATGTGTGTACCAACTCTTTAGGAGCAGAGGATGTCCAGAGCTGACTGGTCATTCCTGGAGCACCTGTTGGAGGAGGGCCAGGAGTATTCCACTGGGATCGGCCGCGTCTGGCTCACCGTGCTCTTCCTCTTCCGCATCCTGGTCCTGGGCACCGCCGCCGAGTCTGCCTGGGACGACGAGCAGGCCGGCTTCGTCTGCAACACGCTGCAGCCGGGCTGCACTGCCGTCTGCTACGACAGGGCCTTCCCCATCTCACACTTCCGCTACTTTGTCCTCCAGATCATCTTCGTCTCCACGCCCTCCATCTTCTTCTTTGGATACGTGGCTCTGAGGGCTGGGAAAGAACAGAGGAAGAAGGAGGAGGAGGAGGCTGAGGAGAGGCAGGCGGGAGAAGGTAGTGGAGAGAGAAATGTGGCAGAGAGGGATGATACAAATGGGACTAAGGACATTGCAGAGAACAAGGAGAAGCAGGAGAATGTGAGGAAGAGAGGAGATCGAAAATTGGACAGGGCCCTTCCCGAGCCTCCGAAGCTGAAGGGCCGTTTGCTGTGCGCGTATGCCTTCAGCATCCTGTTGAAGATCCTGCTGGAGGTGGGCTTCATCGTGGGCCTGTGGTTGCTCTACGACGGCTTCCTCATCGCGGCCAAGTACGAGTGTGAGATGCTGCCTTGTCCTCACACGGTGGACTGCTTCGTCTCGCGGCCCACCGAGAAGTCCATCTTCACCGTCTACACCCAGGTGATAGCCACCATCTCCCTGCTCCTCAATGTGGTGGAGCTCTTCCACCTCCTCCAGCTGGCCGTCTCCCATCGGCTGGAGAAACGCTACGGGGCCCAGGGACAGTACTACCTTCCTCACCTAGAGAAGGCATCTCTAGAGGAAGCTCCAGAACTCCAAAGAGAGGCGCCGCAGCCTTACAACGAAGGGAGCCATGTTAACCTCCCCGGACTTGAGGGCGAGGGTGAGGCTACGCGCCACCCCAACCCCTGCGAGAGCTACGGGGATGTGGCCATAGAAGTGAACTGGGGAACAGCGGAGGCCGGGGCTGACCTGCTTCCCAGTTATGTGAACTGCATGGGGGCTATGAGAAAAACACATTCCCCTAGGGTCCATTATAAGAAACCCACCACACACCACACTGAAAAGAAAAACACTAAGGCCGCCCACAAGGGACACTTGAAGCGTAAGCATTACGTATGACACGTTCAGGTTGCCCAAATGTGCTGTTTATATGAACTTTTGTTTGGTTTTTGAGTGTTCTGCACATGCCACTTAACAATCAGGAGTGCAAAGTGAGGGGCTCATATTAAGGATACATGAAGAAAAACAACTATTGCACTGGGAACTCCACGCCTCAGAGACAGGCAGCCATTCAGACAGATTTTTTGACAGATAAATGGACCTCTCCAAAATGAAACATTTTGAAAGCACTCCCCGAGGCAAAGAGAATGAGACGCCACAATGAAAGAAGATTGCAGTCATAAGATGCCTTCATGTTACATTTAATGGCTTTTGGTGCTGAGTGTAACAGTGGAAAAAAACACAGAAAATGAAAGGCTTGGGATATTGCACGAGTGTGTGTGTGTGCGTGTGTAGGAGAGTATGCACTAGAACCACATTTAAGGAAGTGTATTCCTCTGAGATTTGCACTGTAACCCTTGGAGTTCTTTGAAGGCCTTTTTTCTTCTCCCCCCGTGGCAGTGCTCACCCTGTGGAATGTACTGGTCTCTGGATCCCGCTCGGCTCCCAAGAGGATATTGGCTACGTGGATGAAGGCATGCATGCATGCACACACACAATGCACTTTTCCCCTTTCACCCAGTGCGTTTGGGTCCCTCGAGTTGGGGTTATTGGCTGAGAAAGCGAGGATAGAGAGGAGGGGGGCCAAACCATGAGATATTCTGGGATTGTACATGACTTATTACTGCCAGTGACCATAGTATTTTAGCTATGAGGGACGAGGGAGAGAGACTAGCACTGCAGACTGGCTTGCAAGGGAGCTGAAAGATGGACTTTAATGGACTAAAGACAAGCATTCACTTTGAAATTCAAACATTTTAGGGAGCTTCAGAGAGAACTGAAAGGACCCAGGAGTGACTGCACACCGAATGGACTGAAAGCGGTACAGGAATGTGCAAAATGACTAACTATGTGATAACTGTATTTAATGTTTAATGTTGAAAGTATTATGAAGAAATACCAGCGTTTATATTTATTTTTTGGTGGAAAAAATAAAGTGGAAAGTGCCCTTAAATCAATGATGAAACTGGCAATGCATGATATATTTTTCACTCAATGGCTCCCGCATGTCACAAACTGCTTTATTCATGGTATCCAAAGTACAATTCAGACTCCGTACAGAGGCTGCGATCCTTACAAGTTGTCCTCCTTTGAGTACACTGTGGCTCTGTTCCCTTTCTTTGCCGAATACAGGGATGGCATTTCTGTGTGGGGAGGAAAAAATTCTATGAAGTGTGCTTTGCCTCTGTGTCCAAGCGTACACTTTCCACTATCCAAATACTGTCACAATACGGAGGCACCAAATCACTCAGGAGAAAACATTGTGGGAATAAAAGACGGCGGGAGGAGTGGAGAAGTGGATGAGCCTTACAGGGTATCACTAGAATAACCTCCTGGAGGCACAAGAGATGGTGGGCAAGGACTTTGATTTAATGGCTTTTTTTCAGAACTGTAGCACTGGTCGTACAAGGAAATAAATGCATCAATTATATGTTGACAAGGTTCTTACAAGGTGGAACAGCCCCTTTATTCTACACCTCTATTTAATATCCCCCGGGGAGAACCCACTGTTATCTTTTTTTTTTTTTCGTGGAAAGAAATTGATAAAAACCCAGAACTCGGCACATTCAACAAAAGGTGCACGGCCAGCCTCCAAATGAATGCAGCCATGTGTCTTCCCGGGGCTCTGCAATATGACGCTCGTTTCCTGCAATTTACTGAACTGTCTCGGTGAAGATAAGCAGTTATCTAGAGCAGGAAAAGGGGTTTATGGGAAACTATAAGTGAGACAGGTTCTATTTTTTTTTAAATGGCTGTGGAGTGTGAACTGTGTGAGGCCAAACAAGGACTGCAAAGAGCAGAAAATTATGAAATCATTTTAACTTTTTCTTTTCGTTTCGCTGCAGTTTTATCTAAATGTTTAATGATTTACTGATAATAAGAAGACTCTTTTCTCAGATCTCAGAGGAATGTGTTTTTGTATTGTGGGGGGCAGCCCCTCCCCATGTGTTGAGGATACATGGGCACATATTGTTGAGAGAGAACAATCTGAACAGAGCCCGGCTGAAGCTTGCCCAGTTTAATTTCTGTCCACAAAAAAAACTTGGCCAGCGTTCCTCTTCCGGCAGTCTTTGTTATCTCATTCTAGGTGGTTGGTTGGGTGTGCATGTGTGTGTTGTGCACATGGATGATCGTGTCCACGTGACTTGCTTGTGGGGCGTGTTGTCACATAAAGCCAGGGGGTCATGGAACAGATTGCACGGGGCAGCCCGCATCGGCCCCTCTGCTGCCAACCAAAGCCAGCAGCGGAACAGCGGAGCTCCCTTTGGCATCTTTCTTCCTTATAGTCCATCGAAGCCGGAGAAGCCCCACGCCCTGCTCTATTCTTTCAACAAGAGTAAACTCTCACCTCCTGTTCAGTGAAGCTAACATAAACCTCCAGGATAAAAAAAAAAAAAGAAAAAAAAACACTGCAGCTTATTTGCTGCCCCTACAGCCAATTTTTCCTCTAATCCTTATATCTGTCCACCGGAGAAATTGCAACCCTCAAGCACCTCAAAAGAGGTGTTTTGGCTACACATTTCCCCTTGCAGGACAACAGGATATAAGACGTTCTCCCATTCATTGGTTTGATTACCTATTACTCACGTCCAGACCTTTCCCCAAACTCAAAGCAATCAAATCAGACCCCAAACTCAAAGTAATCAAATCAGACGCACGCTGCGTTAACAGGATATTGCAATAAACGCTCGACAATGGAAACAGGAGTATGTGTAAAGCTGTGCAAATAAATATGAGTGGTAGTCACTAGGTCTTGGGAAGACCCCATTCTGTGTGACAGGTCATCCCTGACTGTTGTACACGCAGCCCGTGGGATCAGCTGCCTTTTCTGACTGCTCTTCCTGACATTGTCAAAGTCACTGCTGATGCATTTCCTCACTCTGTTGGATAAGCCACATGCCTCTGGCGACACAGAAATAATGTATATCTTTCACACACACACACCCACACACACACACACACACACACACACAATATTGTATATATATATAATACTGTTTAGAATGTAAACATCAGTTGTAAGAAGCCTCCAGGGCTCCAGCAGGTCTGATAAAAGGCCAATTGTCATACCCAGAGGCAGCCCTTCTTTAAAGGTCACATAGCATGCCTCTTTTTCAGTTACACAATTGTAATTTGGGTTTCTACTACACACTGTTATCATGTTGTACTTTCCAAATGACCCTTTATATTTCTCACATTGCCATTAATTAATTGCTGGTTCAGCTCAGCCTCTGTCTGAAGTGCTCTGTTTTAGGGCCCTGTCTTCCAAAAAGCCCAGTCTGCTCTGATTGGCCCTGAGTCTAACCCCCGGTATGAATTTAACTGCCAGTTAGATTCAATGGTATCTGGGGGTGTGCTTATAGTGCTGAGTAGGCTTGATTGAGATGAGATCATGATGGAAGATAAATCTGATTTTTTTATGCTTTATTGACAGTGTAGAGACAGAGTTGAAATGGGGCAGAGAGGGGAGTGACATGCAGAGAAAGACCGCGGGCTGGAATCAAACCCGGGTCCGCTGCTGGCCGAGGCCCATGGGAGGGACGCCCTACCAACTGAGCTAAGGGCGCCCCCTGACTGGGTTTTTTTAACACAGGTTTTCAGAAAGGTGGAGAAAAAGAGAGGGGGTTGTTTTTTACTCATATTTTGGGAGTCTCTAGACACACAGCGGACCCACATTAATGTTGGAAACCATGAAAAAGGGCATTCTGACAAATAGTTGACCTTTAAGGGAAGTTCTGACAGCCATGCTCTGCACAGTGAAGGGTCTTTAAAGAGTCCACTTACATGCCAAGCCTGTCCAAAACAGGGTTGCTCTTTTGTCGTACTTCCTGCCAACTGTACTGCTGGAAACTCTGTGTCTTCCTAGGAAGCACCCTAAACAGGCAGAGAAAGCACTCCCACACACACACACACACACACACAAAGGGGCCAGCAGGACTTAAAATAGCAAGCTCCAGGGTGAATGAGGTTGTCAAAGTTATGCAGTATCTCTATATTTGGATGTAATTGGTAATAATGTGCCTTGCATGGAAAAATATATAGCGTGTGTGTATTTGTGAAAGGCATACAGCGTGGTGTGTGCCAACTCCATTTGTTCGACTAAACGTACAGGCACACACAATGTCGACACACGACTTACTCTGTATCCATAACAATGTCACGTTTAGAACCCCCCCCCCGGCCCTTAATTTGGACATTTGTGCTCCTCAGCAAAACAATGGCAAATTGCTTTGAGCAGTTCCTAAATTTAAACTCTGAAAAGGAAGTGGGCCCGTATCAGTTTCCTGCTCCAGTATTGTTTCTCCCCAGGGATTGGCGGTTTGGGATTGTTCACCCTGACAATGGGACTGTGCTGTGGTGGGCATTGTTGCATTGTTTTGTCCCGGCTCCCGTGTGTTTTGTTGACCTAATGTCATGGCAGCCCCATCAAAGGCCAGTGAAGGATGAGGGAAATGGACCGACGGTGCGGCTGGAGTCAATTAAGAGGGCTGGTACCACTTACGGCCTGCAGAGTGCGTGTTTGTGTGTGTGTGTTTGAATAAGCTTGTGTATGTTGATTTAGTAGTCTCTACATAGGCTATTGGTTGGGAAAAATAATTTCTTCAGGTAGGTTAAAGGACTATCATTCTGATACGATCAAGAGCAGAGTGGGTTTTTTTAGGAGTGAACGTCCAGGTGTTTCATTTAAAACTACACTAATCCTTTTCTTCTTTTTCATTAAACAGCAATCGAGACCATCAGTGAAAATAATGCTATTTTTATATAGTTATTATTAATGCCTTTGCACGGGTCAGATTTCCCGGGAACTTAGACAAAAGATTCACGGCAGACATACCGGCACATCGTGTTTCCCGAATGGTACTAAAACAAAGTTTACTTTGCTTCACCATCGTCATACAACAGTTATTAATCTGACATAGATACATATAAATATATGTCCTCATCGCAATGCATCCTACATTTAAATTGGCAACACGACTTACTCTGTATCCATAACAATGTCACGTTTAGAACCCCCCAGCCCTTAATTTGGACATTTGTGCTCCTCAGCATAACAATGGCAAATTGCTTTGAACAGTTCCTAAATTTAAACTCTGAAAAGGAAGTGGGCCCGTATCAGTTTCCTGCTCCAGTATTGCTTCACCATCGTCATACAACAGTTATTAATCTGACATAGATACATATAAATATATGTCCTCATCGCAATGCATCCTACATTTAAATTGGCAACTGTTTACATTTTAACGTTAACTTGAAAGGTGATCATTTGCGTTTCAAGCTGGTTCTGTTCCCAATTCCCCAATTGACTGAAAAAACAGACAATCAATTGATGCAGCTTCAAACGCTTGATTACATGGAGAATGCTACCATGGTAATTCTTCTTTAGAAAAATATGAAAGAGGAATTTAAGATTTAAGGTGGAGAATGCTTGTTGCCAAAATCACATTTTGTGAAAATCATTGAATATCTCCTCACAATTCACTACCTGTACATACTGTGTGTGAACTGAAAAACTATCTGGTGTTAATACACAGCCTAGGTTCTGTAAACTGTATACAACATATACACATGGGCATGTCAACAAAGGGGACCCAGAGTAGCTAGCAACACGCCAGTTTACAGAGTGTAGGTGTGAGGAAACGGTAGATTTCAGCCCTGTGAGTCCACGGAATCTTTCGCCTCCGTGAGAATGGCGTCTGATTTCCTCACTGCAATCAGGTGTGTGTGCACTGATTGGCTGATTGAACCCAGGTGTGAAGAGATTATATATGCTCTGAGACCCCAGTGCTCTGTGCTGCTCATTGTCTCACCTTATGAGGTAGTGAGAGGTTGTATCATAGTGCCCTCTGAGTTTAAGAGAAAATCATTGTTCAAGTGTTTGTCTGTCCGTTCAGCTGCTTGGCAGTGATGGTTTTGTTCTCACTTTAGTGTGGTATTTTAAAGTAGCCTGTGTGGCTTTTTGCTTTCTCCCCCTCCCCTTCTTCGCTTTAGCGATTCAGTGGTTATCCCTCTGGGGATAACTTTTAGAAACCCCTTGGTCCGCACCTGTGTCCCAACCCCCCCCCCCCCCCCCTTTCCCCCTCCCCCCAGTCCTCACAGAAGGATGTGTATTATCACTGGATATTTTTTGGACAAGGTCATAGCTGAACGTGAGGAGATATTCAATCATTTTGACAGCAAGCATTCACCAGAATCGCTGACTAAACCTTTACATTTCTAACATGTTGCTTTAGGAGGACAACAACATGCTGGATTTCGCCAAACTTATTTTGTGTTGAGTGTTTCTTATGGACAATTTGAAAGAATTGCATTCTTTATGTGATGGGGGGAAAAATGTAAAACAGTGTTATAGTTCATGGAACATTTAAACTCACAACTGGAGGTATGATTGATATCTGTTCCTAAATTGACATCTAATGTCAGTAAATACAGTAAGCACAACTACAGTATTAAATGCATGCTGGCTGTCAGAGAAGTTTGGTAGACATAATTCACTCCTTAAAGGTGCCCATGAGAATATTCCCCTCAAATGTTTTTCTTCTTCGACTTCCCCTACAAGTGTGGGACCCTTTATGTGTTTATGTTTGGGCTTCTTGTCTGCAGTGCATGAGTAGACATACCTTCATCTCTTGATCCTGTCTATGTGTGTGTGGTTGTTTAATAGGGGATGCAGTGCCCTCCCAAGCAGGCAGACACTTCTATTGTTCCTGCAGCAAAGGGAACACCGTCTCCGGCCTGTCCACTCAGGATGTGTTTCGATTGGACCTCATTTAAAAAAAAAAAAAGCCACAGCCAGCATCACCCGTACCCAGTATACTCCCCATGATTCAGGAAGAACAATGGAGCACCTCCTCACATCCCCCCTCCTTTTCCCAGGAGCCTCGGCGCTCGGTTCCCACAGTACTGTCCAGTTCTGAGGACCTGTGCCATTGTTAGAAAGCCGAGCTGTCCTGTCCTCTGATTGTTCCCAGGAGGCCGCACACACCTTCCATACACATACACATACACACTCCTTATTAACTCTCTCCGCATAATAATTTTCCATCCACCGTCAACAGTTTCACATGGAAACTTCCACCAGCTTGAAGCAATTGCCACTCTGAACTTGCACAACACCGACACTGAGCGGGTCATTTGCACCGATACCATGCAGACTTAAGAAAGGGGAGTACAAGCTGATGGATGCCGATACAGCACGGCACTCACTACTCCGGTGCCAATGTAAATCTGGGCCTCACAATCTTTTTTCCCTAGTTCACTATCTGGCAGGGGGTTAATGTAGCAGAACTTTACTGGCACTCTGGAAAGGTTATCATGCATTAAGAGGAATACCTGGGAGCGCTGGAGAGATGGACCTTAGGGTTTCATTATTTAACAACGAAAAAGGCCACGGGATTGGAGTTGAGGTTTTGAGAAAATAATTATTAGAGACCAATTGAGTGATCACGAGTCAAGTTATCCTCTGTGTTAGGGCTGCACGATTTCACTTGCAAAATGTGATAACATTGTTGGATGTTGCGATGATATCACTTGCGATCATAAAACAAATACTTAAATATAAATTTAATTTCTTTCTGTCTACATAGACAGTAGCCTTTATGCAGACAATGAAAACATTAAAAACTTAAATGCATTATTTCTATTCCAACATGGTTTCATTGTTGAACATGTATTCATCAACATCTTCATGCCCACTTTAACAATATTTTCTGGTAGGCTTCATATGATTGGCCAAATATATTGACATGCAGAGCATGAATGCATGATGATACATTTTCCATATACTGTGCATTCCTACTGTAGCCTTCAATCAATTATGGACTTTTATTAAAGTATTTCTTTCCTATCCACATCACTGCTCCTGTTTATCTTTTTTAAAGGGGACAAAAGAGATTGTCTTGATCGAATATTCAAGAACTTACTTTACTCTTCCTCAAAACAGCATGCTGCTACCGCTAATGCTAATGTCTTCTTGGTCTTTTAATATTGTAAAGCATCTGCTTGTCAATATCTCCGTTATAGTTTTTTTTATTTTAGGTTTATTTATTTTTACTTTGTATGGGTGTTGCGGGTTCATGGGAATGATGTGTGGGTGGGTCGGTAAATGAGAGCCTTTATGTGTATAAGTTGTATGTGATTTTGTCTGTTGTATTGTTTGTTTCATGTTGGACCCTTTGGAAAATCTCAAGGGAGTATCTGTTAATAAACTATGTGGAAACTTTCCCCTCTTTCTACCCACGCAGGGAGGGCAAATGTAATATCCGGTAAAGAAAGCATGATATGCCTGTCAAGCAACAGTGTTCCTAAATATTCTTTCTGCAATATTTTAATAATATAATACCTAATTTCAATCATTAGTACATATATTGTTTAAGTGGGATTAGTATTAACATGTGTAATTAATGTTGGGTTGTGAGATGTATCGGGGAAAAAAAGCTTCCCTTAAAAGGATAAAGTTAATTTTAGCCTCATGTTGTTCTGCTAATACCTTATCTATGTTGTTGACGCATTACAAAATGAACAGCAAGGACGACTGATCTGTATCCAAACTCAAAAATGAGGGCCATACATACAATTAAAAGTCTACTCATCAGGCTCAAATTATCTTGTAAATTCTTACCCAGCTGATTGGCCTCTCTGAACAGTTATAAGATTGATCAGTTTATCTTAAAATGTAATAGTGTAGCACTTATTTTGTAATATAGGCAACATGAGTGGAGGTTAACAACAAATAGCACTGTGGTTGGTTGAGTGCTGCACTTGTTACTGGTGTCAATGAACTCCTGGAAATGATAAGATATACACTTTGTTGTACTTGATCGATTCCATCTACAAAATTTTAAATTTCTAATAACAGAAAACCTAATTTGATTGCCTTGAGCTAAAATAATACATACTCTATTCAACATTTTTTTTTTGTAAATTTAGTTTAAAAATAAATTCCAACTTAACATAAATTATCCACTTGCACTTTGTACTTAGGGTGGGAGAACAGGATGAACTGTATTGTGGTTCCATCTGCCTTTTAATAATCCAAAAGTTTTGTATCTGAAATAGTCGATGTACAGGCGTGTGTACTCACTCACCCTGTCATGAAGGCAGCTCTCGGTGAATAAGCCTGCACTTTGAGGTTTATGGCTTGGGGACATTTTGCACAGGGAGCAGCTGCGTATACATGTCATGCTTTGAACAGCTGAAAATATCAGAATTTTTTTTTTTAAATGGATTTGTCTTTTCTTTAATATTTTGCCAGAGACATAAAACACAATTGTCCATTGATCCAAGTTCTAAAAAGGTAAATGAGTTGGTCGTTTCCTCATTTATCAGCAGTGCTTTGTCTACAGTGTTCCCTCGAAAATGATTTCCTTCTTGAACTGAATGAGCAGAGTCATTACTTCCTTCCATTGACTCCAATGTTACTCTCTGTCCATGGCTGCCGTATTGTTTCATAATCAGTTTGAAACTGAATGTGAAACAATGCTGCTCAAATGACAAAAAATTCAACTAACTAACGGTGTCAAAAAAATCTTAAAAGGCCAACATTAACGGAAAAGTCAAAAAAACGGTAGCATGCGGTTTCAGCATGCAAATGACACATTTCCTTTATTAAGCATGTTTTCAGAAACACACGTCATTAAAACCTTAAGTGTTTGAACCATCCAGACTTTCTAAAAATCAAAGTATTGGGGTAGATGATCCAAACAACTTTAGCTTCCTGAGAGACCTCCCACACTGTTGGCTTATTTTATCACATACCATCAAAAGGTTACATAGATGAAAAGAACTACAACAAAGACCTGTCTCTCTTCCTCCACTTTTATGTTCCCAGTCAGAAGTCCTGTCTTAACATACACAAGAGATGAAAGGAGAAACCCCTTTGAGACGCATTTGCAACACAAATATTATGACGCAAGAAATGACAATTGTGTTATCTGAAAGCTACTGCGAGACACAATAAAATTTGTTTCATAGTACCCACCACTGGATTAAAATAAAACTGGAAATTCTCATCGAAAGCCTGTCATCGGTTGAAAGTTTGGACTACCAGAGGTTCCATATTTAAGGTGTTGTAATTACAGTGTCTTGCTTTAGTTATGCAACATCAAGAGTAAGGTCAAATAAATCACAACTAAGCTATATTTGACATTATAAGAAGACCAAGTAGTATGTGTCTTTATTTACCCTTTGGCTTCTAATATTTCTGATGTATTATTTACACAGGCAAGCTGAAGCTCCTGGGTGACCAAGAGTGAGGATATATGGCTATGAGGGAAGACAAGTGTTTTGTCCTCTGGTTTACCCACTTTGCTCCATAACTCCACATTCCCATCCTGCTGAGAAAAGGGAAAACAGTCTCCCACACCAAAGTGGGTTAGCTCTTTTCGGGCCGGTTCCTGTTCAGAGCTGCTTTAGGTGCAAACTCCAGTTTGTCTTTCAGGCTAATCACCTGGGTGCTGTCCATGCCCGCTTGTTCCTGCAGCTTCCTCTCCTCCCTCTGTTCGAAGATGCTCTTCTCCTCCAGGCGAGGTTTAGGAGTCCCCCTGATGAACCACTCCAGGTGGTAGCCCACTGCTCCCACCACAAAGGCCACGGGGAAAGTGACATAAGGGGCATAGGTGCGCATCAAGGTCCAAGCCACAGGCCACATGACTGCACAGCACTTTGGCTCCCTGGTGCTCCGTAAGGGGAAAGAAATAAGGAAGCGGTAAGTGAATTTATGCTCACATTAAAGGGTAATTAGGCTACTATAGCATAGTCGAGGGAAGAGTCATTCAAACATAAAGGGGGATATAAACGTAGCTCACTAGTTCCCATTTGATCATGTAAAATGCACTTCTTCTCAGCTGGGTCCCCCTTGTGGTGCAAACTGCAAAGCTGATTTTGATGGCTAAACCAAATGATGTAGTACTTTAGCAAACATGCAACTGAATTTAAGGACAGAAAGCACATGTAACTGGTAGTATTCATACTACTTTAAAAGTGTTTGTTTTGTGTGTGTGTGTATGTATATATATATATATATATATATATATATATATATATATATATATATATATATATATATATATATATATATATATATGTCAGTAATGCCTTAATTAATGCCTTTATTATATTGTATTTGAATTGATTGTTGACATGTGTATATATTTTGTATTTTGACAAGCATTCATCCATGTAACATTTCCTGTAAACATGTTGACAATATTGATTATTGATCTGTCATGTCAGTAAAGCTCATTTGAATCGCACCCATAAAGAAAACTGCAATTTTAGTAGAGACGACATGTCCTTCTCGTGACCTTCTTACTTTTCCTTAGCTCCATATAGTTTAAAAATGTAATGGTGGAAATTAAGGACGGGAAAGGCACAGAGCAGCACGTTAACACTGCATAAAGAAGTCCGTCAATGAGCAGTCAGTGTGTTAATTGTAAACAGCTGAAACAAGACCCTTACATTACCAAAGCCTAGCCTTTATAAGCGTCACCGCTACTTTCTTCCCGAAGGAATTTAGACATCAACATTTAATTTTAAAATTATGAAATGTTGCTCCTTTTATTTGTTCCTTAACTGCCGAAATGGACAGCTGTCCTCCCCGAAAAGTCATTACATTTGTTTATGCCCAACGACGTATGGTTTACTCAG
Source organism: Ammodytes marinus (assembly GCF_949987685.1). Taxonomy (NCBI): domain Eukaryota; kingdom Metazoa; phylum Chordata; class Actinopteri; order Uranoscopiformes; family Ammodytidae; genus Ammodytes; species Ammodytes marinus. Next base: position 15,813,283 of record NC_137221.1, read on the forward strand.
TACACAAGCATTACAAATAAATGCATACATTTGTTATGGAGTTTGGCCTGGCGTCGTGCAACCGTTTTCCCTTACTGGGCAATGGAATAGAGCTCGAACCAAATTCACACAGCATCTGAAAAAAATTAATAAAGTCTGGCTTTCCTTATTGACCGTATGCTAAATTGTGTAACTACCATTAGCCAGGTGAATGCTTAAAAGTCCTTCTACGAAACATCATGTAACCGGCTACCGTATGGAAACGTTCAGGAAATGTTAACGTTTCAACCCAGGCACTGTAAACAGCTACACCTTGCTCCGTACAATGTTTGCTGCTTAGAAAATGTCACCGCGTAGTTTATATAGCCAATGATAAGGCAATGACATTAGTTTAATTCATTGGTCTTCGCTCACCTTTAAAGCTAGCACGTTGGAGCTGCAGTGGATCAACGTAACTTCCGTGCGATGTCCTGTAATCTTCCTGGTTTAACCTGATTGGCTGATGAGCCTCACTGTGAAGTAACCCAGCCGGCGCTATGTGTTTTTCTCGGTGTTTAGCACCGCCTTGTGGTGAATAAAGCACACTACGTTGAGATAAGGAATGCATTCATATTCTATTTTGTTTTGTTTTAGGAAACACAATGGATGTCAACACTGTATATCACTAGTTGTATTGATAGTGGTTGGTATCAATGAACAAGTTATACTAGCCTAATCATTAATTTCTAAATAAAAATAAATACATACTTATTTTAAGAAATTCATTGTGGATCCACTGCACCAGAAAACTTAAGTTACAGGTAATATTCGATCGTCAGATATACCAATATGGTTACATGTTATATATAAATATAACAGGATAGCAAAACAAGTTCAGCACAATATAACATCAAATGGAACTAAGGTAGGCCTATGTCTCATTATGCAGTCAAACTAGGCTATTATAAATGAATACTTGAAGAAGCACATGCTTTGTGACTTTACAGTCAAAGGGAATTGTGCACTTACATAATTCACTCAAATGCTGAGATATTCCTTATTTTGAGCGCATTTCTGCATAATGACAGGGACACTCAAAGAAGCTTGGTTTAATGCACAAAGACACAAACATTTTCATCAGCGTTGCAATTGTTTACTTTAACTGCTTATGAGGGATGCAGAGACAGTGTGTACATCCCAGTCACCCAGCGGGGAACCATGAATTGCAGAATTGACTGCTCGGTGGAAGAAAATATTCCTCTATGTTAGTGTAGTTTCTTGGTAGTGAATTGTTAAGTGTTCTTTGCCAACCTCTACATGATTGATGACACAGATCTTTCAGCTCCCTAGCACAAAAGTTTCCCATATAACTATAGTAATGCAGTGTGCACGGCACAGGCCTGATACGCAACGTTTGGAATGCAGCCTGCCATGGAGTGATGGTCAGGTCTGACTCATTGGTCAATTGTGCAGAGGCAGAAAAAAGTTTGAATAAATTGTGCTATATCCAAAGTGTTACGTTATCATTACCTGGAATGACTGAAGAAATGATTGCGATTACCAGAATTGTGTGTGGGTGATTAAGCTCCATGCTTCAAAATGATTGTTTTAAGCTGTTGCTCCCTTATGCTGTCCATCTTTCGGTTGCCAGCCCTGGCATTTGATCAGTGCTGTCAGAGTGAGTGAAATGTGCTCATAAATGCCCAGCGGTAAAACAACATCACTAGAGCCAGTTCTGCTTTTATCAGCCACCTCAACAGTGCCAGGATTGTTTCATCAACTCCTGTTCATTAGCACATGAGCTTAAGAGCCTGCGCTAGCCAAGATACTTACGTAAAAAATGAAACAATTTTATCACCCCAAATCACAAACTGAGGCTGATGAGAATGGAGCGCCCCATCCTCACTAAACTGAAACCCCATAGACTTGCTCTGTTTGCACTCGTTAATTACAAGTGTCAGGCATGGTTAGTGGTGGGTAACTGCCTCATTACACAGGGAATGACAATCAGTAGTCTATGAGCCGAAACCCCAAAGCAAGGGGCACTTTTGGCCCACACTCATAAGTCCTCAAACCCAATGTTCTTAAAGGGATACAAAATGAACAAATGAATAAAAAAATTAAAAATTCACAAGAGCATTGGATGGATTGCCTCTGGTTTTGAAAGAGACAAGGATGAGCGGGAGAGTTCTGCGATCAAACAGAGCAACAGATGGTGAGGGGAAGGAAGTGCCAGATGTGGAAGGGGAAGACAGAGGCTTTTTGCTCTTTTGCGCAGCCAGTCCACCTACAAAGGGAAAAATGAGTAACTGATTTTGGGGGCAATCTAATGTCAAGAGTCATCATGAGTGGGGTTTTGGACAACTAGTGATGACTGCCGTAAAAGAAAATACAGTAAAAACTGCACTTTTACAAAATTAAATAAGTGCACTATGGAACTATGTGTGTGTCAGAGAAGTGAACATTTCCTAAGGTATAATCTCATAATTGAATAAACAGGAAAACTCACAGGAAAATTGGATCCCTAGAACACTAAATGAAGTAAGAAAGTTACCTGAAAAGTTACTGTTTCACTGTTGTTGTTTACAGCCGCTGGGCCCACCGTTTAATCTACAAATATTTTCTATTCTTATGTTTGGTTCCAAGTGCCTCAAAATAATTTTGTTTTAATTGATGAGGATAGAATTATTGAATATTTAGGATTACATGTAGAGTAAATACATTTCTATACTACCTTATAGCTCTGCAAAGGCAAACTAACCCCCCTCTCCTCTAAAACTGCATTGTGCCCCTTTAAGATATCAATTTATAACAATGTAAACATCGACATGTTTATCTGCTGCATTTACACAATATGTATCATTCGGATATGCAAGTATGTATACATCAGGGGCCGTATTCACAAAACATTTTATCTTAGCGCTAAGAGTACTCCTAAGGAGCACTAAAAGTTCTTAGTAAGGAGTAATTTCTTAAAACCTATTCACAAAGCTGATAAGATCAACTTTTACTAAGGAATGGGAGGAACTCCTAAACTGAGAATAGAGGGCGGTGTTGACCCTGTTGCTATGGATGATGTCATGTTCATACCTTCTATGCCCACAGTGATTGGCTGAGAGGGAATGAGCGCTAAGATTGAGTTTATGATAGAAACACTGTGGAGATATCCATACCGTGTCGCTGTATTAAAGTGAAGAGTTTTTATATACAATTAATGACGAGTGACACTGATTTAACATGAAACCAAGATACTGCAGGGTTTCCCACACATTCGTTCACAATTAACCTACAATAGCGCCACATAGGTCTATTAATTTAAAATGTTACAATGATTTGAATCGGAAAAAATATCCTCATTGAACAGCTGCACGCCATGCACTCTCACTGTATTTCCCTCAACGGCGGACTATGCCGCAATAGTCAGACAGCGACAAACCAGGAAATTCGCAATTTAGAAACAACAACTGGCGAAATCGTAAAGTGCATGCGGAAGGAAAAAGGCGAGACACGCAACTATACAGTAGCGGACCTGTGGAATGGAGGAGTTGGAAGCGCCACATATGGGCCTACTCTAGTAACAAATTAAACCCAAACGTGACACCAACAGTAACTTTCAGTGCATAGTAAACCCAAAGCAACTGCAGGAAAAGGAACTTAATACATAATTTTGTATATAAATATAATAAATATAAATGTGTCTATACTTTCTAAACATAGCTTTACTAAGATCATTAAACCCTTACAGCTATTAAGGTACCTTTTGTAAAGCTCACTAGCATTAAATCTCTCCAAAATGCCATCAAATGAGTGTCTGTGATTTACTCTTAGTGACTTAGGGGTCCTCTCGAGGACTCCTAGCTTTTCATAGATTTAGGAGCTAGTTTTAGCGCTAAAATGCTTTGTGAATTACACTTATCTTAAAAAGTTAGGAGTCCTAAAATTAGGAGTGAAACGCCCCTTATTTTTGAGAGTTACTCCTAAATCAGCACGTTAGGACCTACTCTTAGCCTTAAAATGTTTTGTGAATACGGCCCCAGGTCTGTAGCTTCTCATATATGAAACTCTTCAAAATGAATGGAAACAGTTTTTTCCCCCATCAGTGTAAATGTTTGTCAATCAATAATGTGAATACATCAGAGTGTGATACAAAAGCATTTATTTGTTTTTGGCATAAGGAACCTTTTGGCATGATTACTGTCTCCACAACACAAACCTTAGCGGAGTGTATTATCTGTCACTTATCTTTTTGGCCGCAGATCACAGTTATATTTATGGATGATACTGGCTTACCGGAGTGCAATTTAGCAGAAAATGATGTACATAATAAATTCACATTCAAAATCACTTAGCTACAGAGCTTTAACAACACCCCACTAAAAGTGAGAGTTGAATAATTCTTATATCAAAAAATATGGCCCTTTGTTTGATTAATTACAAAGCAATGTTCAATGCAATGTGCAGCCGCGGAGTGGAAAATAACCCCTTTGAAATGCGGAATAATGCTGATAAACATATATTTAAAAAGGCAAGTTCAAATAATTCTATGGCACGACGGTAACATGCTAATGCTTCGTGTGAGCAAAGTCACAGGATATGAATTTGCAGTTCGGCAAGGTCGTTTGCATGCAGTCTAATGCAGGCACGCTATTGTAGGAGCAGAGAAATGATCCCTGGTGGATTGTGCTCCTCTTCTTTCAATTACTGTCCGTTTGTCGGGTCAACATTCGGTGATTTTAACACGTGTAGACATGTGATCTCTTGTGTCTCAGTCCATTATGTGAATCAAGTACTGGTACTAGTAAACAAGAGACATGCTACCTGTCAGCGGGGCATCCATGGTAAGATTATGACCTGCAGCATGTGGTGACTCATGTTATGTTGCCACAATCACTTTCCTGCTGACCCCTCTTGCTAAAAAGTTAAGCTAGCCAGTGAAGGCTTTAGCTGCCTTTTTCAAATAGCCACTGGACTCCATTCCATGGCGTTAGGCTTTAATCGACTTACAGCACCAAGCCATGGATTAATGTCTACTGGCTGGTGTAATAGGTATGTACCAGCAGCAGATTGGGGGCACTTATGGGAGAGCATTAAAAACAAACTGAGCAAAATATGAACCTGAACATGGAATGATACTGTGTCAGTCCACAGTGCCAAGGGGGGGGGGGGGGGGGGGACTGTCAGTGGAAGGGAGGAAGGCCTCACATGAGCCTGGTGACGGCCCCAGAGAGGAAATCCTCGTAGCTGAGGCGCACGTTCCCTGCCATGCCGGTGTCCCTCTCCCTGAAGACCTGCGTCATGACCTGCAGCTGGGTGCACACATGGATGAAGCGGTCCAGGTGGAGGCCGGGTCGAGCGCCCGCAACCGCATAGCGTCGCACCAGACCCTCGGAAAACTGGGGGCTCAGGTTGTAGCCCATCTGAGCCAGGGCTGAGGAAAGGGAGAGAGAGGGAGGGAGGGAGGGAGGGAGGGAGGGGGAGAAAGAGAGAGAGAGAGAAACAGGATAGGTATAATTGATCGTCGTATCTAAGCTGAAAGGCTCGGTGTTTAGAGCGCTTTTTTTAATTTCAAAGTCATCCAAAACCTTATATTTCATTTTTCCATTTTCTTTCGTTCCTTCTCTTTCTATATGCATGATTGTAAAGTGTCTTGGAGTGACCTCCAAAAAACCGCTATATAAATACTATAAATCATTCTTATAATCACATATTCCATTTAAATGCAGCAGTATTTACACACACACACGCACACACACACACACACACACACACACGTTACCTTGGTGTAGCTCCATGCCACTGATACAGCCCGAGCGGTCTCTGTCGTATTGCTGGAAGAGGGCTCTCCACCGCTGCATGAACTCCCACAGTGCAGAGAAGCCAAACACGTCCATTCGACCAGACCGCGTCTTGTCAAACATGTCTAACAGGAAACACACAGTACGCAGACTGTTAAGCCGTATATGTAAAAGTAGTCCCACAGAAGTCACACATTTCTCATAATGGTTAGGACAACACATTAGTCACTGCCTGGCAAGTTCAACTGGAATGGAGGGTGACTCTTAAAACTGACAAGCACCAGGACAGAAAATGACTCATGTCATCTTTAAGGCTCCTGGCTGCCTGTTTTTCTCTTTTAGAATCAGAGAAGATTCATATTGAGAAGTTTGGTTGATATAAGAACCGCTGTTTTTCTTTAGCACTGCTTAATTCATTTGTTTTTCCCAAATAACACCGTCCTCCCACTTTTGCCGTAGCCATTTTGGTTTGGATCAATTTGACATAGCAACACCTTCACAGCAATTATAACCACTCCATCATCAACACATGTCTAGTTCCTCCGCTGAGCATTTCATTAGGCTACGTACATACTGTGCGACTTACTGATCATCATGAGGCAGGTCTCGTCATTGAAAGCAGACCAGTTGGAGTTGACAAGTGCCTGCTTCAGCTCCTTGATAGTGATGAAGCCGCTGCGGTCCGTGTCAACAGTCTGGAACCACTGGTACGCCTCTTGGTTAACACCAGGAGGCATGTTACCTGGAGAGGAGCAACAATAAGAGTTGGGAAAAGGATGGTGGAGAATTAATTGGTGGCCCACACTGACTTTGAAGATGCCCATCATTAGTCACGTTAAGTAATTCTCTTTACAATTTCTATATGCATCCCACCGGTTATCCTTTCACTGAAGCTCCTAGGCTTTGCGGTGTAACGGATGTGTGTAGGTGGGGGGGAAAAAAGCTGAAGGAGCGAAGAAAAAGAACTGTGAAGATTCTTCAAAAATGAAGCGACTACTCTAAATAATAATTTATTTATCGAGAGATGAAGAAATGACTGTCTGAAAGTTGAACTCGCGCCGGCTCTGTCAAGCAGAATTGATTATATATATATTTTTTTCTATCTTTGCCCGACTCAAGCTTTTGTCTTAGGTGTTTAGAAGGCACTGACCTATAAAAAGTACAGCACATGCTATAGTCATTATTTATGGCACTGTTTTCCATCACCGATATGCCAAACATAAGTCCTACAACTAAGTACATTCCAGTATTGACATATTACATAATGTGTGGATACAAGGAGAAAAAAGTTACAATTGTGAGAGTATACCACAAGCACATTTCATAAAGTTTACAGAACTGATTTGTTTGTACTGCCAACTACTGCTGTACTCATCAAAATAAAATATAAAAATATCTTCCAGTAATTGTAAAAATGCTAAAATTAAGATAAAATGTATCTCTTACAGTTGTGAAATGAGTTGGTAATCTGGTAAGAATTACCTCTCCTACTTTACACATGCTCTGTGTTTGAGAAGGAAGAGGTTGTGTAACAAGGGAATAGTGTGGGATCAAGGGTCAGGGAAAAGTCATCTCAGCGAAATGGAGATTGTGTATGAGGCCATTACCTGACCCATTGGAAAGGAGAAACAGAATGGGGGAGGGGGGTTGACTGCCAGAAAAATTAATGGTGAGAGAGAGAGAGATAGGTGAGACTTCAGAAAAAAAGAACCTGATGGATTCTGTTCCTGTGTGGGGGAGTGATAGCTACACAGGCCATCAGGTTCTGACTTAGGCTTAGCTGCTACAGGAAAAAGTGTATTCGCACGCGGATGCGTATATATACATACACATACACACACACACACACACACACACACACACACACACACACACACACACATATTCACATCACAGTCTCTACCTATCTGTCTCTTTCTCTGTTTAGCCCTCACTCAGTATTACTGGAGTCATCACTCCAGCCGTGTAATCCTGCTGAGGGGCACAAACTGAACCCTGTCTCTACATGACTGTCTGGGAACGCAAGTCATTTTCTATCCATCATCCCACTGGAGGGAGAGAAAGAGAGAGAGAGAGAGAGAAGCAATGTAGAAGGGGAATGAAAGCCCATCTGCACTCTCCATGTGTTCAGAGTATTCCTGTTCAACCCCCACAAGGCAAAGGAAGGTACCGCAGACACTCCAGTCCCAGCCTAAGGTTACCTGCAGGAGCGTGATGTCCGTACACTCCTCCTCCGTGAGGCTGGCCCCCATAGCCCACATATGGTCCACCGGGGGCAGCCCCTGGTTGTCCATGCCCGTACTGGCCTCCGTGAGCTGGGGATCCATAAGCGCCGTAATGCCCCCCTGGTGCACCTGCTGCACCTCCGTATGGAGCAGAGGAGGGGTGTCCGTAGGCACCGCCGCCTCCGTTGTATGGAGCACTTGGTGGTGGGTTGCCTGCTCCTGGATAGCCCTGCAGTGACAGTGACAAGACAAGGCAACGCTTCACTGAGACTGCATGACAAGTACAAGGAATACATTTGCTTTGAATGACTAGAAGGAAAGTCTATTTGTGTTGATGAATACAGGCACGAGCATAAACAGTTAGAAGTACCACACACACGCCATAACACAAGATATATTGTTATGTATTAAGCTAACCAAGATGTAAGTAGTCCAGGTTGTCTCTATTCAACATAAATGCTGCTTACACATACATGCATCCAAAATAACAATACATCAATGGAACATAATGTAGAAGCCTGTCTGATATAAGGCACTGGTTTAGGGGCATTCTCAGTACTTTTACAGGTCGCTTATAATAGCCTACTTGTGAACTTTTAAAACTTTAAATACAGGACTTGTAGAACTTGGAGTGACGTATTGCTACTTATGAATATCACTTTAAGTACACACTGTAGCGATAGCTTGCTCACAAACACTACTCACGATAACAAGTTAACTTGTTTAAAAAAATGACGAAAACAAAACTAACAACAAATGACTATGACTGTCCTGGTCATTTACAAGAGTAAATTATCTATAAACTACAAAACCAGCTTTGATACAGTTGAGATTTACGAAGTTTACGTTAGCAAAACACAACGCTAGTGAATGCTGTCCATAGCAAAACAAAAAGCACGGCTAACGTCATCTGTGTTTCTATGACATACACCATCAGCTACGTTATATCAAGGCACACGAACAGATACAACAGTTGCTATACCATATTAACATGCTTTAGTATTAAACATAAGCTAAACACAAAATGCAATATTTCGATACCTGGCCGTAGTGGTAACTCATGTTTGACAGACTTGACTTCCTTCAATAAGGCAGCGGTGAAGGCGGAGCTCAGGGTAGCTAGTTATTGGTGCATTTCCGGTGTTGCACCGAAAGCTGTGACCTGTCAGAATGTGTGACCCTAGAGGGCGCTGTTCTTATTTCTTAACTTATTTCAATAGACTGTAGTGTAGGCATATAACAACCCAGTCTCACAGTGAAATGTTTTAATACTTATGTTGGTCCACAGCTGAAAACATAGTTTCACAAAAACAGTCCTGCAATTGAGAGATTATTAAGTTGTTTGCTTCCAATTTGAAATGATTGCGCAGTGGAGCCTACACATTTCACTGTGATGGGTAACTAGGTTGGTTAGTCACCTTTTAAAAAAACAAAAAACAATCTGACCATTTCAGTGCCAATTTTGAGAAACTTCTACGATTTGTGCAATGGACCAACGTTTTTACATAGCCTACTTCACTATGAGACTGGGTTAATCAATAAGAACAGCGCCCTCTAGGGTCACACATTCTGACAGGTCACAGCTTTCGGTGCAACACCGGGTCTGTCAAAGCCGCACCCGCGTCCCGTGCTCTTGATTGGGCGGCAGATTGGAAAAAGTAATGACGACAGAAAAAAAAGGTATGAATCACTATCCTCGCAACTCGCATTAAAACAACCAAATACTTCGAGAGTTAGTCACTCACTGTATTCCCGAAATGAATAGGCTACATGGTCTATTTGAGTTTCAATTGCATAGGCTACCTTTTTAGGATAAAGAAAGAGAGAACATCTAATTTCTATTTACCAATAGGCTACGACTACTATAGCCTAACATTCCTAAGATAGCCTATACGTAGCCTATATGACACAACCTAATGCTAAACTATGGTTTTATTTAGAATTATTTTATTTTATATATTTTTTAAACATGTGACCCTTGTCCTTTCCCATACCAGGCTAGGCTATATCTTTACAGTGAAACTCAAGATATAAATAGTTTAATGTGATGTAGGCCTATGATAATGTGAAAAGCTTTTCAAATAGAAACAACAGAGACACAGTCTTTAACAGTGAAATGACTTTATAGATCTAAAAAATAAATACAAAATGTTAAAGAAAATATATTAACTGGAACCTTACTTAATTCTTTTCCAAAAATAGTGCAAACACACACAATGTCAACAGCAGTTCACTAATGAAGAAAAAGAGCATTTTCTTTATATTGCACATTTGATAACAAAAACCCCTCAAGTGGTTCCTGCCAATTGCTTCGTTACTCCTGGAGGAAGTGCTCTGTGTGCTTAATCTGGTTTAATTCATCAAGGGCAATTTATAGTATGAAGAGGTTGCTCTTTTTAAAGTATTTATACCATTTGGGGCCTTTCAGCATTGTATGCTTAGTTTGAAGTACCTAATGTGATAGCGTAAACATACAACTGATGAATAATACATACACACTGTACATACAAAAAATAAAAATAAAAAATACAGACATTATGCACACATCCACACACTCATAGAACAAACCAATTCCAAAAAACCTTAAGGGCTCGTGTTACAATCCTTTTTGAGAGGTTCATTTATGCATACGATTTTCAATCCTGCAGAAAGTCATTTGACATGAAAACATTTACAAAACGCTGTCTCAGAAAATCCATGGATTGATGGATATCTTTGGTCTGGAGCAGAAGTTCTCCCTGGAGTCTGATGAATGTGTTTGCTTGCAGAGCTCTCCTTGAGCACTTTGTTAAGTTTTTAAACACTGCCGCTGCCATATTGTTCATTTTTTCTTGATTGGCCTCTTCTCCTCAGACTTGAGGTTACTGATATTTTGGATGGAGGCTGTATGATCCACTCTGATGGAGGTTTTGGACATGAACTCTGACCTGGGCGCTGCCAGCAGTGCCATCTCGTGATTCTCTGCGAACGCCCTCCTGTCTGACGCTCTCTTCTTGTTGATGAGTTTCTGGATGCGTTTGCAGATAAGGTAAACCATCTCACAGAGGCACATTAAGATGCAGAAAGCAGAGGAGACCACCATGAAGAGTGTGAAGATCTTCTTCTCAGTGGGACGGGATATGTAACAGTCCACCGTGTTGGGGCACGGCGCCAAGGTGCACTTGGACAGGCGGGGCATATCGTAACCATCATAGATGTAATACAGGATGTAGAGGAAGCCAGCATCAAAGCCTGCCTTGAAAACCAGACTGCACTATGAGGAGATACAAAAGGGGTTAAACTGGAAGACACATCTTTAAGAAAACTTTACAATAATGATATAGGTCCATTTAGATGCCCATCCACCAAACTATATCCAAGTGGTTATTCAGTTACTACAGGTCTGAGTTTGATAAAAAGTGGAGGAATGATGCATTTTAGATTGGGCCAATAGGTGAAAAAACAAGTTATTCTTTTGATTTAGAGAAAACATATACTGTAATACTTACACTAATGGCTTCTCCAGCCTTTTGTAGCTACATTAAACTCTCATCCATGGACATTATCATTATTATTATCTTTTTTTAAATATTTTTTTTGGCATTTTTATGCTTTATTGATAGTGTAGAGACAGAGTTGAAATGGGGCAGAGAGGGGAGTGACATGCAGAGAACAACCGCGGGCTGGAATCAAACCCGGGTCCGCTGCTGGCCGAGGCCCATGGGGGGGACGCCCTACCAACTGAGCTAAGGGCGCCCCCAGGACATTATTTCTTTACATATTTCTAACTATTTTTACATGCACAGCAATACTCCAATATTAACCTGGTTAAGGTCATATTCAGAATATGACATCGCCATGTAAACAGCTATAGGCTACTTGCTCACTTTAATCAGAATAAGCTAATTTTCAGAATATGCCATAACCGGGTTAAGACACCCGGAGTATTCCGAACTTGATCTCAATATTGTGGAATGTAATACACCACAACAGAATAAATATTCCGATGTGTTTTCGCTTTTTGTATTTTTTGACATTTGCCACCGTTTGTGACGCATGCCCTGGTTTATATATTAGGGCTGTTATCTAGAGTGTGCAACAAGGCTTCTTGAAAATAGCGTTGTCATTTGTGGCCTATGAAACAATGCCAGAAAAACGCTAATGACAATAAGTGAGTTCATTTTCCATGGATGTGACAGGAATTATTACCGGAAAAATGTGCTGGCGTCAGGCATCATGCCGCTTCTACCACGTCACTGGTTTATTCAGAATAATGCTGATTGACATGGAAATATTTCCGTAGCTGCTGTGCATGTTAACACCTTCTTTGGAATATTTTCTTAACCGGAATATGGACCTTAATCAGAATATGTTGTGCATGTAAACATAATCAATGACAAACCTCAGTTTGGTTAAGGCTGAGGCACTGCTCTGTCTGTCCTTTCTGGTGGCATCTACAGCAATGCCAGATGTAAAACTTAGAAACCATTCGTGCTTACCAGGTATGTCCACCACAGCCCTCCACGTTTCTTCCCGGGGTTGGCGTACAGATGGGCGCCCTCGTGTGAGGTGGTGTACTTCATGTCCCTCTTCTCACGATACTTGACGTGTCCCACCACCATGAGGGACGGGCAGGTGACGAAGATGAGCTGCAGGGCCCACAGGCGGATGTGGGAGATAGGGAAGAAGTGGTCGTAGCACACGTTGACGCAGCCGGGCTGGGCCGTGTTACACACAAAGTCCTTGTTCTCATCGCCCCACACCCGCTGGGCCGCAACCACAAACACCATCACCCGGAAGACAAAGACCATGGACAGCCATATTCTGCCGAACACAGTGGAGTACTTGTTGACCCCGCTGATGAGCTGCTCCAACGCAGACCAGTTCATGACTGCTGCTGCCTTAGAGCAGGAGGAGTGGACTGAGAAGACTGAGGGAGACCAGCTGGGATGAGGCTGTTGAGGATCTCACCCTGATGGATGGAAGAATGACAAAGTTGAATTGGCAAAAAGGACAGTAGTTGAAGCACTTAAAGCCCCTGTAAACCCAACTCGTCATTAGTTGCATGATAGTATGCATCTGAAAAGAGTCAGGCATATTTTTTAATTCAAATGAAAGATATTGTAATCTAATTTTGATACACAATTCAGTTTAAATGAAGTGGGCTTTGTGCTGGTTCTTATTGCAAAATAAATATCTCGAACCAATCACGGCAGTTCTCCGCCCGAACGTTCTATAAAAACAATGACTGTTGCCATGGAGAACACTTGGTACGACTCTGCCCACACGGTCCTGTCCCACGGTCAAAACTCTGTTTTTTTAACTAAGTTTTATAATATGTATAAACATTTATTTTCAATCAGATTTTTGTAAAAGCTTATTGAAACACCCAACTTTGATATCATATCATTGATTTTTACAATTTTAGACCCAGTTTCCATAGGCTTTACATGTAAAAGACTCTTTCAATTCATTAGATATAGAGCACCGCACATTCTTCTTGCCATATATGTAATGTCATTTTGTAAAGCAAGGATCGCAGTAAGGTTTTATATAAGGCACTCCAGTGATTAAATAATACACCTTAATAAAAATGGGGGACTTGACAGTGACAGATAACTGAAAAGGAGCGGTTCCAAAATCGATGCGTCATTAGAGATCTTCAAATATTAGCCCCTAAAGTTGGGCAAAGTCCCCCAAAAAAATCCTGGATCCTACAGTTCCCATAATGCAACCATCCCTATGTCTATTCAAATTATTTTCAAAGGCAAATCCACTGTCTGTCTCAGGTGTTCTGTATTTACAGCGAGCTACCTTCCCACTACTGACTCATCATTACACACCAATGAGGGAGTCGTCATCTGAGCCTCCCTAGGCTGAGACAAAGAGATAAAACCAATACTCTCCACTCTATTAGTCAGCTGTTTGAACAGCGTGGCTGATCAGGCAGCCACTTTCATCTCCGCAATACCAAATGTCTACTGCAGTCTTGGTTCTTTCAAAGGCCTGTTAAGGGATGTGTTTGTAAATGTTAAGCATGCCATGACTGTACCATAGCAGCCTGCGTGCTCTGAAAGAGAATGGGAAGTATTACCATGTGGATTTAATGGGCTGATCGTGTGCATACTTTATAGATGGAGCTGCTATGGATGGATGGGTCACCTGCATAGCTAGTTGGCTGTGTGTTTCTTTGGTGCGTGGTTGTGCTTTCAAATTATTTGGCTGCATATGTTTCCTCTTCCCAGTTCTCTCTCTCTCTCTCTCTCTCTCTCTCTCTCTCTCTCTCTCTCTCTCTCTCTCTCTCTCTCTCTCTCTCTCTCTCTCTCTCTCTCTCTATGTCTCTGTGGGGTTGGGTGGTCTGCAAATGAAGTAGTGCTTCTATTTAGTGACAAACATTTACGAAACGTGCATGTTTAGCAAGATGTATCTAAAACTGAAGGGGTTCGGAGCTCTGCAGCGACAGGTGTGATTGTTGATCAGTGGGTGCGAACGCCATTGAAGAACATATTTGATTATGTCGTGTAAGTGCGAACATAAGGAGGGTCTGCTATATGCTAAGCGAGGGTTAAGATATTATAAAGGATATATTTTCAACAACAGAGGAAAGCTTCTCTTGTGCATTTACATCTAATTCTGGTGAATGCTCAGCATGACAGGGAACAAGTTGGATTACAGCCTCACTGTTCAGTGTTCCATTTCAATCCTGTCTAGTCCAATCCCCAGTATTAGAATTCAGAAACACTTTTACTTCAGCATTGCGGTCCTCCGCGTGGACATATTGATTTGTAAAATCAGTTGCTATTTTCTCTTTCATCCAGCATTCGTGACTATTAAATTACACATTTCAAAAATACTTGGCTCAATGAATGCCTTCAGAATCACAACATAGGCCTCATAGCCAGACAGGTTCCATAACTGTGGCTGTTTCCTTGACTTCTACTTCCTTTTCAGAGCGTATCATACAGGCTGAGGTATAAATCTTAAGATGCATCCCAGCCCGTGCCTTTGGGGACTTCAATGCTCCTCAGTTAGATTTAGAGAACAAGTTGTAAATTGTTGCGTTGTTCTGAGTCTCCATGCACGCCATTTTTAGGAGAACGTTCAAGAGGCCTGACAAATGCGCAAATGTAATGTTTAGGACAGACTTAAATGCAAAACTAAGTGGACTGTACTGTATATATTTAGGGCCTTTCTAGACGTACTTGACCACTCAAAGCGCTTTACACTGCCGTCCCATTCACCCATTCACACAAACATTTACGGCAGATTCTGCTGCCCATTAGAAATCCTGAGGCTTTGATCTAACAACATGGCTTTGCCTCTCCTTAACCCATTCACATAGCCTGGAAATCCGGACCCACATCTAAAACGATGTTGGGTCTGGCGATGAGCAATAGACCTTCCCAACTCAATGAGCGGCACCTACGCATGCATTTCAAAATACCACAGCACGCAATTGGATATCACTACAACCAATCAGAGCAATGAACAAGGTGACGTACTCAGCCCCATTCGTTTAGCGACCAGCGGGGCTCAATGGTAAATTAAACTTTTGCTGTGCAAATAAATCTTTCTTGCAAATGAAAGATTTGAGTGTCATCTTATTTTCCTTTCTGAAAGAAAAAAGCTAAGTCCAAATATTTAAGTGTCGAGGCCAAATCCGTTTCAAACAAAGTATCTGCAGCCATCTTTGTTGTTTTCTACCACAACTTCGACTACGCATGCGCTGCACTGTCGTCATCCGGTTACGCCAGCCCATACCAGATAGTACCGTTTGATTGGTAGCTCCGAATTTTCCGACATAGGTAATAGGCTGTAATGGTTCGTCCCCAGAGTAAGCTGCGGAGCAAATTTAAATTTGCTAGCGGCGAGTCTGGATTTACAGGGTACCGTTCACACACACTCATACACCAATGAGGCAGGAGGCGGGAAAATCGAACCTTCAACCCTGTGATCAGGGAACCACTGCCCTTCCTGCCTAGCCACAGTCGACCACGCTAAAGGTATGGCTTGTTTCTTGCATGAAGAGGATGTGGTTTATCAGTGTGATTTTTCTCTCATACAAAATGCACACGCAATGTTTGGGGCTACATTCAGCTCCAATAGGGGAAACAACAACCTTAGGGACAACAATATATCTTGTCTCAGGGAGATGGCAAAGCTGGACCACAATTTGTTTTCCTATTTGTTCTAGATTGCAACGCCCGCCTTTCCCTGTTGACAGCAGCAGGCCTCGTCTATCTCCTCGCCGTTGTGTTTGTCTTTCTCTTTGTTGTGACAGACGAGACGTATCGTGCTTCCTCAACTGAGAAACCTCGGGTTATGTGATGTATTTGATTCTAATATCTGTACTGAGTGCGATGCAAATAAAAGCCCTTGTGCATTTTCCCGGCTTCATTACGTTGCACACACAGTGTGCAAAGGATTGGGTTCTCAGGAGGGAAATCAACATTCACAAACATTCTCAGCATGGCACAAACAGGCACATTATTAGGCAGGGATGTCCAAATGTGCCAGCGTAATTCTTAGTTAGAAAATACTCGTAAAAATCCTCCTCATGTGTATAGCTTCACACGGTTCCTTGTGTACATATTCACTTCATCTGCTCAAAACAGTGATATATCCTCGACCTGCTCTACAGGTTGAGCGTGTTCCAAATACTTTTCTATATGCCAAGCATACAATGCCAGAATGAGTCAAGGCTTGCGGCTAACAAGGTGGGGTTGAAGCGTTCTTGTGTGGCTTTTTTTCTCTCTCTTCGTTTGTCTTTCTCAGCTCTGCTTTTCATTCTTTTCCTGACACTCGCACACGTCTTGCCTTTTTCTTTTTAACCTTCAATCTGACTTTAGTCTATTTTTCAAGGGAACATGCAGCTAGGGGAGTAGAGCACACGCATTCTCTGTATAGCTATGTTCACAGTTGTATATCTTTACAAATCTAATTATGTTGTACGCACCAAGGCTGAGCTTTTACCATGACATACAGGACCGTACCTCAATGTACGATAAAAACAAGAAAAGGAACATAATGAACAATATTATCGCCCTTATGGTGTGCCTTTTTTCTTGTCCTTAAGATATCTTTTGTCCTCCTTGAATCCTTTCAAGAATTCATCTGGAATTCAAGTTCAATCTCAAGTTCAATCTCTATCACATCCATATTCTTGATCTAACACTTATTTTTTTCAAATATTGACAAAGAACCTTACCTTAGGCTCCAAACGCAGTGCAAAAGATGTGATGTCTGGCTGGCTAGTGAGTGTGTGCCAGCTGGCCTTGTGTCGATGCTTACTGACTTGGTCTCACCTGGATGTTTTCAGGGGGTTGGCTTTGAGGTGTGGACCTGCTAGAGAAGAGCTCAGGATTGGCAGGATATGTGGAGCATCACATACTGTACAGGCACTTACATATACGCCTACACACTGGCGATTACAATCTGGACCAGTTTTGCTCTTGCAAAACTGCCATGGGGTGTTTTGACGAATTTTGATAGAGAGATAACACCAGGTGAACAATGGGCAGGCCGCTAAACTGTCAGGTGACAGATCTGCATAGTATTGAATATGATATGAAACTCATGCAAATCAATGCTTTAGCACACAGAGTACAATCTGTGAGCCAGTGTGAAGCTGTGCTGATTTCCAACATTTAACCTTTTCAATCCAACTTCATTCAACGTGCATTGACTGTCCTACAATGTGCACTATGATCATTGTGGTAGAGATGATTTAACCCTTCCATTGTGTTAGGGTCAAAGTTGACCCGTTTTCAACTGAAAAAAAATGCCTTTTAGTTTTTTTTACTGGAACAAGATTTTATGCTGTCCTCAGTAAAAGCTTTATACACACAAAACTTATTTTAACCATTTAAGTCAATTCTGAAGGTCTCAAAACAGTGACATCTGTGATGTTATTGGTCAAATACCTTCATGGTTGATAGCACTTAATGGAAGTCGCTTTGGATAAAAGTGTCAGCTAAATAAAATGTAATGTAATGTAAATATGACCAGGCAGTAAAAATTGTGGCTGTTACATGCATCTTTTAAGTTCTTGGTAGCTCTGTGGATTGGCCCAAACAAGAATCTTCTTTGACTCTGACATCTTTTACCTTTTTCCTAATATAAATCTATACGGGTCAATTTTTACCCGTAACACCACAGTTGTCACTGTGCTTAAATAAAATAAAAAATTCTAAATAACCCACAACTAATTGGTTCTAGACAGTGTGTTCTAATATTAGTATATTATAGTCAGATAACAAATGTACTTGTTGTCTTCACTATAGGAAATACCATGAGTGAACAGAAACATTTTTTAAATTAAAAAACAAGTGGTATATTCAAGAGGAAAGGTCCATGGGACAATAAACATTCAATTTAAAACAATGTCTGCATGGATATGAATGGCTAATAAGTTAGTTATAAGGTGAGACAATGTAGGACGAGAATCATTGTTTTTGGAGTGTTTGGGCTATGTTAGATCACAGGTCAAATTTGACCCGCTAACGCTAAAGGTGTGTGCAACTTTCTAACCCATTAGAACGGTTAAGGCACTCCTTCTCAGCCTATACTCAGAACGAAAGTCATATTAAAAATGCAAACATTGTTCGTAATGAAAAGCGAAAGAAAGGCGAAATGCAGTAATTGGAAATGTTTCTAAAAAATACCTGTGATGGTCTACTGATAACAGCAAACACACATATATCAAACAAACACACCCCCCCCCCCAAATAAATCCCCATATGGCATCATATTTAAGTTCCAGTATCAATCATGTGTCACATTTCCTTCAACTCAGCACTTAAAACACACGCAACGTAATCAACATGGGCAGTATCATATAACAGCTAATCCCTTAGAAACAGTGCCATAGATGTGTTTGTAACAAACAAACCCATACATTCCACAGTAGGGAGTGCTTTTTCTCAACAGTCTCAATACCTGTTGAGCTGTTTGTATTGGCTGTATGTTTGATTTCTTTCTCTGTAGTATTCAACTATTACTGACACACCCACTTTGCGGCTGTGTATAAAATGAAAGCAGCAAATACAGTGAGGGGAGGCACAGTGGCAAACATAAAGTACACTGTATATGTACACTTTGGGAGCAGGCACCTGGGTACATTGAGAAGATGAAAACTGGCAAAGAATGGTGCTGACATTGTTTTGACAATGGTGTTACTAAGCGAGCGAGAGACACAGAGGAAAATAATGGCAGACCTCAGGCTAATTACCAAGTTCGTTTGGGGTGTGCCAAACTAATTTCATAAAGCCTTCCTTGTAGCTTCACTTAAAGTGGCAAAGCAGGTTCTCCTTATTTGACTCTGTCTTAACAGCAGACTAATCACTGCTTTAAAAAAATAATAAAAGATGTGTCTGCACAAGGCTCAATTCTGCCATAAGTGCTATACCATCTGACATTGAGAGGAGGCAGACAGGAGAAGGATCAGACGGAGAGAAAGATAATTGCCTTTCTGCAAAGAATCTGCTATGCCCTCCATTGGCCTCTAGAGAATGCTGATGCTCCATCGTTTTATTCTAGTTTTGTTCTTTCATGGAGGTTGGGAGGAAGGGGGAGAGAGAGGGAGGGAAGGGGATTGAGAAAGCAGGAAGATCTAATTTCTCCTATTAAAATGTTGCAGGCCACATCAGCTGTGTGACAAAGACAGAGGCAGCATCAGTCGTGATTTTACTCTCTAAAAACAAGCAATTCCAGATTGTTTAAATGGGATGACCAAATCCTTTCAAAGCAGCCCATCTGAAGAAATGATGCCAAAGCTCTGTGATCATTTGTTCTTCATTTTTCATTGGGGCTCTTATCAACGGGCCACCCACTTCAGCACGCTGAGTGAGCATACATGCACATGCTCAGCCAATCAGAAGGAGCCCCATTTAACACTCTGGAGAGAAAGACACAAGCAGTGGAATCTGTCCTTGCACTTCTCGTTACATGAAGGAAGCTCTTAAACATCCAGCTGATTCATTCTTGACAATGAACTGAATGAGAAAACAAAATCAGATCAACCCTTTGCATTTGTTGAAATGAATGGAGGTTACTCTTTATGCAATGCACCTGTTTGAATACGGATGCACAAAGATCGCTTTTTCTAAAGGAAGTCTAAAAATAAAAAAAGACAAAGTGCCTGTGCTGCTTTAAAAGGGGTATGACTCATGGCTCGTTTTATCGGAAGGTATGTGGAGTGGACTGAAATTCAGTCACTTGTGGCTCTACAGGGCAGACTTGGAGGACTTGCTGACAACGTTGCTTCACCAAGTCGTCTTAGGGGCTGAAGAAAAGCAAGTCCCGCTGAGGGGTAGAGGAATATATCACCGGCTGTTTTCTCCATAAAGTCTAAGCAGAAACTCGCTCAGGGTGGCCATGGAGCAACCTTTCGCCGAGCCCCTCATGAAAGTGCCGATGCGTAGAAATGAGAGAACTGAACCAAATGAGCAAATCACTGGATCAACACCTCTTTCCCCACACCGCACCATTCACCCGTGTGTCCTGAAATGGTGCATTACACCTCTACACGCAGGATAGTCTGCACAATGTCTGCTGGCAATCCTAGATGCACAGAACAGTAGTGTTGCCTCTTTATTTTTTGTAAGTTAGGGCCTCCAAAAGATTCAATAGGCTCAACATGAATGCATTCTAATATATTGAAGCTACAAAATGAATGCCGAAGCCCTTTTAGAAATGTGTGAAATAAAACTGAAGGACAAGTTTATTATTTGCAAGGGAAATCAATGTGAAGGAGGCCTTCACAGTAGGAATATGAAATATATAGAAATACATAGAGAATGTTAGCTTCTGTCAATCACAACAAACTAGCCTATACGATAACACTATTGAGTATAAGCAATGTGGAACACCGGATGGTTTTATTATTTGAGATAAAGTGTAAATCAGGCTGACGGTTCTCTGAACATCTGTTTAGACAAAATGACTATTAATCTGTTGCTCTCAAAGTAGCCTTTCACTTGCCATGTCTTAACAGTTTTACTTCAACTAGCCGAAGGATGCTGTATCCACCCGTGCTGACACAGTCATCCTGTCCCTGTCTCTCTGATCATCCTCAACAAACTCAGCCACCCTCCCACAACTCAGCCCTCAACCCTTTCCTTCTTTCTATCCGGGGCCCATCCACACCAGCCAGAGACCTGTCCTATTACCGTCACAGTCATTACTCCAGCTTGGGTCATTCCACAGCGTCAGAGCTGGTGACACCGAGCCAGCCCGCGTCCTGCTGTGTGTTGTGACAGCGCCATGTCTCCACCGCCACTGTGGATGATGTCAGGATGCCCCCTCGAGGAGGTCACCATCTTCTTTCTCTCTCTCTTTCTCTGTCCATTACAAACACTGATGCCACAGAATGCTTGTCTGTGGACAGAGAGGTTCGCCAACAATTCTCAGGAGAGGTTAGGGGGTTTTCTGGAGAAACAAAACTGTCTCTGGGCTGATTTGTGCTGAGAGCCACTGGATTACAGCCAGTGGTTTTCCTGATGCATTTTGCCTTAAGTGTCAGCAATGGAAAGTGTAACACATCGTTGTAGGATGGCCAAGAGGATAGAGGGGCCAACTAGTAACCAAGAAGACACTGGTTCGATTCTCGGCACCAGACAGGAGGGTGTTCATCGTAAAATGAGTGGTAGTAATAGACAGAGTTACCGTTGTGTCCTTGAGCAGGGCACTTCGAAGAAAAGAAGGGAGAAGTATAATAAAGAAGAGAAAAGTGGGCAATCTTTGGACCTATAGTCCTGTATCTGAAAAAAAGCTGTTCAGTTACACCTAGTGTGACTACATCATGGAAATGCGTTAGAAGCTGCAAACCTCCAGCAAGTGCAAAAATAACAATTGTAATGTTCCCATAAGTTTGCCTTTGCAACCACTTATACCATTGCCTCTGGCTAAATGTGTTCACCGGAGCTGCATTCTGGTGTAATTTGACACACACACATACAGTATCTCACAAAAGTGAGTACACCCCTTACATTTCTTCACATTTTTCTTTATATCTTTCCATGGGACAACACTGAAGAAATGACACTTTGATACAATGTAAAGTAGTCAGTGTACAGCTTGTATAACAGTGTAAATTTACTGTCCCCTCAAAATAACTCGACACACAGCCATTAATGTCTAAACTGCTGGCAACAAAAGTGAGTACACCCCTTAGAAAAAATTTACAAATCGGGCCCAAAGTGTAAATATTTTGTGTGGCCACCATTATTTTCCAGCACTGCCTTAACCCTCTTGGGCATGTAGTTCACTAGAGCTTCACAGGTTGCAACTGGAACCCTCTTCCACCCATTTATGACAGCATCACAGAGCTGGTGGATATTAAAGACCTTGCGCTCCTCCACCTTCTGTTTGAGGATGCCCCAAAGATGCTCAATAGGGTTTAGGTCTGGAGACATGCTTGGCCAGGCCATAACCTTTACCCTCAGCTTTTTTAGCAAGCCACTGGTCATCTTGGAGGTGTGTTTGGGGTCGTTATCATGTTGCAATACCACCCTGCGGCCCAGTTTACGAAGGTTGAGTGCACGTGGTCAGCGTCGTACACAGAGGTTGGCTTTGGAAAATAGACGTATGAGTGCTGCCAGCATTGCTGAAGGGCTTGAAGGGGTGGGGGGTCAACCTGTCAGTGCTCAGACCATACGCCGCACTCTGCATCATACTGGTCTGCATGGCTGTCATCCCAGAAGGAAGCCTATTCTAAAGATGATGCACAAGAAACCCCACAAAAAGTTTTGCTGAAGACAAACAGACTACGGCTTACTTACTTAACAGACATGGATTACTGCAACCATGTCCTGTGGTCTGATGAGACCAAAATACATTTATTTGGTTCAGATGGTGTTAAGAGTGTGGAGCGGCAACCAGGTGAGGAGTACAAAGACAAGTGTGTCTTGCCTAGAGTCAAGCATGGTGTTTGGAGTGTCATGGTCTGGGGCTGCATGAGTGCTGCCAGCACTGGGGATCTACAGTTCATTGAATTCTAACATGTACTGTGACATACTGAAGCAGAGCATGATCCCCTCCCTTCATAAACTGGGCCGCAGGGCAGTACTGCAACATGATAACGACCCCAAACACACCTCCGAACGACCACTGGCTTGCTAAAGAAGCTGAGGGTAAAGGTTATGGACTGGCCAAGCATGTCTCCAGTCTTAAACCCTATTGAGCATCTTTGGGGCGTCCTCAAACGGGAGATGGAGGAGCGCAAGGACTCTAATATCCACCAGCTCCTTGATGTCGTCATGAATGGGTAGAAGAGGGTTCCAGTTGCAACCTGTGAAGCTCTAGTGAACTACATGCCCAAGAGGGTTAAGGCAGTGATAGAAAATAATGATGGCAAAACAAAATATTGACACTTTGGGCCCAATTTGGACATTTTTTCTTAGGGGTGTACTCACTTTTGTTGCCAACAGTTTAGACATTAATGGCTGTGTGTCGAGTTATTTTGAGGGGACAGTAAATTTACACTGTTATACAAGCTGTACACTGACTACTTGACATTGTATCAAAGTGTCATTTATTCAGTGTTGTCGCATGGAAAGATATAATGAAATATTTGAAGAAATGTTAGGGGTGTACTCACTTTTGTGAGATACTGTATATACAGTATATATATATATATTTACCAAGTAACTCTTTATGCTCAAGTACTTTTCCCTTGTAAAAGCGAAGAATGCTGAAACCAGAAGCAACGTTACTCTCTTGCAATGGGGCATACCTCTTTTGTCAGTCTATGGGGCAAAAGTAAGTGTAAAGTAGGAAGCTATGGCGGAGGGAGGCAGCGAACGGCAAATGCTAAAACTCATAGCCAGTAATTTGATAGCGGTCATTTCCCCTGTTGCTGTCTGATTAAAATAACACCTTTGTGCGCACAAAACATACCTGCTCAAATGGTAACTCAAGGGCAGCACTGTTATGCTGAAAGTTAAAGATGAATTCAGGGTTTGGTACGGTTTTTGACTTGATGTCGCTTTAGCTTTCTTTGACTATTACATTTTCGTCTGGGTTAAAATGAGGACGTCTAGCTCTGTGCAGGTTCATGTAGCGAACAATGCAAATGACTCACATTTCCCATGTACAGTATTTTGCATGAAAGGCATATAGTCAAACTTTACTAATTTAATACTTAAAGCATCTTCCCTGAAAAAGTAGTCGAGTGCACTGTGCAGAAATGTAGAACATTAAGGATGCAACAAACTGCGGGTTGAAACATGAAAACGTCAGCTGGAGAAGGAGTTTTCCACCACCTCAGTTTGAGCTCTTGCACTTGCTTGACTTAGCACTAGCCAGGTACAGCTAATAATCCGCTATAGTGACAACTGTCATTTTGAACAAATCCATGATTATTGGCTAAAAATGGGAAACCGGCGTTTGTTAACTCCTGTGTGAAATCTAGGAACTATACTGTTTCATACATGACTTCACATTTCAGTGTTACATTTGCACCATATAAACTGTCTTGTTAATGCAATAGATTGACCGAAGTGAATGTGACAGACTTAGAGAAAAGTTATTTGCTGCTGTGGTAGCATTTGCCTTTTATTGTCTTTTCTGCCACTTTGAGTAGGTCAGGATTTGCTATTCCAGAGAGCAACCGTACCTTTTTCTATGTGAGTCCTGCAGTGATTGTGGTGTTCGAGGGAGCATTGAGCTGCATGCAAAACTACACAACATTGTTTTGTTGTGTGCCAGAGCAAGACATTTGGCTTTTTGTGATTAAGCAATGAATAATCCATTATTTATATTGCCTGCAAATAATGGACTATGAATTGGATTTTCACAATATAATTGTTGACCTTGTTGGTTCTTAATTTTTTTGTAATCTATATTCAGTTGTATGAATAACAACAAAAAAAACTCCTTTTTGAAATTCTATTATCTCTCACATAATAAATAATTCACAAAGGTATTTGAAATAGTCAATTCTATTTTAGAGATACATGTGTTGCCCTTAAGCTGGTGCCTGCATAACAATGCGGCGTGGGATGGTGTTAAAAGATCTCAGTCTTGCATGCAGCAAGACTTAGATCTTTTAAATTATTGGCTTCTTCTTACAATCTCTGGACCACGTCACTCTGTAACAAGTTTGCATCATCGTTAATCCGATTTTACACCTTGCAATTAAGTTGTGCAATGTTTGAGGTGTAATGTTAGTTAGGTAAAGATGGTTTCCATTTTTCCACACAACTTGGGTCTTATTTATAAAGTTTTGTAGTCCTATTCGGATTCGATTAACATTATACGGGGATGTGGGGAATGAAATATTCACTGTGTCCCTCTAAAATGTAATTCATTGGCATTCTAACAATCTCAGAGTGACAGGTTATTAAAAATGTCCATAAATCTGCATAGAAATCATAGAAAAAGGACATTTCAGAAATTGGCTGAGAATCATCACAAACAGCTTTCTTCAGTATCATAGAGATCCAGTGATGGCTGTACACCAGTACACTGCAAGCAGGAACTGCTAATAGCTTATCCCACTTTTCATGGTGCCTATTTATCAAAAGTTCTTAAAAAACAACAGTCATAAGGGAATACACATACCCACCTGTAGCCATAACAACATTCAATCGTTCTATTGGTTCTCAAATAGGCCATGTGGTGCTAAAAGTGTTTCAGTTAGCAGGTTTTCGGTTTAGCAGAAACATTTCTGACTTCCTAGATTTTATTCAAACAAAAGTCAAATTTCACATGGAACTGATAAAAAAAATAAAGAAAAAAAGTAAAAAGAATAGGTGGAAAAATAATATCTCTAAGCTGGCTTGGGACCGCCTCCGGATCCTCTACTCATGGAATGGTTAATGTGGCCCGGGAAAGGGAAGTTTGGGGTCCCCTGCTTGAGCTGCTGCACCCGTGACCGGACCCCGGATAAGCGGTTGAAGATGAATCACTGATGACTGAAGTAAAAGGACAAGCAGTTCTGCCTGCAGAAAAATCTCACTTTCAGATACAAGGCAGGACAGGATTTAAATTATGTGTGGAAAGTTAAGAGAAAAGCAGTAGATAAATGCAGGTTGTAATATCATTTGATGTGGCGGTGAAGAATTACCTACTGTACATGTGAGTTCCGGACAGCATTAAATTCACAGATCAGGTCATCCACCCCCAAGCAAAATAAAGCATGTCTGAATGAGACTTAAATCTACTAGACTGTAGTAGATTAAAGGCCTAAAGGTTGTAGTGGAAAACAAGAGGTTCATATGACGTGTTGTCCAGCCACCGAAAACATGTTGATACCTGACCCGAACGGCCACACTGGAAGGCAGAATTAAAAGCTGGCCGTCATATAGAGTTTAACTTGGGGGTCAGTGGTTCACATTACCAGGCAGGCCCTCCAGAAAGACATTCATAGTGGTGCATATTTGAAAAGCACCAAAAATAACAATTGAAAAAAGAAAGAGAAAGCCGTTCAAACCAAGTGTACTTTAGTGTGTTAGCACAAAATGCAACTGGGGTGTGCCATTTGTTTTTCAGGTATTTGGTCATAAACCAAAATACTCAACAAAGTAACATTTTGACCTGATTACATGTGTTAAAATAATGAGAAAAAATATACTTCCTTCTCTCCTTGGCCGTAATACTCTTCTGTAGACAACCAACAGTTCAGTCAGGACAGATTATATTAATTAGAGGTTTAATAATAAAGAAATATACATTTATTGACATGCTCATGATATTAGATCCTATTGTAATGTTATTAGGGGCTAGTGAAGCCATGGGATGTACAGAATGCCAACCTCCCCCCCATCACCAGATGAATAAGAGAAATGTCCATGGAACTAGGGATTGAGAGAGCACAAGATAATGATAGCGAGAGAAATACATCTGTTATAAAGAGTGCGAGGCAAATAGTCAATCTCCCTGATTTAACTTTTGCTAAGCTTCATGTCGACATTTCGATGCCTTGATCCACAGCACCAGCATGATAAAAAAAGGGGCAAGATGCAACATTTGCAGTAAGATAATCATACAGGTTTTAACCCAAAACCTAGAGAGAGAGAGAGAGAGAGAGAGAGAGACCTCAGGTGAATGGTAAAAACAACTGTTCAGTCAAGACAAAATATTTTACCAGCAAAAATAAATGTTAAGATAATCTTGCGTCACTGTTGGCTTGTGTTCAACAGGTATATTTGCCTGACATTTAATTAAAAAGAAATACTTTAAAGAGGTCTAAAGTGCATTCAACTGAGGTAATATTGTAATAATTCTTTGTGGCTTTTTTCAGAGGAGAATGCTTTATTTCTGAATTCATTTGTTTGCTTTTTGGAAAGCAATTCCAACCAGGCATTGAGGCCAAAGCTAAGTTTGTACCTCAGTTGATTCCTGCTCAGCGTGTTAAGTAACCCAAGCTACTTTTCAGATTGCTATCTGTAATATCTTCACATTTAAAAATAACCTCTCTTTCACTTTCTAAAGACTCTCACCACTTGAATAAATAACGCATGGCATGAGAGAGCTTTGCTATTTGCCTTTACTGAGGCTTGGGTCCTGTTCTGCAGAAATACTTTAATATGTGCACACAGACATACAAACGTGCACCCACACACGTGCACCCACACACCGAAACACACACACACAGACACACACATAATACTGTTAGTCGGCTCCCGTCACTCAGAGCAATGTCTTCTAATTACCATGGCAATTGGCATAACTTGATCGGTGGAGCTAGTTTGTACCGTCTACCGTAAATTGAACTACGAATGGTGTGTCAGTGAGCGAGAGAGAGCTATAGATGTAAATAGACGAGGGAGATCCTTTTTTAACACAGTTCTACCCAATCCAGCTCTTATACGGAATTTTAAATACTGTCACGATCCACATTCATGGTTCCGGAAAGAAAACACATTGCAGGACGCACAGCAGCCTATTCAGAGTGAGGACTCTTAAAATATGTCATGGGTTCGAGTCATGACATTGACCTTTTTCTCTATTTCTTACAAGAAGGATGTAGCTAAAATGAGGGAGCTCGGGATCTCCATTAGTCCAGCATGGATGTTGAAGTACGTATCTTTTGTTCGTATGAACGTAGTTTCTTTGCTGGCCTGGCAGTTGACTTGCTAAAAAACGTGGACCTGCGGCAACACATCCCTGAGTGTCTTGGCTTCACAGAGTGCTCCTATTACTGCAGATGTGAAATGACATCATGAGAAATCTTTGCGCTTTAATCTGAGTACATTTTGGCCACATAGGAGTCAGACTAAATTTAGCAAGGGAGACATTTCTCTTCCTTTTTTTTCTCTTTCTAAAACTTTGCAATGACTTTTAAAACTTTGCTCCTAATGAACACTGCCACTCTATTCACATATTTTGTCCGCCTCTATTTTTTTCCCCAGGCTTTTTTCTTTTAATGACTCTTCAGCAATGATTCTGTTTGGCTCCAAATGACTCAGCGAGATGCCATACGGCAAACAAGCGGCATGGCGACAACATAGCTGGGAGGACAAGTAAACAAGGATTGGAGCTTTGAGCCCACTTTGTAATCATCAAGCTGCCGAACTGCATGATGAGACAAGCACTGTGCCACAGACTTCTTTTACCAAATAAACAACATGTTAACACCTGCCAAAGGAGCATGGGAATTATGCGTTGTTATTTTGGACAACGACTCCATATAGAATTGATATGCTATCTCCGACCCCTACTTCCTGACCAAATCCACAATGTGTTCATAAGACCCCCACAACCGCCAGAGTGACATCCCAGCCTCTGAAAGCTGAAGACAGTGTATGAGAGCTTTACGCTGCATTTCACCTATCTATGCCACTTGAGGCTGGATCAAATAAAACTCTCATTGTAGGGTGACCCCTAACTTTACAACTAAATAAAGGTCACCATATTGTATTGTGTGCTTATTTTGCTTGTTCAGGTTTAGTTGTTTTTATAATTAATAAACCATGGCTTATTTTCACAAATGACAAACAAGTATAGTTGGATTGTTTTTATTTGAGTTTTGTATCAGTTTGCTAATAGGAGGTCTAACTATCAGATCTAACTAATCCCAAAGTAAAATAACTGAGGCTAATAAATAGGTAAACCTCATGTCCTTGCCCATTTAGGCTACATTGCTCACAGAACTTTTTTTGTTCCTTACCTCATATAATAAAAATGCTTCATTGTCATTTCTGTCTTTTCTTACCTTCATCAAAGGTGCAATCCAAGTTTGTGGCAAAGGGAAGGATTACCATTTTATTACTTTTCTACATATTGAGATTCTAATAGGTTCAGGAGAATCTAAAGAAATACGGTATATATTAAGTTTGTATTGCAATAGTCATTATTATTATTGTATTACATTCAAAGATGAGAAAGTTAAGCCAATGTGAATATGTTCAGGTACAGGTTATTATGACTGTATATGATTATATTTTTCAGCCTATTACACCCAGCAATTCTATAGTTAACATTTTCTCATTCTAAATGAGACACAGACCGTTTTCCAATTTTGGATTTTTTAGGCTCCAGTAACTGCCCAAAATGTCTCCTAATAGCCACCCCAAAACCTTACATTTCCTAGCAAAACGCCGAATGGTGATAATTTATTTTTTTTATCTTTAAAAGAAAAATTAACCAATCTTTGCAAAACCCAAGTCAGGATGGTTAGTGAAGCAGTGCATTTTACATTAATGATATCAATGTTGTGTGCCCTGTCTCCATCAGGCTTGATGGATTTCTCAGATATCTCACGGATAATTGCTGCCATTTTGTCATGAATGGATGAAACTGTGAAGTGGTACTCTGCCTCCCCACTCTGGCAGTGACATCTCTTTTGTGTTTTGCTTTTGCAATGGCTTGCAGGTCATCCATTTCTTCTTCACCTGTGCCACACTTCTAGGAACCTTTTTTTTCTTTCTTGGAGAGGCCACTTGTGAAAGTGCCATATGATTTTTTTTCTTTAGACACCTTCATTAAGGGTGCTTTGAGTGAAGTTTGTTGTCCATGTCTTATTTGCTCTGTCGTTCCAGAACAGGTGGAATATAGCCTCTACAGCAGGGGTGTAGACAACATGCATAGTAAGAGAAAAACGCTATTGTAAATTGTTATATTTTTGTTTGTGGACTTGGTTGAACTGAGAGTTTGTGTGTGAGGCAGTGCACACAATGTTCATTGTTGAAAATGACTGGCCTGTCGTCTCAGTACTGTAGGAGTCCAGTTCTGTCATTATCACAGGGGCGGCCTTAACGATCTGGGGACCCGTTTCAAGTCCTAGTGTGGGGCCCCCCGTTTTTTTTTTTTCCAGGGGCCTATTATGAGATAATAGGCCCCTGGACCAAGACTCTCAAAGGGCCCCCCCACTCCTACCCTTTCCGCACAGATACATACAATTATTGGCAAAAAACATATTAAGAAAGTCAGTGTTTCCCAGATGATTTTGGGACACTGTGGGAGGGACCCTGGTCCTTGTCAGGGGGCATTGCACACTGGAAGAAAATGTGTACCGTTTTAAAGTAAAATGCATCAATCTGATGCACTTAGAGAGGAACATTTAGAGGCTAAATCAAATCTTGAGCTGCAGAAGGAACATTTTTCTGATTTTTCTTAAGCAGGCAGCATCCTTTACTCTGCAACTGCAAAAACAGTAGATTGGTCTGCAGACCCATGTTATATGATGGAGAGACCCATTTCAACAGATAAAGGGTGGATAGCTACTTTTTATGAACAGTATAGAATGTACACATAGAAAGTTTATTCCTGTATGTGTTGGGGCCTTAGAGGCCCCTAATGAAGCCCCTAAGACAGAGCTAATAATGCTGTTGCTTTACAATTGCTTTTGTATTTCTCCCCTACTAGTTGAGGGGCCCATGATGATTTATTTCCTTATATTTAGGCTATTCCTTTTTGGAACCTTTTATTGACATGAGTGACTGAGCTCTTTGACTATAAGACATGTAAAGTTATCAGTACCTTAGCTTAGGGCCCCCTTGAGCCCTAGTGCCCCTGGGCCTGGTAGCATGCACAAGCATTATTTATTTAAAAAATAATAATAATACAAAATTCAACTGAAACGGGTGAAACATAGTTAAGGCCGTTACTGCATTATCATTTTGGTTGTGACATTTACAGTAAATCTGACTGAGCAGAGGTCTGTGTGTGTGTGTGTGTGTGTGCGTGTGTGTGTGCATGTATGAGGAAGGGATGGGGGGATGTTCATGTGTACCCGTGTGTACGATGTGGCTCTTTGCAGTAACACAGTAAAAAATGTGGCTCTTAGTCTC
The DNA here is from genome assembly GCF_949987685.1 of Ammodytes marinus. Lineage (NCBI taxonomy): Eukaryota > Metazoa > Chordata > Actinopteri > Uranoscopiformes > Ammodytidae > Ammodytes > Ammodytes marinus. Next base: position 15,844,474 of record NC_137221.1, read on the forward strand.
TGACTGGTTGGCCACCCCTGCTCTACAGCCTTAAACTGTAGCCTCTTTAACCAAACGCTGTGTTTTATCATATTCACAAAACTACATTGTGTGCCATAGCAGATGGATGTAATGAATAGTGTGCAGATGTACATTTGATAAGAGGGTTAGTTAAGCAATTTAGTATTGGATTCCCATACATCTGGGGGAGAATTTGGAGTGATACCCATAATGCAAATCAACAGCACCTTTCTTAGACTTCCCCATGCTCAAATCATACACACACTGCCCACATATGTTATACAGGCTACTCATTTGCCTCCCAGGCCGAAATATGATAACCCTGATGACATCACAACAGGTTTAATATTTTAGATTTAAGACTTGAAGGGGGAATAATAATCCTTGTTAAACTAAACTAATTTCGCCAGAGTGGACTGATTTACTGATTAAAGACAGTGTCTACTGATTTCACCTCGGAGTCCAGACTCTTGGATCTTTCCTGTGTTTGTTACAGTCTTTTTTTTTCTGTGCACACCCACTTGGCTGATCACCTAACCATGTCTTGAGTTGATGTTGACATTTTGTCTTATTTTGATGAGTTTTATATTCTGTTCACTGATCAGGGGAGCACTCCATAAACTATTTGTCGCTGTCCATTGACGAGGGGGTTCGGAATGAATGTTGCTGTGGAATATTGAGAAGACTTGTACTTGGAACTTGCGGCAAGCTATTCAATTAAATGCAGTTTACAGCCAAGTTATGTAAGTGACAGAGCTTTTTATTTTTATTTTTAGAAAATAAAATCCCAAGAGAAAGCCTGTAAAAGAAAATGGATATAGCATTTCTCTGTATTTTGAGAAATTGGTGAGATTTGATTTTTTTTTTTTAATCTGAATGCATCTTGTTAATTATCCATTCTAAGTCGTTACTTATTGTTTCATGTTGGTGGTGGATATGGGGGAGGCTCCAACACATCTGAAGCCTCTGGGCTTATGTTAAGGCGACTACTTGGGACAAGAAAATATTAATTGAAGAAAGTAAAATAAATTTCCTTTTTGTCTGCACCACAGCTCATTACTATGCTATGAATATACAGAAAGTGGCAGTCTTTGAGTGAGTGAGCACATTTAATATGACATTTTTTACGCTCCTAATTAAATATCCATCTGTTTGTGTGTGCTAGCAAAGAGTGCTCCTTGTTTTTCATGCAATTTTAATCGCCTCTTCTGCAATTAGCGTGCGCTTCATTAGTGCTTTGAGTGCATATACCTTGCAAGTACAGATGAAAGCTCAGTGCACGGACGCTTCCTCATCCTAATAGGTGCAAACTGCACATATATGCCAACATCAATCCTAAAAGTGTTTACGTAGGGTGGGAGAGGTGGAGGAAATAAGTGTCTCTTGTCTCTCTTCCAACTTCTTTCTGGGCAAACAATCAATGATGGCCCTGCAACAATTGAGTTACAATCATTTAGTCTTTTCCGGCTATGCTTTGATGCCGTCTACTCCCAGACAGGACTGAATGGGACAGAGGGGAGAATTGAATTAACTTAAGTCACAGGGGGGGGGGGGATGGCACCTGAGAGCTTTGGTTATTCAATCAACCACCCTTCATTCACTTTCCCCTTGCTTTTCCTCTTCCTTTCTTTACTCACTTTCACTGTGCATTAAATTCCTGGCTTTTTGGAGACAAGGTGAACAGCGGCACACAAGCAAAGGGTAAACAACCCGTCTCTTATCCAGCCAGACCCGGTGCCTTTAACCAGCTGGTTGGACCTGTTTTCTTTTTGCTGAATGTAAATTGTCTTGGATTGGGATTATTTGAACATCTTTTAAGGATGACATGGGTGTTTTAAAGCCATTTCCCTGACTATAAAACAGCTTTTACTGGCTTGTTTGTTACTTCCATTGTCAGGGATTACTCAGTTCAATAACTCAACTGAATAAAGCAATTATACTGCTCTCTTCAAATAGACAAAACCTTTAGCAGCTTAATTGAAAGTTAGAGCTTAATTATGAGGCGCTCAGTGTGTTCACATGCAATTGTGTTGTAATTGTTTGTGGAGATAATAATAAAACCCACTTTAAATGTATGATGTGGAAGTTACTGTATTACAGATTGATTATACATTGTTTGGACATGAACAGATGACGCTCCATAAAAGCTTGAATTATTTTCCTTTTGTTTAACCCCGTTGAGATCAGGAAATCTCTTCTTAAAGAGCTTCATGGACATGAATGACATCCACATTAGAGCAGCTAACTGTGATGAGATCCAAAGAGGTTTTTCTGCCAACCAGATATCATGTTGCAAAATATGGAGCCATGTGCATACACATCATTGCCTAATCGACAGTGTCAAAAGCCATAATCTCTTTACTTTCCCCAGTAACAGCAAGTGATAATTTATGTGTTAGTGCTCAATAATTTGCGACTACATTTGCGAGTTCCACAAAATTATTACATTTTGCTTGTAAACATTATAGCTTCCACCTTTCTTTCTTATTGTTTTGATATAATAATGAAACCTTAAGGTACAAATATGTAAAACAAATAATTAATTATACTTCTGTCTGAAGATTGTTCTTTGGTCTGGAGACATTATTTAAAGAGTGTTCACATGTCTAGTAAGCCTGTGCTAAACATGCTGTGTGGAGTTTGAAATACTTGGGAAGTGTGCTGTAGGGTCCAGTGTTTTAGAGCTTCTCTCATACGAGGTGGTAAACCTTTTAGATTCTCCTAACATTCTCCTCAGAAATACATTATGTGTCTCGTTTTCACTTTATTGAGTTGTAAAACTAAATCACCAAATAACCTCTCTAAAAAGGTACCCTGCAGTGGCCGTCATTCACAAGTTGAGCTCAACTGTTCTGTTTTGACCTTGTGTTTCTGAACTTTTGGCTGCATCACAAGGTCTTTCACAGGAGATTGGGGCTTGCTTACAAAATTATACCGTGATTATCAGCACCTCTAGGACTTCCTATTCATGTTAACACTCGTTTAGAGGCTCATCCCAAAGGACAGTCTCAGAAGATGATGCAATCTCTAATTTAGTTTACATTTGTATCATTATGTATATGGATATTTTTCTATATTTCTTGAAAAAAATAATACCTTGGCTGTTTTTGCCGCTTCATGGTCTACTACATACTGATATAAATGTGTATGTTGGTTTACAATTAACTTCCAACACATTAAAGCCACAAACTCCTCAAAAAGTATACTATTTTGGAACACAATCTCCAGTTGGTAATTTGGGAATGACACGTCTTTAAAAGAAAAATCACTTAAGTTCAGCCAAGGAAGGCTCAAGGTTAACAGCTGGTTATACACAATGGTTATACAGCTGAACATTGTGTTTATAGTAACTTAAATGATGCTTTGCAAATGCACATGTGTCATTGAAGCACTATTCTTTTTGTTGTAAAACAGGGGTTGAATGTTTTTTTAATTCTTATTTTTAGAGAATACATATTCAGGCTATTGGTCTTTGTAGATGTTGCCTACCCTGCATCCATGTTATATGTTCATTCGTTTTGCATTGTGGATACAAAGATGAGTGGTTATGTGTCTTGCCTGAGTTCACTTGAGGACCCTACAAAGTCAAAAAGATTACTGTAATTTCACAGTCTGAATGTGCACGCACCTTCGTGGGAGTGTGTACAGTACGTGCTCCTTTGTGTATGGGCCACTGTGTCCAGCTCCTTCTTGCCCGAACTCCAGTCTGTGAAGGTAATGAAGATCAATGAGAGGAACGATGGAGGCCGGCTAAGATCCAGGTACTGTCTCCCTGTTTCAGGCCAAAGCTCTATCGATCCCCTTGTGCTCCACTCCGCCAGAATCTGATAAAGGGCTTCTGTCCAAAGACACACACACACACACACACACACACACACACACACACACACACACACACACACACACACACACACACACACACAATTATAGAATGCACACACTTGCACAAAGCCTCACTCGTGCACTACCAAAGTAACACTGCAACTTGCTGGGTGTAGTCCCTAAAGCTTGGGAAGCAGTTAAGCCTCCATAACCCCTTTGTTACAGTTTTCTGTCTCAAACACCTGAAGGAAAATGTACAGCTCACATTTCATCATTGTCAAATAATGCTGGCTGAGTGTGGCTATTTCTTTTTTCCATCTGCAGATTTCCTTTTGGTGGTGTTGCTTTCAAGTACACGTTTGTATGCTTCTATCTACGTCAGAATGCAGACGGTAGAAACCAAAGTAAATCATGCATTCAAGTGTTGTTTTTGTTGACAATGATAAGTACATTTTTAATGTCTGTTATATTATTTTAGTGTTCAGTGGCGCCTACAGAATTCGGTTATGGAAGAATACTTGGAGTAAAGAATCTCCTTCACTTGGAGTAAAGAATATTTACTCCAAGTGAAGGAGTTCAAGTACCTCAGGTTCTTGTTAGCGAGTGAGGGGAGAAGAATCGGAGCAGCGGAGGTATTGTACTCGTTTCGACAAAACGAGAGCTGAGCCAGAAGGAAAAACTCTCAATTTATCTGTCAGTCTTCGTTCCTTTCATATGGTCATGAAGGCTGAGCAGGGACCGAAAGAACGAGTTTACAAGTTTTTTTTTCTCAGGAGGGTGGCTGGCGTCTCCCTTAGAGATATGGTGAGAAGCTCAGTGGAGCAGAGCCGCTGCTCTTTTGCGTGGAAAGCCAGTTCAGGTGGTTCGGGCATCTGGTAAGGATGCCCCCTGCCAACTCCCCAGGGAGGTATTCCAGGCATGTCCAGCTGGGAGGAGGCACTGGGAAGACCCAGTAATAGGTGGAGAGATTATACAGAATCAATCTATCTATCTATCTATCTATCTATCTATCTATCCATCCATCCATCCATCCATCCATCCATCCATCCATCCATCCATCCATCCATCCATCCATCTATCCATCTATCTATCTATCTATCTATCTATCTATCTATCTATCTATCTATCTATCTATCTATCTATCTATCTATCTATCTATCTATCTATCTATCTATCTATCTATCTATCTATCTATCTATCTATCTATCTATCTATCTATCTATCTATCTATCTATCTATCTATCTATCTATCTATCTATCTATCTATCCCATTGGCCTTGTGTAATCAAATTATCATCATATACACATTTTAGAGGACAATTTCCAGTTTGTGAGCTCTCCAACCATAACACATCATTTCTGGGCTGAGTATTTCCAACAAATCCTGATAGATTCTAGTCACATTACTTAAATCATTTTGTTTTAAGAGATGTGCTAATATCGGTATATAATGATAGTCAGACAGAAACCAAATGTGTAGTCCCTGAATGAAAGGATGCCCCTATTGTAATCTCCTTCTTCAGATGTTGGGGTAGGATTTTATTTTCTTATGCAGCAGTGCCAAGTTCCAACAGAAAATCCTCAAATGATCACATCATTCCCAAACGCCTTTTGAAATTTGCCCAAGATCTATCTCAATATGTTGTAAAAGGTGCTAATTGTCTCGCCTTTCCCAGAGAAAGTTAGTAGTTTAAGAGAGATTAGATAAGTGTACTTTCCAGACAAATAGCTCCTTTTTCTCACTTTATAGTCTTTAAAGCAATTAAAAGAGTCTGCGACTGCCAGAGCCTGGCTTGGTACCCCTTTTTCATTAGAAATGAGCAGGCCAGAGGAGGCCTTTCCCTGAAATGAGTCCTGAGCCAGTTTTGCATGTCTACCTCTGATGAGAAAGGTTAGGCCATACAGGAGCCTGAGCTGAGCCAAATGGTAGTGTCTGAACAAGGAATTTGCTACAGACTCGCAATTAGTATAACATTGCTGTTAATGCTCTCCGAACTGCACCAACTGCTTCGTGATGCCAAACATGCATTGCATTAATCGACCTAATTAACATAGCTATGAGACAATAGAGCAGGATTGTTTGTCGACATGGATACGTACTACTTGTTATTCTTGTTCTATTAGTGTGTGTGTGTGTGTGTGTGTGTGTGTGTGTGTGTGTGTGTGGTGGGGGTTGTATATGTATTTGTGTGAGCAAGAAGGAGACAGAGAAAAATATGACATGTAGAAAGTGTACAATCAAGCAGGCGTAAGCTTTGGGCAAATGTTAGCCTAAGCCACCCTGTGTTTGCAGCTCCCTTTGCCAGAGTCTATTTCTCCATCACAGCAGTCATTTTACTTCCCTGCCTTCTGTTTGTGAGCGAACAAGACAGGGAACTTGACAACTTGTGGGCATCTCTTCTGGCTCCAAGCGATGCACAGAGGCATCTCATCTCTTTCCACCCTTCTTGGCGCTCCTTCTCCTTCTCCCTCCTGCCGATCTCTCCATCTTATCGTTCCCTGCTTCCCCGTCTCCTCGGGCGAAGTTTAGGGAGCCGGCGCCCTCGGAACGGATGGATGAGGGGATGGTGGGTGGAGAGACAGGAAACACTTGTCACCCATTACGACAGAGGAGAATCACATTATATGATTCGCATGGCATTTTTTCCCGGGGGCGTCTGATATGTCCATCACACAGCCCAATCCACTTAGCAATGACGAGGGGCCACTTGACACATTCACGTCAACGTGTGAGGAGAAAACCCCCGGGGGAAGACAACTAAGGGGAGGCTGCGGGTGTGTTTGAGCATACTCATACTCAGTTGTGGAAATGCATGTTCAACATGCACATTCAAACTTCACTTCTTTCCTGCTCTAAAAGATAATGAACAATGCCATTAAATGAACCCTATTTATGTCAATGCAAAACAAAAAATGCAGGAGCAAGCATAACGGTGCTCAAGTGTGGTCTATTTGCCCCGATAGACTTTATCTGCTCAACTACTTGCTGAAGTTGAACACGCTTCGGTTGCATTATCATGAAGCACACATACGTACACACAGAGATAGAGCAAACTCTGCCCTGGTGTCATACACTACCTCGCGGTGATGGTGTTATGCATTTTAATGTTGGGCCGAGGCCCCTCTCTAAATAGGAGTGTCACAGGGGCGAGGTTCGGTAACCTTGTGCTTTATTGTCTCGGGTGGGAAAATGGGTTTTATTCCAGGCTGAAGATGAGATAAGGCTCTGTCAGGAATACTGGCCTCCCTGCCTCTTACCCTCACCGCTGGAGGCTTATTGCGGCAAAGTGGACCAACGTTCCACCTCCCCCCTTGCTCTGGCTTAGTATAGATTTTCCTCACTGCCACTTTCATTACATTTGCTGCTCTCTTTTCTGCTTTGACTTTCATGTTCTGTGACTCTTTTTCCTCGCACCCTCAATTTCACCCGTCTTCATTATGCCTTTCATTAAACCAGTTCTGATTTCATTGCGATCATTTATCATTCCGTTGCATGGATTCATTATCCGGATCTTTTAATGCTTTCCTCCCCCCTACACTTTCAGACATGTCTCAGTCTGACCCTGCAGTGAGATGACCCCAGTGCATTGAGATTGTACAGTAGCTTTCCGCAAGGTTTTTTTTGTGTGAGAGAAAGGCAAAAAAAGAAACGGATAGTAAGCAAGATTGCATATTTCCCACAGTCCAGATATTTGTTCCTTACCCCCTCATGCTGTCCCCTTATTGACTTCCAAAGCTGAGGCCATGTCCCATGGGGTCACATCTGGTGACAGGCCTCCCTCCCTATAAATTGCAGCTGCTGGATAAATATGTTTGCAGCTGTTAGCCAGTGCTGACACTTTACCACTAAGTGTCCCCTGTTGCCCAGGGTTGGCTGGCCATAAATTGTCCCGGGCTGAGAGGCGGGAGGCTGCAGTGACTGTGTGACGCTACCCGATGTTAACACACATCCACTTTTCTTTTACATGCAGTGGTGAAAGAAGTTTGACCTCTGTATTGCATTGCATTTGCTAAACTAATGCAGTCTATAACAGCAGTACTGCAATAAATCCTACCTTCAAGGAGGTTGTAAAGTTCAGTTTTCATGGACATATTTTTAGAGAGGTGTTGATTCAACTGTATGGTAATTATGGGGTTTTGTAGTGCTGTTGAACTACAGTACTGAATTTTTTTTTTAAAACTTTGTCCTCCACCTTATCTATATCAATGAAGGCCAGTTAAAAAACTGAAAAAATAAAACTCTGTATATTGCAATACACTTCCTTGAGAAAATGCCTTGGGCTTTAAGGTTCCGAAAATATGAGAAACATTGCTCATATTAGCCGTTCAAATTAGCTCCACCTGGACCAGCTGCAATGCACCCTCTTCCTTCTCGAACACCTGCTGCACTGCTAATTAGCTAACTTTTCTGTAACCTTGCTGCTCCTTCTGCTCCTGTTGGTGCTCATTTAACATTTCACAAGCAAGCTAGCCCCGCTAAAACTCAATTTGAGTTGCTCCAAAAGGACTTTGATGAGAAACAACCTTTTCCCTGTGGCTACTTGCTGAAGACTGGCTCTGTCAGCCTTTCCTAATATCAACTATTCGGCCTTATATCACTTGAACCTGGAAGTGGACTTTTCCTGTCCTGCTTAGCTTTCTTCACCCTGGGACCGCAGTGGCTCTTTTTTTTTTTAAAAGGGGAAATTCCTTCCTGTTCGGGAACACGGCTTCACTTCACCAAGGTACGTGTTCGCTGGTTATAATCTGTTGGCTGTGTTTGGTATTACGCTGCAAGATTTCTGAAGCTGCTGTTGAGTTGCTCTCCCAGGTCTTTCCCTTGGCCATGTCATAGTGTCTGCTGGCTGATAACTTCTGTCATGTCTCAACAACATTACTTTTACCTTGTGCACATCCGCACCATATGAAAGCTTAGCATGTGCCTTTTGTCGTACACAGGGAAGTAAGAGGAGTAGTTTAACTCAAAGCAACAGGATTATATGTCGGCTTGTTTAGCTATTTTTCCATATCATAATAGCATCTTGACTGCTGAGCTTCTCTTCTGCGGTTTACGTGGCTGCTACACTCAGCTGCACTCATTGCCAACCTTATAAGCTTATATCCATGTACTGTTGCTTATCAGTGCAACGTTCCAGAAGAAGAAGCTGTCTGCTCGCTCCAAGTCATAAAATGCTGTTTAATATGCTTTAGTTAATTAATCAATTCTGCATAACTCACTGCTTCATATCAGGTGGACTGCTGCATTTTGGATTTATCATTCTTAATTTACTTTAGAATTAAAGGTCAGCTACTATGCAAAAATGCACTTTTTTCATGTTTTTTTCAAAATAATATATGGGTCCCAAGTGTGTCTAGCTAGAGACTCCTAAAGTATGAGAAAAAACAACTCTTATCTCTTTTTCTCCACCTCCACATTTCTGAAAAGCTGTGTGCAATAACCCCATTTAGATTTCCCTCCCAATATGACGTAATAAGGGGAGAAGCCCCCCCCCCATTACCAACCTAACTTAGTACTGCCTAGTACTACCTGTGACAGCCGATTTACTACAGCAGATTCCAAATGATAGCAGATGCTGGGCTTTTTTTGGGGGGGCGGGGGGGTTATTATGCAGATATTGTCAAATCCTTCACAAGCATTATCTCCTATCTATACTATCTATCTTGTGTCCGAGGTGAAACACAGCTCTGCTCCTGCGTTGTACCATACGTTCTTTTTATGAAGTCGAGTAATCTGTTTTCTTGAAAAGTGCGACCTGCTGACATGCAATGTGAAATATGAGCATATGTATTATGTGTTCACATTACTTCCTTGATTCAGACATACAGAGGTTACTCATTCTCCTGCCAGTTCAATGAAAGCTAAGTTATCTTTGAGGTAACCACCTTTTGACCTAAGCACCAGTCTCTGATTTAGCAGTGTAATGAGAAAATGCCTGTAACGTCAAAGGAAGACAATGGCCCTGGATTTAATAAGTGGCATCACCTCACTCAAAATGCATCAATCATGCACCTTTTTTTCTTAAATAGCCAATTTAATACATATAAAAGCGAAAGTTTTTCATAGCTTACACTACACACAAACATTGTGTGCATGTGTGTGATGCTATCTTTGAGACATATCCAAGGGTATTACGTCTTAGTGTTTTTTACGCAGTGTTTGGGTTACTCTCTATGCCTGGGGTTAGCACTGGTGGCTCGGCTCAAGGGTGCATAAGTGAGTAGGCGGGTGCCACAAATCAACACTCTTGCCGCTAACCAAACATCACCAGAATGCCATCTCTCATCCCTTTTGTGGAAAGGGAGTGTTTTCATTTGTTGGACGTAGCTGCAGTTTAGCCCGACTGTTTGATCTCGGATGAACAAAAGTCTCAAATGCCCCAAGCGACCACAGAAGTTATGTTGGCTGTATCTGACAAATGCAAGAAGAATATATTGTGATGTGCCGCTCGTTGTCTCTCTCTCACACTCAAAATAGTGAATTACATTTTCTGGACTGCGTTTGACACTGTACACACAGTGTACAGCAACCTTTTTGTCCAATTACTGACTCAAAACAAACATAGGTAGGTAAGACACTGATAAAATGTTGTACTTCTGACTCGTCAATATGGAGAAGTATCGTCGGAACAGCGCAGTCTTTATACAGAATATCTAGTTTCCTTCCGTATGTCTGAGATTTTGTGAATAAAGTCTGAAAAATAAAACAACAAAAAAACGGCAACGTCCTTTAGCAGCAGTTTAATTTCTAATCCAGCTTTATACTGGCCCATTTTAAGAAAACATTTCTGTGTTAAGTGCGATGAACCAACCATATGTATAGAGAAGTCTATACGTATGGTTGTGTGACCAAGTTAGAATAAACCTGCTGAAACTTTGAGTTCAGAGGGGCGCATAATTTACCAAAACACCTCCAAATGCGTACCTCATAATTCGAGACTCTGACATCGTTTAACACGACTATCCGACATTGTAAGAATATTTACAGGTCGGAAAGATGAAAAAGCATAATACGTCACCATCAAAGATTATCCTAAAAAGCAACAACGAATCTCATCGTCATCCAGATTCACTGTTGCCACGAAAACTGACACTATAACGAGTGGATGAGTCGGCAGGATTTTTATGCTGTTAGCTCTGATTGCCTTGTCTGATTGCATGCTACTTCATATATGAAATCCACCTGAGCCTTGTGTGTCACATTACTCTTGTGAATATAAGTAAGAGGTCAATATGACTCAGTGAGTAATGCGCCCAGAATGCGTAGGGGACACACCACTTGTCTTTGTTGTGCACAGTGGGGAGCCTGGGCTGTAATTAAAGATGGTTCATTTCACTCTTCATGTGGAGTAAAGGATCGTTTCATTCCAAAGACAATATTCTCACCCCTTGCCTGATTGATGTTGTGGGATAATTTGAACTGGTGTGCGTTTTGTGAGGGCCTGAGACTAATCTATTGTGCGGCTGTGAATGGCCTTCCTATGACACCCCTCTCCTTCGTCAGCCTCAGTTGCCACGATACATCACAGATATGCTCCCTTTTTGCCTCACCTCCCTTATCTCTTTACTGTATTTTTCAGCGAGGCACAGGCTCAATTATGATTCCGAAAATACCAACTGCTATAAATGGTGAAGGTTATAAAAATGTTGAGCATTGTCAACCGGTACTCTTTGTCCACTTTAGCAGCCGGATAAATAATCTGTCACATTGACACCTGCTTTAAACCTGCTGTTATGTAAGGATGATCTATAGACAGTGCTTTTATTGCTTTTCAAAGCATATGATATTATTGCAACCTGGATCAGAGTAAGCCGAGAGACAAGCATGATCCTGCTTGATTTGCCGTGGAGTAAAAGCAAGTGTCTTTGATGCAGCAGACATGTGCAATGCAAGCAGTCTTGACATTAGTCTAAAATAGTTTCTCAGTGAACTTTTGATGGGTGCCTATCACACAGCACGACTTTGGTTAGCTGTGTGTGTGAGAAAGTGAAACTGCTGCCTTCAGTGGTGGTGCTTGGATTCCCCCTCTTCTGACACAGCGCACAGTCTTTTCTAGGTCAGGACGATCACAGCACTGCAGCAGCACACACAAGCTTGAGTGCATGACAGTGTAATCAAACAGAGAAGTGTAGATGTCTGTGCAATAAAGACACACATCATCCATACACAAGTTAATGCAAAGAAGAATCTTCAGTCGGTCTTAGGAAATGCAGAGTCAAAGACAGCTCTACTGTTAAGCTGCAAATTGTGACTATCGGCATAAAGCATTAGGCAATTCACCTGTTCTCATCCTCTCCCTGATTGTTATAATACTATGTTTATACTTTTTTTCAAACACTTCAGATATGAATGGCAAATTATTATCAAAATGACTATGATGTGCCTTTTTAAAAAGGATTCAACTTACATGTTTGGAATTGTTCAAAGTCTGGTCCTGTCTTTGGTTCTGCTTAATTTTCTTAACTATTACAATACGGACACATGAATATACAGTATTACATTACAATACAAGTCAAAATTGTGATCCTGATTGCATTTTGATGTTTTTCTAATTTGTTTTTACTCAAACTAATACAGTAGCATGTAATTAGATTTTGGCTACATTTGCATGTGACTGACACCATTGCTGCCAAAACTACGTGAAGCAATTTGTTTAAAGTGATTATGATTGGATGCTTTGAGTGTGGTGGTGTGTTTTGGGGGCAGCCAGGTTGTGCATTATTGAAGTAAACAATGGATGCCTTCAGGATGCAATCAGCTGAAGGTCAAAACCTTTATCTGTAAGCTGTGGTGGATGAGTGCATTAAACTAATGTGATGCCGATCTGGATATGTCTGCTGGTTTGTCTTGTAGAGTTCATTATTACTGATGAAGTCACCAATTATCAACATAAAGGTCACCTGCACCGTTTCGTGTTTTTTCAACATTAATGAGAAAAACCACCCTCTCTTTTTCTGTACCTCCACCTTTCTGTAAACTTGTGTTCCAAAACTTCTCAGAGTAAGAGAAGCCAGCCCCCCCCCCCCTTCTCCTAAAGAGACTCTAGTCTAGAGGCTCTAATACAGAGGGTTTCAGACAGAAAAAAGGGAGATTTAGCAATGGCACTGTTGGAAATATAAAGGGTCATTTTGGACCCTAAGCAATTAAGATAGTTTTCTAGTAGAAACCCAAATTGGAAAATTAGCACAATATGTGACTTTAATTATCTGCTAAAACAGACCTGATCCTTGGGTTCTTTATGCAATTTCAATAGGCAACTTTCACTAAATCATCTCCATTTACACACCCCTCATCCATTTGCATCGCCCATATTAGAGCATTTCTATTTATTAAGGACAAGAAAATAGTAAAATACCAACTTGTTTTGCAGTGCTGGTTGAGGCAGTCGTTGACTGCCATGAGATTACAGCCCAGAGACAGTGCAAGACGGATGAGAAGAGCAACTTGTTCTGAAGGGGCGGAGGGGTTTGTTTACAGAAGGAACAGGCTGCCATTATCCCAAATTAGTAGGCAAAGTGGTCAAATGGCTCCTCCTGATTAATAAAAAGGGGCTTGTCATCCAAATAGACAATGCCAAGCACAAATTAACCATCAGTTCTTGGGACACTAATTGTACGTTTAACGTAAACAAATTGCATTATGAGGTTCACTTGACTATTTAAATGCCTTATTTTAAAATCCCAAACTGCCTTTCCTTCAGTAGCCATTAAGGACTCCCTCACAAGAGAACGCCTTTCAACAAAGCAGCCAGATGAATGGAAAAGAGAATGGAGCCTCAGTGATTTGAAACGTCATTGATCAGCTGTCATGTCAGTGTCTGCCCTGTGCAGGAGAACATTTTGAACCTGCTATAGTGTGCATATCAAACCAAGACGAGTGCTACAGCTCCAAGAAATAGCCATCCCTCACATGAGACACCACTGTTTGCCATCGAGAGAGAAAAAGGAGTTAGAGAGAGAATTAAAAAGCTAAACAAACAAACAAACAAACCCAAATAATGAGCATTCCCCTGGCTGATTTGAATGCATAACTCATCATCTTTCACCACACTGCCTTTGTAGCACCCTCCCAGGAGTACCTGCTGCACTAAGTTTGCGAGCACAAGTTTGGTTGACCCCTTGTTCTGTGGGCTGGAGAGAAAATAGAGCCTGCAGATTACTATCAGTGGTGCCTCAGTGTGTCCCGACAAGAGTGACAACAACAGTTTATTAGACGGTATAGTGATAAAGCCCTATTGGGTCACTGGCTGAATTAAGAGGAGAGATGCAGTAAGAGACATGCAATTCAAACAAAGCAAATGTTTTCCGGCAGCAGGATGGTCAAGCTGTATACGATCATGTGATGTGTTTTATTGTAGGCAGTAGGCACCACAGGAAAAGCTGGAGCACCATTTGGCTGTGTACGCCGTCTTGTGCCGGTCTCACACAGTACGTTGTGACATCCAAGTCAAATCCATATACGACACCGATTAATCCCTCATCACCGTTTCCACTGCAACACCAGCCTACGCTGAGATTTCCTGAGCTGATTCATCTGTTAATTTCTATTCCTCCACCTGTCACAGAGGAGGTACATGAAGTTTTCCAAGATATGTGTGTGGATGTGGCTCTTCTTGTCACTCTGTAGAGAGCCACAGAGACCTAACAACAATGTGGCAAAGTTGCTCAACATGGCGTGAAATGACTTTCATTGCATTTTTGCATTAAAAGCACTGATAGAATGCATTTCTAATACAAGAACCACAGTGCCCCAGGGAGAAGGCATGAGTACTGCCAGTCGTGCGAGGTGACGTGCAAGTGTTTATCGCGCGCGCGTGTGTGTTTGTGTGAAAGAGAGTGTGGAATTAAAGAGCGACGGTGTAATCAAAATGGCAGGAAACCAAATGAAACATGTCACATTTGCACTGTGACGTTCTCACACACATGCACACACTCCAAGGCGCCATACCCCACTTGTTACGGTGCTAATCAGTATAATGTCGTCCAAGACAAAAATGCATCTTTACACAAAAGAAGACTTGACAAGTGCGTGATTGTGTGCATGAACAAGGTGCAATGAGGCAGGCTCAAAGAACATTGGAAAACACGGCTTGCTATTGCTGTAATTGGACTGACTGCTGATGTCTGCGGTAGGCTTTATCAACCACGTAGGTATACGCATGATTTAAAATTATATTTATTATATTTAACAAAAAATAATAGTCAGCCTAACTCATAATAATCTGTCCTTCTGTTGTGACTGAACGCAGATCTTGTTATACTTGATGACTTGATTGACTGCTCAGTATTCAGAGAGGAGAAAACATTGAAAATACATCAGGGAACTACTTCGGCCCAGGGAACAGGCTTCACGAGAATCCCTATCTGCTCTAATGCTCCTGATGCTACCCTTGAGGAAGTCAGTTTGATCATTAACAAAAACCCATACAATACACAAAGCATCAAACTGATTATGTTTCTTTTTACATAGACAGTTCACATCTGGCCATGCAATATTTCTGCTGTTGAAATGAAAACACAGGTTTGTCTAGTTACAGATCTTTGTGAATCCAACATCCTTTAGACAAAAGTCAGTTGTTGGCCCATTCCATGTTGCCTTTAGTTTCCCAGTCAACAATTGTATCCAGCTAGAGAGGTGGTGTTTGGTTGTACAGCCACAACAGGAAAACTTGTATATGTGGTTCAACTCAACCAAGGGAGTAGTAACAACCCACCACACCCAGCAGACAGGTGTGCTAGTGATCTGTGTCACATGAGTAAACAGGCACGTCACCGCAGCAAGGTGCAGCATTTCAATTCATTGCTGCTTAATTAATTTACAGGTTATACAACTAAGAATCTTGGACATTAATTAGGCTATAACTAAAAACTTAAAACTGTTTTGTATTACTTTCAAAATGCTCTTATAATGTTTTAAAATAAATAGCTTTGGGTCCCTTGCAGAGGCTGCCAGTGATGTCTATGGTTCTCCTGCGTTGTATCTTTCTCCCCCTACAAGGCAATCAAATGAGCATCCATAACTGTAATTTGCATGTCCATTTTGTGGCTGGACCAGCATTAGCCTACTCCCAGCCTTTTCTAACGAGTGTGTGACAAACCCACTAGGCTTCCGGCTTGCAACGCTCCTGCAATCCAAACACTATAGGCTACAATCTGTCAGGCAACTAACATTCAGAAGAATGGTGTTGAGGAAAATACCATTGGTACTGTATATGTACAATTGAACATTTGTTTGGTAGCACTTTAAAATAAGGAGACATATACTACCTCAATTAAGTTAATGCTTAGTTTATTATTAGCGGTTAGGAAGTGCGTAGTTAATGATTTAAGAATTAACTAACTGTAAATGCTTAGTTATTAACGGTTATGCGTAGTTAACTAATGCTTTGTTAAGCATTAACTAGTAAGCATAACAGTTAACTAATGCATATCAGGAATAACTAAGGTATACCTTAATCATTTGTTAACCCGTATTGTGAAGTGTTACCATTAGTTCTAAGGTCACATTTGGATCTTTACCCTGTAGTTTGTCATTACTAGTGGTACTGGTACACATGATAAAAAGCAAAATAAAGATGAGAATGAATGGGAAGGCAGCATAAACCCCATTTTGCTTTGGCCCCAACTGCAACCTTTTATGCTTTCACACCCTTTCTTGTCCAACATGTGATAATGCTGTCTGCCCTCGCCAGAAACCCCAATGTCAGACAAGCACTTAATTGCCTGGCAACATGTGTAAATGGCCCATCCACTGGTAGGGAACAAGGCTAATTCAAGCTGAACCCCATGGCCAGAGGGACGCTGTGTGTGTGTGTGTGTGTGTGGGAGATAAAAAGGGAGGTAGACAAAGAGAGAGCGACAAGAGAGGCAGAGGAAGCCTCTCAGGTTATCATCATTATACCAAGCTAATCGCTAACATCTGCAGTGCACTATCACACGGGAGCAGTGTAGGAAGACCATTTAGGTATTGTGTTTATGTGTGTGTTGGCACATGCACACCACTAAAAGCAGATAGTTATTTTTAGTAAGACTATTATGGGTCAGGACAAGTGAAGCAGTAGTATAGGTGTGATTTGGGAAATTGCCAACCATACCAACATGTGCCTATCACTCAAACAAGGCCAACCTCCTGTCCAAATGGAATCAAAAATACTTTTCCTTCCCTAGTCTTCTCAATTGTCTATTAGTTTCTACTTTCAGTCCCCTTGCTGTCAAATGTCCCACCTTGTGCTTTTACTGACGGGGACCAACATAAAACACTAATTGAAGATTAGCCAGAGTTAGGCAGTTAGTAGTTTGCAATCATTTTGCTTGTGATTTCTGTCCTCATAACCTCTGCGTCACATATAGGCTTGTATGTTTCCCCTTTTTAGACTAGAATCAGATGAGTAGGCCTAGTGAACTGATTATTTTAGTCATCCTAATTGTATAGCTTGAAATACTAAATTGTGTGACCATAATAATAATAATAATAATACATTTTATTTCGAGGCGCCTTTCAAAAGCTCTCAAGGTCGCCTTACATTCAAAGAATTCAATAACATACTGTTTAAAAGCAAGGTACACAAATAGAATAGTTTAGTTTAAAATAAATACACAATGGGTGGTGAGGTGATGAGGAAGGCAGGATCAGGGGGGGTATGCAGATTCAAAAAGGTGGGTTTTAAGTTTGGATTTGAACTGGGTTATGGATTCAGTGTTGCAGATGTCGGGGGGTAGTGCATTCCAGAGCAGGGAAGCAGAGCGGCTGAAGGCTCTGCTCCCCATCGTCTTGAGACGGGCAGAGGGGACAGTGAGGTGAACAGAGGAGGAGGAACAGAGTGCACGGGAGGGAGTGGCAATTTGGATAAGGTCTGTTAGGTATGGGGGGGCAATGTTATGGATGGCTTTGAAGGTATAGAGGAGGACCTTGAATTGAGTGCGGAAGTGAACCGGGAGCCAATGAAGCTGGTACAGGACAGGGGTGATGTGGTGTGAGGATGGGGTTCTGGTGATGATTCTTGCTATGGAGTTTTGGACCAGTTGTAGTTTATGGTTTTTTGGGGGAGACCGAAGAGGAGGGAGTTGCAGTAGTCTAGTCTTGAGGTGACTAGACTGTGGACCAGGATGGCAGTGGAGTGAGGGGTGAGGGAGGGCCGGAGACGGTTGATATTGCGGAGGTGGAAATAGGCAGTGCGGGTGATATTATTTATGTGTGATTGAAAAGACGGACTATACGACCATGCATCAGAAATGCATGGTCGTATAGCTTAAACAGCCACATCTTTCCCACGTGGGTAATGTCGGAACATTTTTGTAAAGAGTAGTTCAATTTAAATAAAAAATAAATAAAAAAGTGTGTTAATACACACAGCATGCTATCTAAAATATAACTTATCTTGGATTCTTGTTTCAGAACATTTAAGCTATCGCTGCTATTGTGTGTTATTTAAAATGTTCCTAATTTGGCTGTTTGCAAATGGCAAATACAGCTGAAAGACCGAAATCAGCTATCCGTTTAAATGAAAGCAATATTATAGTGTTGTGAGTTTTTTTATGTGCATGTATGCTTTTGCTTGTGAAACTTCTAAAATAAATCACAATTGAAATCACTTTCAACTTTAGAGTTGAATTTGGGGTTAAAAGTAAGATTGTGTTTAAGCTTGTAGGTTGCGGTGGTGCTGCTGTGACCTAGTTGAAATTCACCTCCACGGACAGCAAAAGGAAATTAAGTTGAATTATGATTCATCTTTTAATTAAACCCCCTTGCCATTATAACGCTCATATCTTGAATCTTTTCATTACGGATGAAGTCACCATGACCACCTCAGCCTCGGATATATTGAGGAGACTATTGGAGTTGGAGGAGCTTGTGTTTAAGGTTGCTGATGGGAAAGAATGTGGAGGATTGTCACACACACACACACACACACGCTTGCTTTCCTGCCTGCACAGCGTTGGTTTAGCTTGGAGTGAGATTGAGCAGGGTTTCTCTGCCAGTTGTGCTTCCAGCAGCTGTTAGACAGTGATCAGGGCAGAGAGTGTGAAATTATCTCTCACCGTGGTGATTGTCCACTCGCTCCGTCCCATGCTTCACTGCAGCGTCTAATTAGCACCATACTGATGCCCGGTAACTGTACAGGGAAAAGGGAGGTAGACAGAGGGGGGGACTTGAATTCTTTAGAAGACACAACATGCATGTGCTCACTGCTCACATTAACCAACAAGCACACTGTCCCACTGACAGACAGAGCAACTCCATTTGATCTTTTATCTTCAGCATGTTAACAAAACACAACTGCTGTTTAATATTTCAGGTACATTTTCGGTGGAGAAAAAAGCGAGTTATATAACCGAGCCTGAGCTGTTGCCTTGGGTACTGTATCCTTGCGCAAGAATCACTTGGGCAAGATAAAGCAGCCTATAGGTCAACACATGAGGGAAAATAAAGCTTTTAATCAAAACAATGTCTCAAAAGATATAACCTGATGTTCTCTTCCATCTGCTTATTGATCTATTCCCAGGATGAGATTGAGTTTAAGCTAAAAGCAGTGTTAACATTGTGTAGAAAACATATAGTTATTAAACTAATAAGCGTGTTCAATCGTGTCAAAGATCAAGTGAAACAACCCAATGAATCCTAGTTGTTATATAATAATAGACTATATGAAGATATGCATCATACATAAGATCACTTTTGAAGCCGTGTCTGGTAAGCTGGTCTCTAACTTTTTAATTTTACTTAAAAATTCATTTGCATAATTTTCCAACTGAGTTGTCCCCTCTTGACATTATAAAACATGTATCATATCTTTTTACTCATGGATTACCAGGCAAACACATAGCCAGAATTGTAAATGACTGAATAAGTGCATCTGTAAATATGTAAGTCAACACCAGCCACATTGTCTTTTTAAAACACACATTTAGCAGCTAAAGTTTAACATCATAATTGTATGTACTGCATTCATTATTTAGTACAGAGGCAACATGAAAGGGAGATGGGGAATACATGGGGTGATGTGCCAAAACCCTTATGCCTGTCCGTTAAAGGATCAACTAAATCGAGAGATGCAGAATGACAAAGTGAAACGCAGGAAAGAAAAAATTTAGTTATGTAAAGAAAAACTGTCGCTATGTGAATGTATTACAGCTTGCACTGTACTAGCTCAAAATGACTTTTCTTAGACGTATATCTCATACTATATCAACCGTTGAGATATTTGATCCATTTTTCTCATTTAAAGCATTCGAGATTGCCTATTTCAAATGCCACAATTTTAGTTTTTTCAATTTCAAGCGTGATACAAAATTAAATTTTATAAATTCACTTTCTATCTCTACACTCATTCTCTCGACAAAGGTCAGTATAATGGTGAGTGAAGAGGTGCATGGGTCTGACTGCGAAGGACAGACTGAGGTGAGGAGATGACTAGGGATTTGAAGGAAGTGGAATCGGTACAAAGGAAAATAAGTTTGTACTACATCAGCGCCTAATGTGTTTGTTCAGTGAGAAAACATGAAAAAACGGTGTGATCTTTATGAATGGTTGGTACCATCTGTCGGTAAGGCCATTGTGTAGTGTAGGCCTTTGGTTCTTCATTTCCTCTAGCATTGTGTCCTCTCAAATCCTCTTCAGAGTCTATTCCAACAGGGCTCGCATGTGGTAGTGATGCATTAACACTGAATTGTGCTGCTTCAGAGACCATCAGTGGCACATAAGACAGAGTGATACAGACACAGAGAAGCCTGAAGGATCCAAAAAAAAAAAACTCCAGCCAGTCTGGACCAACAGTAAAACACAGTGCTACATGGCCTTTGGGATCTAAGTGCACTCTATGACTCGGCTGCCAACAACAGGCTTTGTCTAAAGTGGGAGAAAAATGTACACCTTCCACTTGACAGCAGCGGACACAGAGCACATTGCCGTGAAGCATTCTCCATCTCGTTGCACTCGTGTTACTAATGGCAACGTCCTATTAGCCATGATGAGGAGACTGGTCAGGGTCACAGTGACCACATTTCTGCTTTTTATAAACAAAAGCAGCATTGCACAAACAAAACTTTTTTTTTTTTAGAGAAGAATTAAGTCAATTTGGGGCTCAACTTTGCACATTTCGGCAAACTCCACTGGCATCTGTTGATACTGGACCTGTGGTTACCATGTCTTTCTCTTTGTGAAATAAGTGGCGGTTTGGTTGTTGCGCAAAGTCAGTTTGCTCGCTCGCTTCAAAGAGAATTGCTCGCTGCTGTTAATATCATTTCATGATGTGTAGCTCTGTTAGTGTCTCAGAGCAGCACACTTTATTGGTTTTCTTGTTTGTGTCTTTCACTGTGGGGGGAAAAAGGAGATCGTTAGAGAGAAGGGGTATAACTAGATTTTTTTGGAGATAGATGCTATGCAATTATGTTGAGTTATGCAAACATGTTTGCTGCATGACTCACAGCCGGTGTGGGTGGCATTTTCCCGTAACCCTCCGAATGCAAATCCAAAAGCAAAGTACTCTGTCCCTTGGTGCAATTGAACACCAATAAGTGTGACACACAGCCTTCTGCAGAGGACAAAACAAAATAATGCATGCAAATAACCATAACAAGAGGCAGACCGTCAATACAGATTATTCATTTGCCCATTTGTTTGTCAGTTATTACTCCTGGACTTCCTCAGAGTCACAGCTAGCTTGCAATTGTAGCACTCTTTGGGAGGTATAATGAACCTCTACAAAACAGAAAGCTTGTGCTCTGTCTGTATCTCAGCTTGCTGTGAGAACATGTAGCGGTGTTGAAGGGCATGTTCCCTTAAAACATGATCGATGGCCTAAAACTGGCAATATAAAACATGCTTATGTGTGCTTGTCATGCATTACGATTTGCTCAGCTTGTACTCTTGGCACGGTGCATGGCGGAAGCTTGCGTCCATACTTTACAGCACAACTCCAACGATAGCTTGTATCCAGCAACCTTAATCTGAACGGTTACTGCCCTTTGATTTATACACGTGTCAGACATAAGGCTCTTGGCACCGCCGTGCATGAACAAAGGTGGAAATGATGTGAGATGTAATTCACGAGGACAGAATGGACAGCCATAAAGGGATCCCTGATAGGGCTGCTCAGTGTGCTTTAGTGGGCCTTAGGGGGAGTAAGTAAAGGGATATGAGGTAACACATATCCTATGTATCTCAAAGACGTACAGTACACAAGACTCGTAATATTTCCCGGACAGCGAAACGTACACTGCGAGCATGTTTGTCTGCGACTTAGCCCTCACTATGCAGCATTTATTTGAATACTTTTTATGTTGGCATCCTTTTATGCAGATCTATTTTTACCACCTAAAGACGGAGACAAAGGGTATAGATTGGAAAGGAGCAAAGTACTCAGAGCATCAGCATCTTTGGCCCGGAAGGAATTTATTTTATTATTTTGAGTTGTTTGAGTTCTCTTTGTCAGCATTCCTTTCTTTTATTGTATCCCATGAGCAGTATCTCATAGCTCAGTCTTGTACAACAACACAAATACTCACACACCATGGATGTGTGTCACCGGGTCTCAGCTGAATTCTCTTAAAGGCTACTCTATGCTCCAATTCCGTGCGCAAATAGAGACGTACGTTTACAACGTTATATCCGTCACTGCCCTCATACTTCCATGCGTCCTTTATGTTGGAATGGACATTAAGCAAATCAACCATTAGTGGGCAGCATCGCCGCTCAGAGTAAAAAGTTACTCAAATAGGAAGAAGAAGAGTCAAACAGTGAATTAACTGGAATACATATTTTATAATAGGTCCATGGAAGAAACAGCTTTAGCGATATACTACCGTAGCAATGGAAGAGGCTAAACTATTATAGACAGCGGGGTCTGAGGACATCAATCACGCCATGTCAAACAAGCTAGTCTCGCACGGACCTCCGGTACTTCTCTATTGCTGCCGTCAGCCTGCCGTCTAGCTGACAGCCTGCCGTCTAGCTGACATTCTTCCCCGTGCGATCCCCGCTCTATGCTGCTCTGTTGTAGTTGTCTGTCCCTGTGCCCCGGCCGTGTAACTTCATAGATATATAAATGTGTATGTAATTTCGTACCAACTCACACAAACCTCTCCTCAAAAGTTAAGACCTTTTCTAAAGTATTATGTCTTTCGTTTGTGTTTGTAAACAAATGTACAGTAAGTAAAAGTGAACTGTTGGCTGTGCGCCCCCCATGATCTTCTGTAGTAATGCTCCGTTCTGTCCGTTTGGTACGCATCTGCAAGCTTGCAGGATACGTGCAGAAATACGCACGTAATGTATGCAGAGTACGGACAGAAGGCTTCGTCTGTATCCGTATGCGTATCTAACGTAGAGCATAAATGAGCCTTAACTGTCCTCTGTGGTGTTTGACCCAGGTATGGGGAGTAACCCCTGACTGCAGCTCGCAGATCGAGGAGGAGCTTAAATTTTGCTTAAATGTGGGCAGGGTTAAACGTTTCACCCTGCTCGAAGAATGTGCGATGCACACAGCCCGTGACTGTAGGTTGTGAACCAGCGGGGAGTTCTGAATGAAGTGTGGCCGACCCAGAGTCACTGTTGGGTTGAGGCCGTTGGCCCTAAATTTTTAACCAAATAGTAGCCTATTTCTGTGTGTGAGATTGGGTGTGTGTCTCCCTTTTCTAACCTCTCCCTGTCACCTTACCCTAACCCTAACCACCGAGCTGTGCTGCCTGAACATAATCGCCAATTTCAGGAAAACATAGGGCTGTGGTGGGACCAACAGGCTGTGGGAACATAGGCCTATTGATGACCCCGACCGACACCGAGTCACGGTTGGCGGGGCTGGGTTGAGGCGTAATGCCGGGAGCCGGAGGTTGTGAAACAGCGGGGCGTTCTGGATGAAGTGTGGCCGACCAAGAGTCACTGTTAGCGGCGCTGGGTTCAGGCACACGGACGGGGGCCGGCCTGGAAGTGGCGAATGAGCTTGGCGTAATGGCGTTATGGATGTGGCCGAGTTAGAGTGAGTGAAAGTGGGTCTGGGGGTCCTCAGTGTCCCCTTGAAAAACATACATTTAACTATGAAATTAGCATATATTAGGCTATATAGTAATATTAAACCTACATATGTATAGGCCTATCAAATATAATATTATAGTTATATTCAACACAACAATGTGTTGCCGGATCTGCGCCACCAGATGGCGCCCCCAAGCTCGAGTGAAATGTTTAGACCAGCCCACATTTAGGGAAAATTTAAGCTCCTATTCGAGCTGCAGTCAGGGGCTCTTGGGTGTGGGGCCAACTAGCATCATGTCACCATTGTTTTTCCCCTGATATTTAGGGAGGGTGTGTGTGTGTGTGTGTGTGTGTAAATATTTCACCTTGTGGTGTGTTTTGGATTGAACTTATCCAGGTGAGTGAGAGTAACTGCATAAATTTAAATCTATATTTATTTATTTCCAACATCTTTGCCAAACAACATAGCCGGAGCTATGGATTTTTAGTAATGCATTTTCCAGTTTTGATCTTGTAATTGCATGCCCATGTTTTCTCACTTCTCCAAGCCATTCTCAGGCATCATAATACTTACAGAAGTTGGAGAAATCCAAAGAAGAAAATGGCTATATTTACCACTCATTCAACTGAAACAGAAACAATAAAATGTCGATATAATTGCAAGAAAAAAAAAATGGTCGCCGGAAGAATTTGTAATGATGTTGGATTAGTATTCCGTCCCCTGCACAGAATGGCACTGCTAGTGACGGATGAGCTCATACATCACACACACCACAGTGCTGACAGCTGCCACTGTCACAGCTCAACTCCGACCCCTCTGCTTCATTCATCTGACTGAATGTGTGAACATATTCCAGGCATAAGTTCCCCTCTATTGACATGGAAACATAACCACACACACTTGCACACGCGCAATGCGAAGGAACGCAACGTTTGGCATTTGACTGGCTCTGCATATTTATGGATATGCTGTACATGCATGCATGCACCGTCACAGACACACAGGTTTTTTTTGTCTGGGCTAAATCCCTTCATTCCCTATTTTCCAAGTCCAATGGCCCTGCAAGTGGGTTAATAGTGTGCAGGGGGCTCTGAGGGACCCTCTGGCATTGGCTAATGGTGGGTACGTTTAGCGTGAAAATACCACATTGACCCCATACAGGTTCCCCCATTACTCATAAAGTACATCATCTACACAAGTGTTCCCAAATTCCCAAAGGTGTGTCTTGGGGTTTATTTTGTATACAAGTCTTAATGTAACGGATCCAGGCTCTTCTATGGTGTTCGAATATTATTTGGCAAAACATTTCAGTTTAAGCCACACTAGCGGCACGGCTCTTGGTAGCCGATGTCTGTTAGTTTGTTTGTTTGTTTGGTCCACCCAAGTTTGAATTTTCACGAATATGTGTGGACATTACTGATCCCCTGGCTTTTTCCTGAAAGCTGATCAAAAGTTTAACTTAACCAGTGACATATGGCACACCATCTACAGTCTGGATTGGCCCAAATTCTTCTATCTTGTAGTATTTACATATTTTACAGAAGGGACGGAATTCTGATCAAAAAGTCATTTTGGGGCGTGTGTGTGATGCTCATTCCTTAGTAATGTGTGGGGACTTAGTGCATCATGTAAACCAACAATCCTGAGCGTGACCACTACATCAAAATCTCCTCACATCCCAGCACTGCACCTTGGGTGCCTAGACAGCGATTACCACTCTTCAAACTAACTTCAGCCCTTTGCTTGACAGGCAGCGCTGTGGGCGGTCTTTGGCTGCTGGATAGAGAAAACTCATAATGTTTATTTTTTTTCTGACATTGCAATGTACTACCATGATATGATTACCACAATTTACAAAATTATCCATGTCAGTCTGACAGTTCTTGCACAATGATTTGTTTTTAAAAGTACAATATTTCATAAACAAAAAGTAAAAAAATTTCTTCTCATAGGAAACAGTTTTTTTTATTTTTAGTAGTCTCAATCCAGCGCCTTACTTCACTCCAAGGGACCTCAAACTAAGTTATGGGTGATGGAAAATTGGCAGTTTTCTTTTTCCTCCACTTAAATCCTATGGCAGCTGATTTCACTGATTAGCACATATTAAACCAAAGGGGGGGAACTCATTAGCTAAATCAGCGAGAGTGTTGTGGGGAGGTTGAATGAGAAGATGCAGACTCTTGGCACGTTACGGACCTTCTGCTCTGTCCTATGCGCCTCAGCCAACTAAAGCACCAGGCTGCAAAGGACTTAAAATGTAACTGTTTCCATGATTCAGAGGCAAGCACAACCTCTGGTATTTTGCAAATTGAACCAATGACCAAATGTATTGAATCTTTGGTAGTGACCCTGACATATTCGCGTCAATGGACCGAATAAGTCTCTAAAGCAGTTTTTTAAATCCCTCTTGTACACATCCCAGCTGAGGCTCTGGATTCAATCCGCAGATGATACATGCCTCCCAGAGTATTATTTTTAATATGCTACTCCCTCATCTACTTTTAACGCTGCAGGCCCTAATAAATACAGCCCATTTTTTCTTTCTTGTTAAAACCTTACTCAGCACAGTGATTTTGCAAATAAAGAAGGTGCGTTTTCAAAGCATTATTCACCTTGGGTATTTTCAGCAGTTCAATAACAACAACAACAACAAAAGGTTACTAACTGAATTGCCTGTGTAAATAAATGTAAAATATTGTAAAGAAATGGAAATGGGTTATATATCATAACGTTGGTAAGGCATGTTCAGTCGCGGTTGAAGCTTGAGGCAAATACAATTGGCTGAAAACCTAAAACATATAAATAGAACAGTGCGTGTTCTCACAGCTTCTCCAGCCTTCACATAGACTTGTAAGTAGTTTTTTTTTCTACCCTCTTTATTCCCTGTATGTTAGTGTTCCCTGTCCATCCCTACTCCCTTTGTCCAACACACTTCGCAGGGCAATCTTTTTATTTATATCTATTCCTGGATCCCTCTTCCCCTATTCATAAGGGACTATATATATATATGGTTCTGTTTCCTTTAGAGTCCAAGAGACCTTATCAAACATCACATCTTGGATGCTGTGCTAGGGTGAGGTTGGCAGGTTTTTAAGTTTTTGGGTGTACTGCTTGACATCAACAAGTTAGACAGGATTTTATAAACACTATTGGGACATGGCTCTAGGGATGGCTATGTTTCTTTGTTGATCCGTTGGTTCCCCACTTAGGTCCAGACAACATCTCAACAACTCTACAATGTCTACACATCGTGCAGGGCAAAAGCAGCATGCAAGCAGAGCAGCAGCAGCAACTTAACTCCCCTGTTTAGAGGTATTCAGGCCCATTATTTAGTGTGGGTCACCCTAATTTTAACAGCAATCAGAGCAGAACATACAATCTGTTATGCCACTTAAAACTGAGAAAATTCTAGTTGTGGTATGGACATAAATGAATTGTGAGCGTGAGTGTTTTCTTCTAAGCTTTATTGGGTGGCAGTGTTGGTTAAAATAGAAACATATTTGTTCTGCTTGTTGTCGAGGCTTTAGATGGATTGGCCTGAAATCTAACTTTAGTGATCCCCTGAATTTTCCTTTAGTGCCACCAGAAGGTCGTTAATATCACATCCTCTACTTGATGGATTTTGACAATATTTTGTACAGACATACGTACATGGTTTCCAGATAGTGTGTCTCACTAACTTTACCTCTAAAAACTTTGACACAGAGCCTATTTACATGTACTGTACGTGAATGTGGCCCTCACAGAATCAATGACTAAAAGTGCATGTATGTGTGTTTTTATTGTATGAATACATTAAATCATTTTCTAGATAAGTATGTGTTGTTGCATATTGCAGTGGTAAAGCTGCCCACCTGCCAATAAAGATCTGTACTACAGGGCACATTTTGTATTCATGCATATATACAATTTGATGCGGTTCGACACACTTCTTACAGTCGTTTGTGCGTGTGTTGGAAATTACTCCCAGTGTGGGGGTATGTTACTTTGTGCTACAAAAACCGACATTACACAATCTCACTAACAAAAAAAAATGTGGAATAAGATTGTGTCCTCCCTTTGCACCGAAGACGGCCGACATTGTTGCTTCTGAAGCCGGTGAGGAAGGTCAAATCATAACTTGCTTCTACTCAGCGCTTCCGTGCTCCATTAATATAAAGGATCAACATTTTACCTGCCAAAACATCAGCATGTAGAGACACTGATTGATTATCATATTAGACTTTAGCATTCAGCTCAAATATCTGTTGTGCCGGGAATGTTTAAGTCTGGTTAAACTCCTGTACAACTTAACGCTAGAAGGAAAAGGTGTTCGTGTGGTACTACACCTACACAAATAAATGATAATCATTGCTGGTCTGGACATACTAAGTCTATGCGGATGTACTTTCTTAAAATGTTTTTCAATGTGACTTTTTTCGCCTCCACAAATTGTTTGTGCACATAAGTGGTTGGATAAAGTTTGTGTTTGTGTGAGGATGACGTCAAGAATGTGATGGCCATGAAGTGAACGGTGTCGAATGTGAATAGCCAACCCAGTCTTTGTTACACTGTTGGTGTGTTGTTATTTTATATTTTCTTTTCAAACAACTTGTCGGCTACAGCAATTGACAGGGGAACAGGCAAAAGGCTGCCGTTGTTGTGGCTGTCAGACATTCAGGACAGCACACACCCCCGTCCCTGTCGCAGACATTTGTTTATTCTTCTAGCTTACATACACACCGATGATGATGATTTCTCTTACTATTACATATTTGCCATGAAGGATTAATTAGTCGACATGCCTCTGACTGGTTAACAACAACAACTCGTTCTACAATCAATCTACCGTGACATCTTTGTTAGATAATAAAGGTAATACTGAATATCCTTTTCCTGCAGCAAATCATTTGAAACAGTTACTCTGGTCTTGTCCTTGTAAAGGATAAGGTTACACAGGGAGCACAATTTGCTTTATTACTCATCCATTCACGTCAGCTCTGTGAGAGATGTCACTGTTACAATTAGTAAGACTTTTTTTCTGTCTCTGCAGTGCTTTGATAAGGTTATTGATCAAAGCCAATTACGCGGTGACTGGATAGTGAAGCTACTGTAAATACGTCTAATGCGTCACTCTTCATGGGAGTAAGCCCACTAAATCCTTTTAAGGTTCACACGGTTTGGTAACGCCCGTCTTCTTCAGTTGTCACTTTATACTACAGCCAAACAGCGCATAGCTTTGGCCACTTTTTCCTTTACTCATATCGTCTCTTTGAGGCGTTTTATAAGCGTTTTTTAAGTGTGAACAAAGTTGATGAGATACAAAATGTTAAAATGTTTTGTCCCCATCTCTACCTTAGTTTGCACTCGGGGGCTGACCGAAATCTGAACTATTCACTCGAAAGTGGTTCATTGAAAATTAATAAATCTCAGGGTTGTGCGTAGTTGCTGACAATTTTTTTTTCTTCTTCAAATCATTACCTCATGGATAACCTCAGAGCTGCACATTGGTAAATACGCCTTACAGGAACACAATGGCAGTATGATTGTAGCTAATGATTACTCACAGTTAGAGCTCAGATTTTTCTGGGGTTTTGAAAGCTCACCTTTTTGGCTCATGTTGTTTTGGAAATATTTTCTTCCTATCCGTGTTTTAAAGATGTTGTCAATTGCTTTTAAAGCATACAAAGACTTAGGGATGCACTTGTCAAGGTATCACTTTTAGTTTTTTCAAATTCTGGATGGTTTGTTTTCTTGCTGATATTTACATAAGAATATTCATATCACTCTCATAGCCATCCAGTAATTCCAAAGCTACAGTCCGCTGCCATTTAGCTTAACCTAGCAGTTACTCTGAAATAATGTGGGGGTGGGGGGAGTAAAAGCACAGTATTGATCTTATTCTCGTTCATGCAGAGAGTTAGGTGAGCTAAGTGTATTTCCGAAAAAGTATTCCTTTAAATCCATGTCGATACCTTTCCTGTAGGCCGTTAACATTACCATACTTTTAAAAGCTATAAATGTGAAGCACAAATCATCTATAACAGCATTATAAATTAGCATAAATAGTTTACTTCTCAGTATGACCTAGATTTTTAACCACCATAATACAATGGAAAAACATGCGTTTGAGGTGGAAAAAATAAGTAAGATGAACATTCTCTAAATGCCTCTAAGAAGAAGTCTCAGTAAGTGTGAGGTATGTCATAAGTTTGTCACCGAGCTGCCTTAACACTTTTCAAAATTGATGTGCTTCTCACACACCCAGATGATCCGCCATTCAGACGGAATGGAATCAATAGGTGAAGAGGTCACCCTTCCTGCCACCCGATTGCATTTAATTTTCTGCCTCATATACATAACACTTTTCCATCTTTACATTTCAGACCACAACCGATTTTCAGCCGCAAACATTTAGCTCCCATTTTCAGTGCGAAACAGTGCACACATTAGCATATAGTCCTGCCTCAAACATCTCATTTCGGGCAAGTCGGTGTCAGCAAAAAATATGGAGTTTCCACTCTGATCACAACTTTTTTTTATGTCTTAAAAAGAGAAGCTAGATTTCTGTCATTTGTAAGACAACTGTATTGACATGAGCAGCTTTCAAAACAGTGAATTAGAATCTTGAAAAGCTTAGGAGTGAGTGTGAGAGAACAAAGGATGGTGAAGGGCAAGGGTTGAATAACAATATCTGACTGACCCAAGATAACATTCATTCATATTCATGACTACTTTTTTCTTTTGTCGAAAACTTGCAGTATCCAACTTGATGACAAATTATGGCATGCACCCAACTTAAACTTTATTGAGTGTGTTTTGAAATGCGGTCATGAATATTGAACGATGCAGGACAAGGGGTAAACTGCCACATGTGATCCATTTTTAAAGTAACATTGCCGCAACACATGCAGCAGTATCTTTGTGTTGAGGTCAACCATTTTTTTTAACCCTAGCGCACTTAAGCCATGGGGCCTATGGCGACGGTTTCACCAGACACACATGTCGATGTTAAGTTCACAAGTTCACTGCTCACAGGCTTTGCCTCGAGTGATGAGATGATGCTGACAGATATTATTCAAAAGTGCAAAACGATCCCATTTGTTTCTGAGGTCTAAGTAAAATTCCTGGATGGATTGAACTGATTCGTATTGGCTGTGAACAATGTGAAATTTGACAGATGGTGTGTCTTCACTTACAACAAGAAGACTTATGCTAATTTCCGCTCTTTTCACTTGGAGTGTACAGTAATGTTTTAGACTGACTACATTTACATGCTCAGAAATACTTCGATATTAACCCGGTTCAGGTCACATTCTGAATAAGACATCACCATGTAAACAGCAGTTCTTGCTCCTTGCACCTTAATCAGAATAAGCTCGAACTCAGAATAAACCATAATCGGATTAAGAAAACTGGAGTATTACTCTCTTAATCACATTATGGTGGCATGAACTGTACACCTTAATTGGACTAAATATTCCAACTAGAATTGTTGCTGCATTTTTCGGCTGTTAGCGACACATGCCCTGGTTTATGGATGTTAAATTAAGCTGTGTAAACATGCAACAAGGCTCCTTGAAAGAAGCTTTGTCCTTTTTGGCTGACAAAACAACGCAAGACAATGCTTATGACATAACGAATGTTCATTTTCCATGTCCGGGACGGGAATTGTTACCGACAAAATATGTGCTGATGTCGGACATCATTACGCTTCTACCACAGGATTTTGTAGACATAATGTTCCCAATATGCTGATTGACATGTAAACAGGAATAACCCAGTAGTTGCTGTGCATGTAAACACATTATTTGGAATATTGTCTTAACCGGAGTATGGACCTTATACCCAGGGGGCAAAGTGATTTTTTGGACATGGGCTGTTGTAAAAGGTTGTTCACCAGAAATGATATCTAGGACCTTCAAGGATCACAACCTGGGTGGACAACCAGGTCAACTACCTGCTGGAAAGCTACAGGGGGCCGAAATAGAAAATCGGAACCACGGTTTAATGCGAGGGTAAAATTTTAATGTTTTAACTTATAGATATCATCATGAAACTTTGCCAGTTGATAAATGGCATTAAAACAATGATTGTTGTGTGTTAAGTTTCTACATAACAAACTTCCTCTGTGAGAAATGGTGTGACAATTCTGGTTTGATGACCCAGAAATCTCAACTTCTAAATCACTTACATCAACTAAACTTTCCATAATCATTCTTAGCACTAGTCTATAGGTTATTGAAGAAGGATTTTTTCACATGTTGTTCAGTCTGATTTATGAGACATTTTCTTCTTCAAAACATTCTGAAATGCATTTTTAAGACCTGTACATAGTATTTTTTGATTTATAACATTAAAAAAGGCTGTGTAAAAAATCCGGTAACACTTTATAATAACTATCCGTTGTAACTTGTTAATAGATCATTAGTAAACTCTTAATTAATGATTATTAATGATTTGTTAAGTGTTTGTTAGCAGTTTGTTAAGGATTTATAACAATGGTAGATAGTTAATAGCTTAATAATTGAATCAGTTCATCTGGGAGGTAATCCGAGATTAACTGATCACGTCACGTTCAAGTCCATGGCATGCACAGTGTGTATTGAGTTTATTTAAAAATATTTGAAAATGGGGCTGCCCTCAGTTGCCCATGCACTGTGTATAGTCTATAGCCTTCAGCCTCGTCGGTATCTCGGATTACCTCCCAGATGAACTGATTCAATTATTAAGCTATTAACTATCTACCATTGTTATAAATCCTTAACAAACTGCTAACAAACACTTAACAAATCATTAATAATCATTAATTCAGAGTTTACTAATGATCTATTAACGAGTTACAACGGATAGTTATTATAAAGTGTTACCAAAAATCCTTCTTTAATAACATTCAGAATAGTGCTGAGAATGATTATGGAAAGTTTAGTTGATGTAAGTGATTTACCGTATTTTCCGCACTATAAGCCGCACCGGACTATAAGCCGCAGGTGTTATAATGTTTAATTACCATATGTAAGAGTTTGTGCACAGCGGGGATTGTCGGGAAAGAGATGGCTGCTTGAGGAAGCTCCCATTTATTAACATTTCAACAAACAAGTTGCATATTTGCATAACGTATTCAAGTGTTACCATTTAGTGCAATAGTAGCTACTAGGGATGGGCATGAGTGTTTTTGCTACTCGTATGATCGCTTGCATTTCTCGAGGATCAATCGATTCCTCGTTAAACTTTTTTCTATTTTTAGAACGCAACGCATCTGTCTGCAAAACAACGGTTCACAGCAATAAAGCGCTCAATGCTTATTGTCAAACAGTCACAGTTGCCATATTAATGATTTTTTTCCACAAGTTTAAAACACATTTTCCTCACTGAAAGTAATTAAATAGACGGGCCACAATTTAAACCGATCGAGTAGGTCTGCGGAAGGGGGAAAAAAAGCATGGGATGTAGTTGTAACAAAAAAAATAGCCAAAGTCACCATTTAAAATAAGAAGGGCAGCAAATAATATAAAATTATTGTCCTACAATTTAAATACATATAAATAACTCACCAAAGCAGTGTAGGCCTATATCCAACCGTGTAATGCTCACTCCGTGTCCGTGAATAATTGCGACTAATTCCTCATTAACGGAACGTTACACCGGTCGGTTTTTGAATCTTATCCCCATATTCCCTATTGAAGGCTTCTTAACTGTTGTTGGCTCGGAGCGAATGTGTCTGAAGTAAGCCTTGCTTCTTATTTACTTTTCTTTCCAAGCGGAGAGCACCTTGCATGCTCACCTGGAGTCTACTCATTACTAACTGAGAGTAACAGGTGTCATCTCCCCTTTTTATAAACGTAACTTTATCATCTGCTTTGAAATAATTGGACAGTTATATTCCTGACACTGTTCTGGAGAAAGGAGAGACCGTGTTCAGCTCCGCGGTGCTGTGGAGAACACAGGCTGCGCTGCGGTGGCACGGAGGTGGCAGTTATTTGCAGTTGCTGTTTGACACAACGCTCAGTTTATTGCACTTGCATCAACATATTTAATTTTGTTAAACTTTATTGTATCCGTTTTGTGCCGTTTTGTACACGTAGCCTATATAACATTTTAAAATTGGGGCGGCCCGCCGGCTTAAAGGCTACAGACACTTAAAAAAAAAAAAAAAAAAAAAAAAAAAAGTCTCATCCACCAATCGAGTTCATTTGAAACGAGGACTACTCAATTACTAACGCCCATCCCTAGTAGCTACAGAACATATAGCCTACTGTGCTGTGTAATAACAGGGTCGAAAAATGGGGAAAAAGTCGCGGCTTATAGTCCGAAAAGTATGGTAGAAGTTGACATTTTTGGGTCGGAGTAATGAAAAAAAAATATCAAATCATGTCAATCTAACCACTATCAAACCAGAATTGTCACACCATTTCTCACAGAGGAAGTTTGTTATGTAGAAACTTAACACACTTATATAATGTCAAAATGCAATAAAGATTTTAACTCTGGCTTTATCCAATATCTAGATTTTTGGTTTTTAAAGATGTGCAAATGTGTGCATAATTTAATAATAATAATAATTCATTTTATTTGAGGGCGCCTTTCATAGCACTCAAGGTCACCTTACAGGGCAGTGTTTAAAAAACAAAATCAACAATCATAAACACAAGAACAAGATACATTGAAACAATTTACACAAGTGGGGTGAAATGGGTGGGAGACAATGAACTAGATTGAATATGTCAGTTTAAAAATATGTGTTTTTAGACGGGACTTAAAAGTGTAGAGTGTCTCAGAGTTACGGATGTCAGATGGGAGGCTGTAGTGGCGCAAAAAGTGGGTATGCACTATATGCGGCGCATAGGGGCGCCCACTCGAGGGGCGCCAAAGCGATCGGGGGAAAATTATTTGGAGGCGGCATTTTTCTGTATTTAACAGCGTTTGTGTAAATGATATGATCAGTAACAGTCATGTCACTGATTAGCCCCTTGGACTTGAGGGGGAGACCAAAGAGGAGGGAGTTACAGTAATCAATGCGGGAAGTGACCAGGGTGTGAACAAGGATGGCTGTGCTATGGGGTGTAAGGGATGGGCGGAGGCGGTTGATGTTGCGTAGATGGTAATAGGCAGACCTGGTGATGTTATTAATGTGAGCTTGGAATGATAAAGTGCTGTCGAGGATGACACCCAGACTCTTAACCTGAGGGGAGGGGGAGACTGAAGTGTTATCGATAGTGATGGAAAAGCTGTCAGGTTTTGTCTGGGTTAATTTGGTGCCGATGAGGAAAACTTCTGTTTTATTGCTGTTGAGTTTGAGAAAGTTGCAGGTGAGCCAGGTTTTTATTTCAGAGATGCAATCAGTAAGGGAAGTGGGCGGGAGAGTGGATGAGGGCTTGGTGGAGAGGTAGAGCTGGGTGTCATCAGCATAGCAGTGGAAATGAATGTTAAATTTGCGGAAGATATTGCCGAGGGGAAGGAGGTAAATGATAAAGAGTAGGGGCCCCAGGACAGAGCCCTGGGGAACACCTGAGGTGACGGGGGAGGGGATGGATTTAAAAGATTTTAGTTGGACAAATTGAGTACGGCCAGAAAGATAAGAAGTGAACCAGTCAAACGGAGTGTCGGTGATGCCAATGGAGGATAGTCTGTTGAGGAGCGTGGTGTGACAGATGGTATCAAAGGCTGCACTCGGGTCCAGGAGGATGAGGATGGTGAGTAGTCCAGAATCAGCTGCCATAAGGAGGCCGTTGGTGATCTTTATAAGTGCTGTTTCAGTGCTATGGAGTGGGCGGAATCCGGACTGGAACTGTTCGTAAAGGTAATTGTCAGAAAGGTGAAAATGGAGTTGGGAGGCAACTGTCTTTTCCAGGATTTTGGAGATGAAGGGCAGATTTGATATAGGACGGAAGTTGTTGAAGTTGGAGGGGTCTGCACCAGGTTTTTTTCAGAATTGGGGTGATGGCAGCAGTTTTGAAGGATGTAGGGACAGTTCCAGTAGTAAGAGAGGAGTGGATGATTGCAGAAATGAGAGGAACTAGGGAGGGGAGGGAGGCCTTAACCAGATGTGTGGGTAGGGGGTCAAGTTGACAGGTGGATGGCTTGGATTTCCGAATGAGTTCAGTGATTTCTGAGATAGCAGGGAGCTGGAAGGAGGAGAATGAGTGTGTGCAAGGGTGAAAGTCGGCTGAGATATTGAGATGAGGGCTTGATCCAAGGTGCTGGTGAATGTTTCACAAAAATTTGTGAAATATGCCAAATTTGCATATATGTTCAAACATTTTTGAAAAAAACTTCAAGATCAAGATTCAAGATCCCCTGGGTATTAATCAGAATATGCTGTGTAAACGTTGTCAATGTGCTTTAGATTTTAAACTGGCTTTAAAAGAAAAATGATTGGGCTCCAGGGTGTAGATATTTGACATGTATACCTAAGTAATGAGGGATATAACAACCTGAACCTCTCTCTCTGCTTGACCAGGCTACATAAGTGGCCCCTGGTGTGTACCCAGCATCCTTCAGGCAAGATCGTATATCGTCCTCTTTTTTCAGTTTCAGTCTTTTTAAGCACAGCTTGTTGGAGACCAAAAAACGTCCAATTCATTAGTAAAAAATTATGCACTTTAATTTCAATTCAATAAATGAAACGTTGTCTATCACATGATGATAGCAGATTGTCTTCAGTTAGGTTAGGGCTCACAAACGGCCTTAAAATACAACCATTAAGGACCTGCATACAATTATATTTTTAACACAACTCCATATATAAATAAAAGCAGGTGTGCAAGGTAGCACATCAAATTCAGTGATAGTCTATGTGGCCTTTTTTTAATAGATATTGCAGTGGGAATAAAATAGTTCTTGTTAACTCTGAAGGTGCTACCTGACGGTAACAGTGGAACGGAGTGGTGAAGTAGGTGTGAAGGGTCCTCGATGATGGAGTCTGTCTTTCTTTTACTTTGAGACCTACAGTGCCCCGTCTCCACTAGATGTTTTCCTCAGCTGGCAATAAAAGCAAATGACTTATCCCAAATGCTTTTGAATGGCCTTTTTTC
The DNA here is from genome assembly GCF_949987685.1 of Ammodytes marinus. NCBI lineage: Eukaryota > Metazoa > Chordata > Actinopteri > Uranoscopiformes > Ammodytidae > Ammodytes > Ammodytes marinus. The sequence goes on from NC_137221.1 coordinate 15,881,273, forward strand.
ATGCATCGTAATAGTTTTCAGTATTGTTTGACTTTAGGCGCTCTTTTAAATTGGCTATGAACGAGACACAGTTCAGTTGTGAGTTGTGACCAGATTGGTTAGGTGGGGTCATCATGAAATAAAATAAACCCTTTAATTGACTATTTAAATTGGCAAAAACGTCAAACTCAATTAATTAATTTAAAAATAATTAGGATATGGCATTTACTAAAGGTGATATATTGGTTATAACCTTAATAAATAGATCTAACATGGCTCAGTTAACAGTCCAAAATGTTACATTACAATATACAGACACACACTTGCACACATACTGTACAGTCCTCTGTCCTGGTAACATCCCATATCTGTATTTCTGATTAATACTAGCCTGTGGTCATCCATCAACATATGGCTGTCATTACCCCAATCGAATCCTCACTCTAAAATGCATTTAGGTAAAAAAAAAAAGAAAAGAAGAATTTCAGACTTTTTTTGCTCATCGTCCCATCTGGTGGCATGGATAATTAATCACCTAAGCGATGTGCCTCCGTTCTTCATTATTTAGCCTCGGAGAAGAGGCTGACATACGTGTGTGTGTGTGTGTGTGCATGTGCGTGCATGTGCGCATTGTAGCAGTGGAGAGCAGGCACAAGGTCTGGCTCACAGTTTCAGCTTGTTTATGGCAGCTTGTTTGCTTGGCTCCGAACACAAACATGATCTGATTAACAAACAGTATTGCTCAGGCAATCACCCCCCCAGTGCTACAAGTATAGCAATTCATCTAATGAGGGGCATGAGGTAAAAAGCGGTTGTTGTTGTTGTTGTTGTTGTTGTTTTTTATTTTTTTTTATTTGATTCATATGGATTTCAAAACGGGTAATGCAGAGTAAAGAATAGTAATGATGCACTTGCAGAAGGGAACAAAGTCCCCACGGAGTAAGCGAGATTTCAACTTTGCAGAGTGTTTTTTTTTGTGAATACATGAAACATTTACTCATGCAGGAGCTTTTGCAGCCCAGACTTACAAAAAGTGCAGTAGGCGTTTTTGTCTAACGGTTTTTATCACAAATGTGGTTATTTGCCACTCCCCACACAGGTAATGAAAAATGTAGACGTGGGGTAAAACAAATTAAAATTAAATATTGACATTGTTGTAAACTGCATTTCTATTTTACACTACACAAAAGATATGTTTGCAAACTGAAAATGTGCAACTTTGTTTAAAAAAAACTGAAGAGAAGTCAAAGATGATCACGTGATGTGCGTTAATAGACTCCGAGCCCATACACTGTTTAATATGAGCCTGAATCCTTTGAACCAGGGTACTGTGTGACCTTGCTTTTCCCTCCTATCTCAGTGAGTTAATTTAATGATGTGTGCACGGCCATCTATATAGTCTCAGTCTAGGTCTGAATCAATTACTTGCTGCTTACAAGTGGAACATTTGATTCAAAGTTTGAGTTTTTTTTCAAATAAAGCAGAAGCAGTGTTCGGCAGCAGTGAGGTCTTCAGCCTTCATTATGCGTCTTATCTGCAGAGAAAGGTGTGCCCCACTCTGGTCATTTATTTAGCTTTAAACAGAAAACAAAGACAAACAAGGGAAACGTGTTCCTCGTTCCAACTTTCTTGCCAGCGGACAAACACATTGCAAATACATAATTCTTGAGCCTCTCTTCACTGTAGACCAGCAGCAAGCATACAAGCCTCTACATGGAACGTTGTGAATTACTTTCTAAATAATACATTTATTGTACAATTTGAGATTGCAAACTGAGATGCTCCCGTAGTATTTTTGAAACGGTCAACAAAAAATTTGGTTGTGCAGGCAACAGAGCATCAAACCCTCAGACTGAAGCTGTTGTTGATCCTGTGACTAAACATTGTAATGCACATAATAGCATGATTCAAATTGTTTTGTTGAACAATGTGCTAATAATCGTTCTCGGGTTTATTTATCGAACATTGACAAAACAGACAATCCAGCAACTTGCACATACATAATAGAACACATACGTAACATACACTGGGTTTAACAGAATTCTGTCTTCAGTCAGCCATGTGCTTAACTGGGTATACTACAGTATATGTTATGTACACCTAAGCAAAGAAGAAGCAGCAGCATGTCTTTTATTCAGAGACCAGCCTTTTAACAATGTCTACCATCGCTATATCAAAGCTACACATGCTTTTAAGTGTGTCTCATACAATCAAAATGCCTTTTTCAAGCTACGCATCGCCTTATTATGGGGGCAAAGATTGTGTGAGCAAGGGGGCGGAAAATTATTCCACGATTGTGGCTTTTTGCAATTATATTCTGTGTAATTTTGCTATTCACTCTGTTTAAGGCTTTACCAAGGAAAGGCGCACAGGAGCACCACTAACAAGACTAATGCACCATTTGTGCGTTAGTGTTTTATGCTGTCTGTGACCCTGGAAGCTGCACTTTTCACTTAAGCAGCACTGTAAAAAAAAAATAAAAATAGAAAATCTTCTCTACGCACAAGTAAAGGTACGTATGCCTACTTGTTGTGGATCATGGTGTGTATCGACCGGAAGAGGCCAACAGTCATGGACAAAACCTGTTTTAGTGTGACACCAATATGAATACATTTTATGACAATAAAAGAACATATTACAGTAAGTTGAAAAATGTCCAGTCAAGTTTATCAATTCTGATAAGGTGAGTGGAAGGCTTTTCTTTGGTCCCACCGTGGCTGTATGTTAAACCACCAGGTGTTATTGTTTGTCAATGATTTTATAATGTTTTTGTATCTGAATAATTTGGACGATGCTTTACTAATACATTCATCCTTTTGAATGTATCTTTGTATGTTGAGCTCGACAGGAAAATAACATAAGTCATGTAAAATATCTGATCGTTATGTTCATTTGTTGGCATCTGTACAACAGCCCATGCAAGCCACATGTCCATCTGTAACCCTAAAGCGTCAGAGGACCTGTCTCACTTGGCTCTCTCAAAAGAAAATCCCACGCTTGGCCTGTGTTAAAAGGAGTGCTTTCTGTTCCAGGACTAATTTAATTGGCGCTTCTGAAATATCAATTGTCCGCAACTGCCACTAAAACCCCAGCAGAATCAGCCAGCAGATCCAGTCCCTTTTTGCTCATGCCTGGATGGAACATTATGGCCACCATTTTGCTGTTGTGAACATGTGCAAATTGTGCAGTGTTTCTGCATGAACCGTTAACCAACATTTATAGCTAAACAATCAAACGGATAAAATAGGAAAACACCCGGTTCTTGGAATTGTAAAAGACGTAGGAAGGAAATGCATTTGCAAAAACTTCCAACTTCCATGCTCCCCCTGGCTTGCACTGATTTTACTGACATGAAATCATGACAGGGGGGGGGGGGTGTAGCCTGGCTCTGCCCGCCCACCTACTTCCGCCCAAATTTCATTTTCCCTTCAGTAGTCACTCTGGGGATGGGGCGTATTAGTGGGATTTTGCTCGAACAAATTTCTGAGTGTCCAATCAGCGAACAGAGGAAGTGGCTGAGAACGAAGACGTCGAAGTCGCGCTCCAGTTTCAGTTGAATGCTGTGTTCCTTAACTCGATTTGGTAGTTCCGAGTTCCGACCTGTCTGTGTTCCAGTGCATCTGCTCGGGAAAGTATGGACGCCTACAACCTTTCTCATCCAAATAACTAAACGTTAGGCTCTAGTAAGTTACCGTTGCCAGGTACCGGTAGATCCATAGACTGCAATATGTAGTGACGTCGGAAATTTCCGAGTTCCCTGTACAACTGGAACGCACCGTCAGAAGCAGTCCAAACGTTATGCGATTGGTTGGCTAATCCAGAGTGGCACTGAGCAGATCCAATAGTTTTAGGGTGTATTCACACTGGGAAAGTCCGCTAGTGCACTTGCTTTGGTCCAGACCAAATAGAGTTTAGATTTTTTTTTGTTTGGTGTGGTCCACTTTCATATTGCCCCTTTTGCAAGTGAACCAGCATTACGAAGCAAAACCACACGTGATCTGAGGTCATTCATTCATTGGACAGACATTCTGGGGTGGAGAGAAACAGGAAGCACGAAGTTTAAACTGCGAAATATATATCATTGATATAATATGGGGCTAAAAATAATAAAAGGGCCTACATCTAACCTATAAATAAAGAGGAAAAACATCAAATTATTGTTGTTTCATATGGTCATAATGTGTAGCCTTATGTCAATGCCACGTTATGTGGCTTGTAGCCTACGATGTGAAACACCATTTTTACTGTATTTGTGGTGCTGGATGCGCGTCACGCGAGAAGAATAGGCTCAAACTGACACTCAGCTGATTAAACTGTGTATCAGCTGGGTCGGCGCAGTTCAGCTCCAAACTGACACGGGGATAGTATTGACGGTCCCGTACATGGGAAGCAAAATGAAAACACACACTTCTTGCGCAGCGTGAACCTGTTGGCACTGTGTGAGAGACGCCCCTCTCCTTCATCTGATCGCTGAACACATTCAGCATTTATATTGTTCTGGGCTCCCGGTCAAACCACAACTAATCTTCCTAACAATGGCGACAACAACACTTTCCCATAATGTGAAGCTGACGGCTATTTATTAAAAAAGAAAAGAAAGAAAAGGCACAGTGCCTCCTGCATTTGGGTCGGATTGAGTCCGAACAAATTCACACCACAAACGAACTGCAGCAGAGTGCGTTTGGAAACGCATCGAGACTACCTCTTCAGCTGGGTCTCGGAGCGTTTGTTTGGTCCGCACCCGAGTGCGATTGCTGTATTCACACCTGCCTGAAAGATGCGCACCGACGGCAGAAGTTCATCTGAGTTCGTTTCAACCGAACTAAACACGGCATGTGTGAATACACCCTTAAACTTCAACAGACACCCGCCTCCAAGTGAGTGAACGTTTGCCAATTACAGCAGTTCCAGACCTTCTGTACAAATGAAATGAAGTACGATGGTCTGGTAGCACCAGGCTAGGAGGGTGGGGGGGCATTGTAGTATGCAACTTGTAGCTTAAGTGTACAGCACTGCAGTCTTTCATTTTAGAACAATGCAGACAAAGGGAGGTTTCTGGTCTTGCCAAATTAATAAACTGAAGCATTACAACCCATTCATCTTTTTTCACGTTTAAAACTGTATTTTTTTTTAAGTTACAGTACATTTTGTTTCCTAGCAACATATTTATATCAAAACCCTTTACCAGCTAGGGCATTTGCAATTTTTAAGATTTAACCCATGTATAAATGAAGGAGAACTAGAACACAGGCTTCCATGTGCTTCCTCATTTTTCAGTGTAGTTTGCCCCACGGCGGTCACTATTAGTCCTTTTCAAGGTGAACCAGTTGAGAGCATGGTGCCCAAGATCTCTGCTGGCCAAGCAGCTGACTTCATCTTGATAGGATAGAATGATTTAATAATGTGGCTTTTCTAAACATTTCGAATGTGATTAGACTGGATGGATCAAATTCTGACTATAGTAATTCCAGTTATTTCTGGTACAGCTGCTCCTTTTCCAATTATCCAACCAAATATATGATTACTTTATTTTCGTTTAACTTTTCCAAATGCTTTCTGTGCCCTAACATTGTGAACACATTTTATAAAATTGCTGCAATTTCTGCACATTAAATCTAATGTGGATGCATACAGTAACAAATCATAGCCTAGGTTTTAAACACTTACTTAGTCATTGTTACATTTCAATCTATAATACTGTGCTGCAATGTCATAACATTTGCTGCTGTCATAAGACCGTCTGATTGCACTGTTTGCAAAAAGTGAATGATGGCAGAGGCAAACAACTTTAGAATTGTATGGGCTATTTTAATTGTGTATCAATACATTGAACAGACCTATGCTATATTGGGGAGACCCTTCTTTGTCTGTCAGTCAGCCAATCAGTAAACCATTGCATAATCTCAAAAAATAATATGAAATACAATTTTAATTTCAAGTTTATTTCAAGTTTTAACCTTCCTCTCGTGTTAGGGTCGCCACCGACCCGTTTTGAATTTCAAATGCATAAAAGAACCACTTACATTTTGTTTATTGCATTAAGATTTCTTGACTTTGTCAGGAAGCTCTATTTCAACAAAAACATTTTTTTTTAAATGTTTCACTTAATTATAAAATGCTCTGGTGGAAATTATAACACTGATGGTGTTAGGGTCGTTTTCGACCCGGTTATTCATTTCATTTCATTTTCCTTTATTTAACCTCGAAAGATCAATTGAGGGGTGACCCTCTTTTACAATGACGTCGAGTTTGTACATATACACAATATACAATGAGAATACATAACAAGTTTACACACACACACACACACACACAGACAACAACAATTTAAAACATTCAGATCAATTGAATGAGAGACATAATAGCCTAATTAAAACAGTTACAAGTGTAGAGGGGCTGATTCAAAATAATAATTTTAAATTGGTTAACAGTTATGAGTGTATTTATTTTAATTGTATGTTGTAGGCTGTTCCAGGAGTCAGGGGCACTATGGCTAAAAGCGGTTTTACCAAGCTCAGACCGGGCATAGGGGACATATAACATGAGCATGTCAGTTGAGCGGGTTTGATAAAGCCCATCTGAAATAAGCAGCATTTCTGTCAAATATAGTGGTAGCTTTCCAGTCAGAGCTTTATATATAAAAATATGCCAATGTGCATCACGTCTCTCCTTAAGGGAGGACCACCCAACCTTTTCATATAAAACACAATGGTGTGTATCATAAGCATCTCCTGTAATGAATCTCAAAGCAGAGTGAAATACAGAGTCTAGGAGTTTAAGGCATGAACGAGATGCATGCCGATAAACCACATCACCATAATCAAGGACAGACATAAAAACTGCCTCAATAATCCTTTTCCTACTGAACAACGGGAAGGTGGCTTTATTCCTATAAAAATAGCCAATCTTTTGTCGGAGACGACAGACAAGATTTTTTATGTGAAATGTAAAAGAGAGTTTTTCATCTATCCAGATGCCAAGATATTTATATTCAGTGACTCTTTCAATATGAGATCCATTATTTGTGTGAATAATAAGATCATTAAAATGTGTAATTCTTGCTCTGGAAAAGCACATATATTTTGTTTTTTCTATATTAAGGACAAGCCTGAGATCCACTAGACAGTTCTGCAGGGTGTTAAAAGAGCTCTGTAGGTTCTGAACAGATTGTTGCACTGAATCAGAAATGCAATACAGTACAGTGTCGTCAGCATACAAATGGGCATGGCAGTTTTGTAGTGATGAAACAATGTTATTGATGTAAATTGTGAATAGGACTGGACCTAAAATTGAGCCCTGCGGAACACCATTTGTAACTGTTAAAAACTCAGTTTGGTAGCTTCCCAGCTTAACTGACTGCTGTCTATCAGAGAGATAGTCCCTAAACCAGCTACATGTAGAATAATCAAAACCAATTTCATGCAGCCTCTCTAAAAGCAAATGGTGATCTAAAGTATCAAAAGCTTTTGACAGATCAACAAAAAGTGCTGCACAGTGCATTTTTTTATCGATAGCTGTAACAATGTTGTCTAAGACCAAAGTGACAGCAGATATAGTACTGTGGCCTGCCCTAAAACCAGATTGAAATGGACTCAAAATGGAAGCACTGGATAAAAAGGATTTCAACTGAGTATTAATGACTGATTCTAGAATTTTTGCCAGGCATGGGAGTTTGGAAATTGGCCTGTAATTGTTAAGATCACTTTTGTCACCCCCTTTATGTAATGGAATGACGTGAGCTTTTTTCCAGACTTTAGGAACAATACCAGAAGAGATGGAAAGATTAAAAATATGGGTTATTTGTTTTGATATGATAAGTGCAGAGAGATTTATTGAAAATGGGTCCAAATTGTCCTCTCCCATGTACTTCTTGGGGTTGATGGCAAGAAGCGCATCTACAACAATACTTGTTGGGACTTGAACAAGGCTGAAAAGAGGAGTTTTAGAGACAGGTGGTATGCTATTTTTATTTCTCGTGGTGGTAGGCGTAGAAGGCGTAGATACTCCATTGTGAAAGAGTTTACCAGCAGCTATAAAGTGTTTATTGAAAGCTAAACCAATTTCTTTCTGATCATTTAAAATATGATCATTTATTTTTAACTGACTGGGAACAGTGCTAGAATTGTTTTTGTTATAATTCACAGCCTTCCAAAATAGTGCAGGGTTGGAGTAGCAGTTTGAAATTAGTTCGAGGTAGTAGTCTGATTTAGCTTTCCTAACCATGGATATGCACCTATTTCTGATTTGTCTGAAAGCAGTCCACTTGGAGTTTTCACCAGAGCGTCTAGCTAGGGACCATGCTTTATTTCTCTCTGCAAATATATCGGACAATTCATTTGTGAACCAGGGGTTTGATCTATTTTTTACTCTGTGCTTTTTAAGGGGTGCATGCTTGTTCAAAATGGAGGAGAAAGTATTGGTGAAAAATTCTAAGGCCAATTCCACATCAGATATTTCACTTGTGAGATGAATGTCACTTTGATAGAGTTCATTTAAAAATGCTTGCTCGTTAAAACCTTTAAAATTACGCTTAATGATGATTTTGGGTTGAGATTTTTTAAGATGAATACTTCTGATACAGGCCACCGGGCAGTGATCACTGATTCCAAGCTCAAAGACACCAGCAGAAACTATTTTATTGCTTTGATTTGATAATATTAAATCGATCAAAGTTGATTTTGCTGGGTTTTTTAGATTTGGTCTTGTGGGCTCAGTTATTATTTGTGTAAGATTTAGGTTGCTACATATTTCTTTAAAAGGTTCAGAGGCACCAGAAAGCCAGTCAATGTTAAAATCACCCATCATAATGACCTCTCTATTTACATATGGAGAGATTAAATGTGCTAGCTCACTCAAGGAGCTATTTACTGCTGAAGGGGGCCTGTACACACCAATTACAACAAAACAATCATTGGATGATAAAGACAATTCCAAAGCAATAAATTCAAAGCAGCTTCGAACAGAGACAGCATGTAGTAATGATACAGAATAATGTGATTTAACATAGACAGCCACTCCCCCACCCCGTGTGGTCCTGTCTATTCTGAATAAACTATAATCATTTATTGCCACCATAGAGTCATGTGTACTGCTCTTCAACCATGATTCAGTCAGAACCAAGACATCTGGGTCAGCCTGAGATACTAAGATGTTAACATGGTCTAGTTTATTGTGCTGAAGCAAACTTCTTATGTTTAAGTGAAGAAAACCCAAACCCTTTCTTGTTTTGAGGATGTTTGGTGAGTTTAGCTTTGATATGCTCATGTCCAGGTTATCAACAGCGGGGTGGTCCAACACAATTGACCTATTACACATAATTGGTACATTTTTCAAGTTACTTGTAATCCCAAGTGGTCTGTGGCGTGACCTGTAAAATCTATGAGGAGGGATTAATGATGATCTGACAGACTGACATACAGGGATTGGGTGAGTTTTTATAGTAATGGATGTTCCAGGCCTGGAGGGGGCGCTAGATGCATGGGGACTAGTGGTCATGGAGGCTGTGTCACGTGAGCTAACTACCTCTTGACTGACCAGGTGTGGAGATAGTCAATCATGCTGGACAGAGTTTGCAAGAGTTATAGAATTAGATGTAAAAAACAATAACTAGAGCCAAAACTGAAATCATAAGTGCACTGTCAGCCAACACAATGACAGTCAGCTCCTCTCCCAATCATGTGAACTCTGGGAGGGTTCTCATTTTGACTTTTTTTGCCCTTATACCTGCATAAAGGCGAAACAAACAGATGGGCATATCCAGACATGTGAGGTCAATTCATTATAGAGTTGGTGACTTACAGAGTGCACATCTCCTATTTGCAGTATTCAAAAATGAGAAGATATACAGTGAGCCAAGTTCTGGATCATGTTTTTGGTGAAAATGGCCACCTGATTCTGAAAATAAGAGGTGTCAGGTCTGCCGAAGCACTAAGGACATAAAGATAAAAGTATTGAGCTTTATCTGCAAGAAATATTTCTGCAAAGAACACTAAAAGTGTTGCTTTTTGTCACACATCTGAACACACAACCATACACATGCACACAGAGACTTTTATTCTGTTTTCTTTTACTAGTTTTGGAACTAGTAATTGATTTCGATTGGTTTGATTTGTTGATTGGTTGTTTATTTGACCTTATACATCTATATTTTGTGTTGTGACTTGTTCTGATTTTCATTGTATGTTTGTATAATGCTGAAATAAAAGTTTTTTTGCTGTTTTCTGAAATAAATATATATGGGTCGTAATTGACTAGTAACACCATAGATGTTAAAAAGGTCAAAAATATTAATATGAAAAAATAAATAAAACAAATTTAGTTAAGAAATGTGTTCTCATACCCCTCAGTAATAATCAGGTAACACAACAACCAAATATTTATTTATATGATTCTCTTGAGGTTACCATTTTTTTTAATTGAAATTGTGGCGCATACTGACAAAAAAAAGGCCCAGCCGCCTACACCAAAAATATTAAAAACAATATTTTCATGGATAAGGAAGCCTAACAAGGTAACCAAGAGATGAGAAACAAACTGGATGATAGATAATTGTTTTTAGTGTTTTTTACAGCTGATTTCAGACACGGGTCGAAACCGACCCGCTAACACCATGGATGGTAGCAGAAAGTTAACACAGGAGGAAGGTTAAACTGCTAAACATATATTGATATACTCTCATAGATATTTTTGTCCAACTGTTTGAATAAGATTAAAAGCATATTCATTTTTTTTCAAATGCTCGGTTTGCATTGAATTTGTCACACCAGTCTGGTTTCTCCTAACATGTTTGAAAATGATTTAGGTGATTTTTCATGTCAGAAAAGCAATTTTGTGGATACAGGCAATCACCAAGTCCCCAATATGATTTAATGAACACATTCAAACACACATAGAGAATATAATTATGTGGGCAAGGCATCCAACATTTTAAGAAAGCACATAGATATGCAAAATGAGGAGGGAAGGGAGGGAGGGAGGGAGGGAGGGAGGGAGGGAGAGAGAGAGAGAGAGAGGATTCAACAATGTTGGCAATACATATTCCATCATCGCTACTAATTATTAATAATGGGATACCTCATAAGGATTTTGTTTTACACAGGGTAACATGTTTGTTCTGACAGTCATGAAAATTGCATGCAAATTACAATAACCTACTAAGCCCCAAATCTACTGTCTTTTAAAAAATAGGAACGCTTACTGGTCAGTTTCACTCAATAAATCATCGCTCTTACAGTGATATTGAGCTGTACCTTTCAGTGAGATTCCATACCTGTATTGTTTAGATATACATATCAATATGATACACACTGAAGCGCTGGCTGGCTCTAGGCATAGCAGTGGCAGTTGATTAGTCTTTCCAGACTAAAATAATTAAATGATTCATCATAATAGATGTATTTGTCTTGATTGACTTTGGTCAATTTTCCTCTATGATCACCAGGAGTTTGTGTTTTTTTTCTAATGCATAACTATGTATTGCCGGGAGTTATATGAGGGCTTTTATAATACAGTTGCAGCGTGTTCAATCCAATTACATTAGTGTGGTAACTTCTTTTTACATTGTATGTGTATCATGTTTATAGCCAGTGGCGTACAGTATATGCTGTTCAGACAATAAAGCAGCGTATCCCTTCTTCACCCCGCATGGCGCTCTGTCTCTCTCATTCTATCTCTCTCCCTCTTCCCCCGACGAGGGGGGGGAAGAGGGAGAGAGACACCCAAGGACGTGCTTCCAACTGCATGAAGGGTATTGCTAAAGCTGGTTATGGGCAACTTTCCGAAAAATAACAACAGCACAGTAAAAGATGGCTACATGTGCTTGCACACGCACAATAATTACAGTTCAGATCATCACAGCATTGCATCCTGTCATTTTTCTTCCACACTTGGGCAGACATAGCTGTCTGTAAAGCTGTCCAAGTAATGATTCTTTATCTCTGTTGATAATGACATCTGTGCCTCTTGACGAGTTGTGTGTGTGTGTGTGTGTGTGTGTGTGTGTGTAAAGCGGGTAAGTAAGTGATGCCAGTCTTGTGTAAAATACATTTGTGGGAGACAATGACATATTTCTTGTCAACTTTCAACATGACATTTGTTCACAGAATAACGCCACTTATAGCCAAGCACCCATTATCTCAGGGCACTGTATTGCAAAAATAAAAGGCAGGGCTGACAGGGAACAAGATGAAAGGATCTTTGTGTCCAGAACATTTTCTTGGGAGCAAGTCTTTATATTACCAATCTCTATTCATGTCATCATACTGACCATGAATACTATGCTTTTTGATGTTATAGGATAGTTGGTTCATCTGTGGAATCTCATCTTCATCTGTTACTTAATTGAGGTTATATGTTTCATAATCTTTTTTTTAATCATTAATATTTATTGAAAGTTTGTTCAGGTCAGGTACACTTTGAAGCATGCACCTTCAAACTGACATTAGTCAGAGCACTGAGAGGCTGGAGTGTTAGCATTTCTGTATTGTGGCATGTCCCCAAATGACCTTAACGCTGCCTGTACAGCTCTGCCATCACAGCGGCTAGCTTAAAATATTTACACCGCATTAGATGGTCCAATTAAGACCAATCCTACACAACCAAGTGCATATGGTCATATTTTTAGCCACAGCAAAGGGACAATATTATGTGTGTTAGGTAGACACTGTACGATACATCAAAGCAGCATTGCTTTTTTTAAAGGTCCTCCTGGATTTGTTTATTTTAGTGTCCATACAAAATGAGCTGCAGTATAGAAAGTAAAGATTTTCCATTCTATTCATCCACCCCCATCCCGATCTCTCTGCAATGCAGTCACACAAGCTGTGGCAAAAATGAATAACGGTGTAACTGTATAAGATAAAACTATATATAATAGAGCAAACCTTGGTATAGGTGCTGCAGGTCCAATTTCTGCAACCCAACTGACCATTTCTTACCCACCTTAAAAAAAAGCCCTTATTTCTGAAATTGCATCACGGCCTCGAGAAGAAGGCATCCATATTTATAAGACCTTCTCCATGACAAGAGGCCCTCGGAAAGGTAGAGGCACGGCCAGAAACAAGGAGAGCCTTGGATAAAAGGTCAACCTGGTGTAAATCCCTTATTCCAAAATGTTCCACTACAGTGCTGACACTCAAGATCATACCGCAAGTACAATAAGCCCCTTGTCAAAAATCTCATCGAGTACTGTTTATCTTCAAGAACAATAACTCATCCCTTGGGACGCCGTGAATATGATGAATAGTTTGACGTGTGCTAAGAAATACCCAAATTACCATCTAAATGACACCCTAGTGGTAATTATGATGATAACAATAGCGACGGTGATCAATGAGATAATATTTCCAATTATAAAAATGACATCTCATGGAAAAATAATGGGGATCATGTACTGCAGTTAGCTGCTATGATGTCCTTTGTGAATCGGATAATTAGAAGATACATGGGTCAATGACAATGCAGGCTGAGGAACAATCCTTATATCAGACAAAAACAAAACGGGCTAACAATAGATTAAGCCGCAGCTACTGTAGTCGTGTTGAGCCGTTGTGGATGACGTCTAATGAAAATATGTCCCAAACCTCTGATTTCTGAAGGGAAAAACCTCCGAAATATTTAGCTTGAAATCGTGTAGCCAGCTTCTTCTTCGCGGCTATCTGTGTCGGCCTGAAAAAAAAATGCATTCTGCTTCCTTCCACATACAAAAGTGTTCAGATCTCTGTGTAGCCTTGGAGAGATGTGCCCGAGGTTGCCGCTCAACAGAGGGGGGAATTGTGATGGACTAAAGGCATGTCTGTGAGCGCTGTAACCTGAGCCTTGCTGCTCCACCTCTGTATAAGGGGGAGTTATTCAGCAAGAGGGCCAGATAACGCACGGCGAGCGCACTCAATAGCTTTGTCTGGCTGGCTAGCATTCAGGCATGTGAACCCTGTCCAACTCAATCTGCTGCTATTGTTATGGCGAGAATGCTACAGCAGCTTTTCGACAGTCTGCAGTGTTATATGGCCATTCTTTCTGCAGCTCTCTCTCTCTCTCTCTTTCTCTTTCTCTCTCTCTCTGTCTCGTGTGACTCTCTTCCTACTCTCCCTCTCTTTTTTCTCATTATCAACATTGTACAGCTCATATTATTAAAGAACAAATAGGTGAAATCCAAGCCCCAATCTCAGCGATTTTTACCGGCATCCAATAAGGAAGTGACCTACAACTGTAGTAACCAGAAAGTGCCACTGGGGGTGGCGCCAAGACGAGCAGTTTTTCTTTGACTCACTTGTTAGTTAGGCCGTTTTCAAAGTCTTATTAAACCTATTTACAGCCTGGGCCACAAAACCATTTTAGTCTGTATGTTTAGGTCATATCTCCATGACAAAACTGAGGGGGGTGAATTGTTTTGGCCCACGCTAGTTTTTATTCTTTTGGAGGTTAAAATGTATTGGCGCGATCTCTTGAGTGACAGCTCTCCGCCCTTTGTCCCTCACTTTGCCTCGGAGGTATACGTCAGCTATCTCCCTCCCCCCGACGTGACGTCGATTCCCCTTTTCGGCAAGAGGAGTGAGGCGGAGTAAAAATCTCACAAGATGGCGACGCGCACAAACCAGGATTATTGGATGCCGTGTGAATAACTGAGATCAGCCCGGATGCTACATCCATATTATTTACTATCTATGGTGAAATCATGATTCCATTCTACCCATACAAATGAATCAACATGCCTAGTGAGATGGATATAAATAAATAGAAAAATATGAGTGAATAATACAAATACATCGAACCAAGTGGCTATAACATAAAGCAAATTAAGGAAAACCAGTCGAGGTTCATATTTGACTGAATTTGGGCTTTTGAAGCCTCCGTAGGTTTGTTATGTGTTTAATTGAATCTATTTCTCTCACTTTTTGTAACCATAAGGAGTTGTTGGGCTCTTTTTTTCTCTCTTTTTACCATTTATTTCCGTATGCAGCAACCCTGTAATTCTCTTGCAGCGGGATGACTCTCTTCTCAGACGTCCTTCATTTCCTCATTTTCCGCTCCTCTTTTCTGCTTCCCTTTTCCTATAGGCTATGGCCTATTACTCTTTGGCCTTCTCTCCTGTACGTTTTTATGTGGCTTTACTTGCAAGCCACCTGCTCTCTCTGTTCTCTAACTGGCTACATCCTGTTTGCAGCCTTGTCAGTCTGCTGTTTATGTTGTGCGCCAACTCGTTTTGCTCCGCTTATGTCTCGGGGAGCATGGAACATTGACAAGAGACATGGAAGTTCACTTACCCCAGACATTAGCCGCCTGGAGGCACGGGCAGGAACCATCAACTTCATAATATGCGCGTGTCTCCTGGGTAGGGGTTTTAAAACCACAGCAAAGGGGGATTATCTTTTTTTCTATAAACGCTGCACCACGGTTCAGTAGTGCATGTTGCTAAGAGTTGTGGCTCGTCAGTTTGTAGTCAGTCATCGTTAAAGGTTTAAGCTGTACCTAGTCAGATTTTGATGTCCCCGAAGTGGGACAAAAGAGGAACATTTTGTGTGTGTGTGTCCAACTGAGTTCCTGAACATTCACTTTTTTTAATATGTTTTCTAAAACCCAGGTGTTATGAAAGAGGAAATGCAAAATTGCTAATTGTTAAACTATTGCACACTGACTGTAAGCCGCAATGCCATCTGTCAAGGTATAACCTGAGACATGGTTTATGTACATCACATAGAGGTGTAGCTACTGGAAAACAGCATTAATCAAATGCTGAAAGCCCTGCACACTGACTTCAAATTCACTTCCAAAATGATAAATAGATATGGTGCAACACAGTGGACTCGTGAACCTTATCAAGTTGTGTTGCTGTATGGTAACAGTTGTGGTTTAGCATATTACCCAGGCAGGGTGATGACAATCTTAATGCTTCCTCTGGTTTTGTTTCACGGTTAACCACATGTTACCCATACAGCCTAACAGCCCATCGCTGTATACAGGCTTAGTAACCATCTTTAGTCATCTACAGCCTGACGAAGATAGAAATGTTACCCATTTCATCAGATTTGTGTTTTGAAGTCGATGTGCATTAGTCATTTTTATCATATTTTATGTATTTATCCAATGCTGCTTACCAATAGCTGTCAACTACATGTGATGCTTGTTGCACTTTTTAAATGTGTTTCTAACTTCTAAAACAGACTGCAAAGTCTCCAAAGTTAAATGACCTAGTTTGGACTTACCCATACCCAGCCGACAGTAAAAGTGTGTGAAGCAGATGGAGTCTTCCACATTTGAGAGGTTGGCAGTAGAAAATAACACGGTGAAGCTTTTGATATGTGGTCAGGACACAAACCAGGAAGTTAAAGTGGTAGTTTAATTGCAGTAGGTGATACAGACTTCCGATGCAAAAGCAGACAATGCAAAAGCAGACAATGCAAAACCAAATTCAGTGCACCACCTGAGGTTGGCTCTCACTCAAACAGAAGAGAAAAACACAGTGAGACGGAGCGATGCTAGCCAAGTGGGCGTGAGAGCAGAAAAGTATAGCACACACTTCTGAACGGAGTGTTTGGTATGCATTAGATACGTGGTCATAGATTTGTCCAAGCACTTCTTCTCAACCTGTCCTCCTCTTTAGCTGCTGGCATTATCATTCAGTCTCACTGTAGTCGATAATGCCAAGACAACATCACTCATGCTGAAATTATCTGTTTGATATGCAGTTGGAGGCCTTTGTGCCTCATCACATTTTCTGTCTGATGTCCAGTGCTGCTCTTTAGGAGAATTCATCACGTCCCGTCCCCATCCTGTCCTGCACTCTCAACTCCCCCTATGCACCCTGAAAGTAAACTCACCAATCTCCATCTTCTTTTCCAACATCCCTCCAGTTCTTGCCTAGAAAAAGTTGCACCAATTGGATTTATCAATGCTGATCAATTTTTCCCATTGGACAATTGTGATTTGACGTTGCTTTGCCTTGCACTTGAGCTGAACCTTGCCACTTCTCGTGTGTCAGAAATACCCTTCTTGCTTGTCATTACACATTAGTAGGCTTCCATTAATCATATGCTGTTGCTGTGACTTAAGGCCAATAAATAGTATCCAGGACCAGTGGACCCCTCAAAAGTCCACGGCGCGCAGCCCAAAAATGTGTAACTGCGCAGACTGTGGCAGGAAAGCTGGCTGGCTCCACTCTCCTGTCCAGTTGTTGGTATTTGCCGAGAAGAAAAAAAAAAGTATAATAAAGCAAAATCTTGACCCCTTGACAGTCACTCATTGCACTTTCGACTTGTACATTCTGGTGATTGGTTTCACGGTTGTGTGTTTCTACAGTGTGGTATTTTCTATCATACTGACACTGTAGACTTTTTTAGTGGATCCACACAGACTCAAAAGCAGAAAATGTATGTAGGGGCCCTAAACAGATGAACCTATGAAAGTGAACACCATGTAAGAGTCCAAACTGAGCTGGTCCCTGCCTCTTTAGCTTTACCACCATCCAAAACCCATTTATTTTTTTTAAAACCCCAATTTTCCGGCATCACCTCTGTCTCCCTTTTCCTTCTCCACACTGCACTTGCCACCGCCGTCCCCTTGGAAATGTAATTGAGGCAGACCTTGTGAAAAGGCCTGGCAGTGTATCCACGGAGGAGTCTAAAGGAAGGAAGTGAGTGAGAGGAGCTGGGTGACACTGGGGTGGCCTCCACTGGCACAGACACTAACTACCTCCACAGCCATCTCAAATCCCCAAGACAACTTAGGTGATTAAATTAGCAAGTTCTACAGCGTGTACTTTTGATGCATGGCAGCATTATGCTCTTAAGGTATTTCGACATCACCACAACTTTTTATTCGCCACACTACATCACATTTATTTCCCCTGCTATTTCATCTCACCTTGGCTTGGGAGTTTTTCAAAAATGACGACATTGCATAATTTCTCTACCCATTTGAAACACTTTAATTGAAGAGGATCTACTGTAGCTGATCAAATCTAATGTCATTTCTTGTGACATTTGTTTCACACTATTGAAAACCTACAATTGATTGTATACAATATACATCGCCAAATGTAAATAAGGGGTTATCACATCAGATCCAGATGATGATTTTTTTTTTTTTAAAGCCACCGTTTCCCAAGCCATGTGATGTAGTGGATTCCTATAGAAACCGTTATCTAACAACAGCATTTACATTTTGGTGTCAAGGTCAGAGTGATCAATTGATCCGTGTACACTGCTGTAGCAACACTTCTCATCGACGTCGTTGGAGGAAGAGACAAAGCAGAGACAGAGAGATATACAGGCGGCACTGACAGACAACTAAGGCTAGAACCAGACACACTGGTCACAACAAGTAAAAGGAATATACGCTAATAAAGACGTGCAGATGTGGAACTTTATCGCCATTGGCCCATTGTCTAAACTCACCATACCCTTGGCCGTCCCCCAAAATTAAAGATCATTTTTAATCACTTTGATAATGGAAGCTTCTTTTTTTGTTAAGAGGCAGCTCTGATAGATATAAGAGTTTATGGGAGTTGACAAGGGACATTGCACCGAGGGCATTAGAACTGGCAGCTTGTCAAACAGCCCACTGGAAAAAAAAGAGCGGCGAGTTAAGAGAGGAATACAAATAAAGTGGGATGGACAGACAGAGAGAGAGAGAGAGAGAGAGAGAGAGAGAGAGGGGAGGGGATAGAGATATTCTGAGGGCAACCGGGGGGGTCACCAAACACAACAGGTTTCCACTTTGCCTTCTTCCTGCTCTTCATCCTCCACCTCCTCGTCTTCCATTAATTACAGTACAGGACATGAGAGAGGTGCAGAGTGCTCTCGTTAGGCAACAGCAAATAGCCACGACACGAGAAACTTAATTACCTTATAGGGCCGGAGATTGTTCTGTTATAGTGCTAAGGACATTCTCCTACCTTTTTAAACAAGATGTTTGCCCTTGCAGAGAGGGGAACTCAGAGTGACTTTAGAGCCAGGGAGAGGGATATGGGGGGAATATATACCACCACTGTATGATATGCCGCAGCCATTTCTATTCATAGAAATATCCTCCTCTGCAGGGTTGACCTCTTTACAGCATTTTACTGTGCTGACTGTTTGTTTATCTTCTAGTTTTCCCAATTTGTTCCATATATACTGCCACCCCACTCTGGCCTGCATGTGTTGCATGTAACATTTTCAGACATTTGAATAACTGACATCCCTTATGGTGTCTTGTCTTATTCAATTAATGACATTCATTTCCCTCGCCCCTTTGCATGAGCCGTGGATTGATGACGCTCCTTAATATCTCAGCGATTGTTTCACGGCCCTTTAATTCTGGGGGCGCCCCACTCCATCCCCATCCACTCTTTTGTTGTCCTGTATTTATCACTGTAATCACAAGGTTTGCCTGTAAGCAGCCTAACTGATCACAGACCGGGCCTTAATCTACATAGACCCCACTGTGGAGCCATGTGGGGATACAGCAGTGATGGTTATCTTAATTAAAGTCTGTGTCATTGGGAAAATTTGCACAAACAAGCAATAACGACACAACCTCCAATCCGAAAGCAACAGCCACTACTATAACAAGCGGACCCTGTACACCTCCCCAACCCAGCTCATATATAAGCCCTCAGCAGAGGCAATCAGATATACTAGTCAATAACGTGCCCTCATGAGAGGAAAGAAAGGAGCTAATAAGAGAAGGTGGTAAATGCAGATGGAACGTTGCCAAAGCCTTTGGATTCTGTCGATAATTGTCAATATATTCTAATCTCCCCCAACGAATATGCATATCGGAAAGCGTTTTTGCTATGCAAGCCAGGACACTATTGTCATCCAAGATGAATGGGCTCATGGGAGATGGGTTAAGGGGTGTCTGAGAGAAATGGGGGTGTAGTGGAAACACACACAGAGACACACCCCTCTTCCCAAATAGAATTGTCCTCCATTAACCAAACTCTTTGTTGTTGTACGTGACCCTTTCATTCTCCTTTTCCCCTCTGTCCGGTTCTACACAAATATTTTTAATTGGTGTGCTGTGCATTCTATTTAATTATCTAGGAGGAGGTACATATTCTGCTGTTGCTGCAGAAAGATTTTTTTCTCTTTCTCAAAGTTTCCGTTTTCTTCCTTACTGGCCCTGTTGTAATTTACGACATCACGCTAATTCACACAGTAATTCAATGAACCCCGAATTAACCTGGCCGGTAAGTATTTTCCCCATTAGCTCGTTTCGCTCCCCCACTCCATTGTCTGGATAATTAAGAAACATCAGTGTCCACGAGCCGGATCAAACGTTGTCGGCGGAGGAGTCGGTGTCATCCGGCGTCTGGGTTCACCGGAGCACAGCAGCTGCATATTAAGGACAGGGATGATGGGTGAATTACTGCTGATTAAGATCTGGTAATAACATCCCCTGCCTGTAATATTGCCGCTCTATGGTGCAAGCCTCATCTCCCAGGGCAAGAGGCTAAAGCTTGTGATTGCAGGGATGTGGATATAGCCGGGGGGTCGTGGGCTGTAACCCAGAACCATTGTACCACATAGAACTGCACCTTCAAAATGTCTTAACCATCCCCTCAAATGACCTACGTACGTCATATTGTTGTAGCCTGAGCTAACGCAAGCTAATGCCGCCCGCACAGTCACAGGCAAATATTATACGCACATCATCTCATTTAATAATTTGTCATGCAATCAGTGGTGGTCGTTCACAGCCTAAAACAGCCCCAACACCAATACTTATTTTTACATGGCCGGGCAAGCACAGCTGTGTCTGCCATGTGCCACACAGCCACACTTGTGTCAGTTGCTTTGATCCAAACGCTGACCATAATTGATCTTCTTTGAGAAGCTGTCAAGTGGCTCTTATTTGACAAGCCAATTGTTCCACTCCCTGCGTCTATGTGATAGTGGGCATTACTCATATCACTGCTGCCAGCTTGACTTGGACAGTAGACTGTTGAGTGGAGGGCCCTTTTGGCGCACACTTGCACGCCTATCCGTTAACACAATAATGCACACACCGAGTGAATAATACACTTGTTTTATCGTGTCCTGTCAGTAGTCCACGACAATGGTCGTCTCCACAGCGCGCTTTGCATGACACCAAGGTCTTCAGTCTCCCTGGGAGTGTTCAAGTGAGCGCTTTTTCCTCTCAAAGGAATCATTATGGGATGTAGTACTTCAGTGTAAATGGGGTTACCTTTAGGGCTTTGATCTTATATTTCCTCTCCATCAAAGCATTCATTAATTTTTAATCATTTAGCTCGGGTCACGCTAAATGCAAACCGTTTGAAAGGGTGAAGACTTCTAGATTGAGCCATGACAGGCACAGAGATGAAACGCATTGTGCCTTACCTCACTGATAAACATTACTTTTGTGTGCATTGCTGAATCTTTTTTGAACCATTTAAATTATGATTTCTTTATGTGTTTTTGTTACCCCGAAAAGAGTGATAGTGACTGTCACATCTTGTCAACCCAAATAAAACGCATCACTAAAAAAAGGAGGGACGACCACTGCTCTGTTTTATTCTTTTTGTTCAGCACATTATGTCCGCTTAACTAAGGCCTCACATTCCTCTTTAGTTGGCACATTTGTCTTGGGGGTTGTATCATTTTCTTAAAGGTTGTAATGGGGTTTCAATTTGACACGGTCCATTTCAATTATGGGCGCATTATCTTAAGTAGCCCCAAAAGACTAAAATCTAAATGAAGGTCTCGAATTGGTCAAATGGGCGAGCAAGTTAAATGGCTCTTGACTTCCCAGTGCCCATTATCCACACATGAATGTCCATCCTTGACCCTGGAGCACATCCTCATCCCTCTTTTCTATCATCCTTCCCTTCACACCGTTCACCACCCGGTCACCAAGAAGAACATTGCCTTGTGTTGAACCTCTTCAACTGGTCCATCTTTTTTTCTTTCTTCTTATTCTTCACCAATAAAAGAGCAAATGATGCTGAAATAATTTATTGGTCGGTTTTTCCGGTTTCAGATACGCCTTGTGAACAAATCCCAACCCCCTTTGCTTCTAGCTGATTGGATGCCTGTCAGGTTTATTGATGAGAACACCTCCCCCAAAAGGGTGTCTGGTAGTTTTAAGCAATCCATCTGGGGGTCAGGGGTCAAGACGTCGTTATCGGATGCGTCTTAGATTGGCAAAGCGACCCTAAAGGATGAACCTATACCCCACTCACCTCTGCTGGGATGTAAACAAGGTAGAGGTGTAGGCAGTCTGGGTCAGCCAGGCAATTAGACTACCAAGAAACACACACTGTCAAACTGATATCCGTTTTGAGCCGCACACTGAAGTCTCCAGGCTCCTCGGACAGCTGTTGCCATGCTGCATTTACTAGCTCAATGACGCTGTGTTTCAAATGAGCCCCTTATTTCACTTTGTCTGGTCTTTGAGATCCTTTAAAACACCATGCATAACCATACATCCCACTAGATGGCACTGTTCCCACTTTTTGCTAAGCAGACAGTCTGGCAAGTGAAAAGCATTCCTGTAGTCTAAAAAAAAAAGGCTGCTTTATCTTGTACTGCATTTCCTATCCATGCTATTCTCATGTGAAAACCAAGAACGGGTGAGATCAAATGTTTTCAAGTAGCTGTGCGTGCAAATGTTTGATCCAGTGTTATCTGATCAAGGTGAAGGGCCTGCAGAATTACAGGCTTTAGACCATGCTTTAGACTAATCGTGTCTAAATTTCCATACAAATAAAGCAGGCGACGACACTTGGAGGAGACCAGATCTTTGATTGTGTGCTAAAGGGGTGTTATGGCAAGCTTCCCCCGTTTTCAGAAGAGTGCAACCGTGGCAAAAACCCTATTATTTTCATACAACAGATCTGACATAATGTTAGTTATTCTGTAGGTATCTATACCAACAGAACAGCAGGCTGAAGGTAAGAAGGGGGAGAGAGGTGAGTGAAGGAACAACAGTACAGGGCTTAAAGGTGTAGTCAGTGATCCTGGAGAATGTGTGTTGTGCATAGCAAAAATCTGTAAAAATCTCCTCAAGATCAGCTACCTGCTCGTACTGCGTGTGCTATGGAAAAACAAATCCAGTATAAATACACAGCTGAGCCTATGTGTACTATTACAACTGGATTTATTTTTAGCGCACACACAGTACGGACAGGTAGCAGCCGTTGAGGAGATATTCATGTATGATGGAAAGTGATTCATGTATGAAGATGGAAAGTGATTTTTGACAACAGGCGTTCTACAGAATTGCTGACTTCACCTTTAAAGAGAGAGGGATGAAGGGAGGAGGGTGGTGGCGGTGTGGATCAGTGCTTAAGTCACAAACGACCCTTTGCGTTGCCTGCCATCATAAAGGATTCACTATCTACACGGCTAAAAAGCACGCAGAGAGAGAGAGCAAACAATGCACATATCGTTGCTCCACAGCACTTTCTCGTGTTTGAGCAATAAAACACACCTGCTCCACTCTTGCGGGAGAAGAGATTTGCCCAAGGACAGATTTTCTTCCAAACATGCTTCGTGACTACTGCTGTTTTTTCCCCCATCCACCAGCCATGCTCTTGAGTGGTTTTGCAGATGGCATAATCTGGTCATATCCACTTGAATTCATAAGCACTACAGAAATCCAATGTTCCCCCTCCAGATCCATACCACTAGTGCATCGCACAGCACAGGGCTTAGAAAGTTAAAATATTATTTCTTGAAGAGTTTGAGAAAGTGTTGGTGGATTAGACTGATGTTGTCAGGTGTACGCTCTCTATACAGTACAGCTTTAGTTTGGGGCACACACACATCCCTTTGTGTTGTGGCATACCGTAGGCACACGGCACGTTCTCTATATGTGCAACCTCATCACCCTATTTGCAGATTTCTGCACAATGCTTAAACACCACTGTCTGCCAGATTTATACATGCAAATTGGGGGAACCGCAGGCCAACACACACATACACAGATGCCAAACAAATTATATTCAGGCTTTGACCCGCATGTCTCGCATCAGGATATAATTTCCCCCACACGCGGCATGTGCATATTCTCACATAATCGTATAAACCCGTCTGTGGACTAGATTGCCCACACCCACATACACACCGTTTTTCCCCATACACTCACACACAGGCACACCTCTGGCCTCCTTTGGGATTATCATGCTTGACACCTCTCAGACTGAATGGCTGCTTTAACACTGACAGACTGGTGATCTCTGTCTCAGTCTGCTTCGAGAAGCAATGGAACCTCCCTTCGCCCTTCACTCACACTCCAATCCCTTTTCTCCATTGTGTGTATGTAAATCTCTTCCTTAGTGTTAGTGTATATCAGGAAGTGAGAGTGAGGCAGACAGATGGAGTAGTGTGAGTGAGAATTTTTTTAAAAAATTGCTTATGTAAAATACACCAAATCCAGTTAGTTCTGAAGATTCCTCATTAGCAATGTTTCTATTTTTTTTTTTTTTGACAGGCCTGCACTGCAAATATGTGACTGTTTTCAGATATCCCAATATCTGTAATAACAGATTATTTAAGTCAATACCGTTTTAATTTGTTTAAGGCGAGACACGGCAGGCAAAAACATCGTTTTTTTAAGCACTGGTCAATTTTGAGATTTGTGTCTATTTAGCTTCCATAACATGTCTTCTTTCATACTAGTATGGATAAAATGTCCAAAATATACGTTTTAGGTGTTTATTTTACTAAACTTTGACTGCTTGCGTCTGTATTTTGCTCCTAAATTCGTCAAAAGTGAGCATTCTAACGTAACATACAGCACCGCGACCGCTGTATGAATCATAATAACCATGGTACTGTTGGAAAGCTCTGAATCTCAAGAACAACGTTATCTGATCCAAATATGGTCATTTCCTTTGTATCAGTAACCAATCGTGAAAGTGTGAGGAGGGATTCAATGCTAGGAAAGCGACCTCATTGGCTAATGCACATTTCTGACGATGTGATTCGCTAAAAGGCATCACGTGATGCTAGCCCCGGGTAGCTCGAAAATCACAAAATAAAATGGGAAAAACGTCGAAAATATGCCAAACCAAGACAAAAAAAATACTTAATCAATTGGCTACGGACATTACATGATCGCCATTTGAAGGGGAGAAGTGTTAAAGACATGTAAATCACGCCGATCACGTCGGAGAGACACAGACTGTCAGACGATCAGAGGGGAGATGGTGGGGAGAGAGAGCGTCTGTGCCGACAGGAGCAGGTTGACAGACAGTGGCTAATAATGAATTAACCACGTTTAAATTAGCATGTGGATGTAAATGTTACTATGCTATGGTTTATATGTGGTAGGCCTATATGGCATTGAAGGGTGTAGGGCCTAATTCAATAAATTACTCTAGCTATTATCAGCAGAATTCACGTTTTTATCTTTAACGGCCGTTTTCTCAAAATGAGCTTTTTCCAATACTCTGCGAAAGATATCTCAACTTCTAGACCACTGACATCAACCAAACTTTCTATGATCATTTACAGCACTATTTTAAAGGTTTTTACAGAAGGATTTGTTAATATATTGTTAATTGTCTGATTTATGATACATTTTCCTCCTAAAAACATGCCGAAAATGCATTTCTAAGACATGTACATAGTCTTTTTTGATTTATTAAATGAAAAAAGGCTGTATCCAAAATCTGTTCTGTAAAAACTTTAGAAACTAATATGTGGTTAAAATAAAATAGAGATTTTAACTCTGGCTTTATCCAACATCTCAAAATCTTTCTCGAAAAATGACCCAAATTTACGCATAATTGGTTAAATATTGCCATATTTGCATATTTAATAAAATATTAAAGAAAAACATGTAATACAAAAAATGATTGTGTTTGTGTCAGTAATCAACTGGCAAAGTTTCATGATGATATCTATAAGTTAAAAAAAAATCCCTATTCACCTGGGG
Organism: Ammodytes marinus; assembly: GCF_949987685.1. Taxonomy (NCBI): domain Eukaryota; kingdom Metazoa; phylum Chordata; class Actinopteri; order Uranoscopiformes; family Ammodytidae; genus Ammodytes; species Ammodytes marinus. The sequence continues at coordinate 15,907,115 of NC_137221.1, forward strand.
TGTCTCGCCTTAAATCAAAATACTTAATTCATCCCTCAAGTGGAAATTGGAGTCAAGTAAATCTTCAAACGGCAAAATGGTTGGACAACAATAAAAAAAAATTAGAGATTATTTTATGTTTTACAGACCGAATCTTCCATTGATTCATTCTTCAAAAGCACAGTTTAATAGATAATGAAAATAAGCCTTAGTTGCAGCCAGTATCTCTATAGTGCACCATGTGGCCACGAGTGCTTATGTGATTCTGGTACTCTAGTTTGTTGGATTCACTGATTTCCCCTTTGAAACTTCTACTCTTTCAAATGCAGCTGGAGTCTTTATACCACAGACGGGTGCTCTCCTTAGGCTAACACACTGCCCTCTACTTTACCTCTCAGTCCTTAACTTGTCACTCTCTCACTTCTGCTCAATGAACACCCTGTTAACACCAGGAGGCTCTTTAATTAGAAAAGCAGTACCGGGCTTTGATTAGTGAAAAAGAAAACCACAGGTTGTCCACACACACACACTCCATACCTAGTCCAATCCATGCTGCATCTATTGGCCTTTTTTGTCACACGGCAGTTAAAGTGATACTCAGATTTGAGCCAAGATAATAAGCTTTAATGCTGCACCACTTCAAGTCCAAGTCTTGTCAGTGATAAAACTTAAAAAACAAAGGCGTCATGTTAAACACTTGTATATTTTAATGTGGATGGGATGATGTTGTGTCTTAGTTCATTGCTTGTAGCTTTAAATGAGTCCAGTATACCCTCAAGCATCTTCTCTTAAATTTCCTCTCTGCAATGCCGTCCCCCTTTCCTCTGAGCGCAGGCGTGACTTCAAGCTGTCCTCTTGGTAACTCTCCAGTACGTATTTATGTTGGTGAGATGGAGTATAACTGTTTATGATGCTATAAAGTCTTTTTGGCCCAAGCCCTTGCTGTCCACAGCACGCTTAGGTCCATCGTAAAGCTGGAATGGGCTCTGCCCTTGGAAAGGTTCTGTGACTATTAGAGTGTGTGTGCGTCCTCTTGTATATGTTAAGTATATCATTACAGGAGCTTAGGTTCCAACGGCTATCGTTATGGTTACAAACACACGATCATCTGGACTTGCCCAACTGCTTTCTTGTATCCAGTGCCGCTAACCTGAATGTCTTGTCTTGTCATATTGTATTAAAAGAGCCATCCTCCTATATTGGCAACTTGTTAATAATTGCATATACTCGGGCGCTCCAGTGGCGTAATGGATAGAGCGCGTACCATATCGGCTCTGACCTTCGTTGCAGTGGTCACGGGTTCAAATCTGACCCGTGGACCTTTATTGCATGTCATCCCCCCTCTCTCTCTGTCTCCCCATTTCAACTCTATACTATCTAATAAAGCTTGAAAATGCCAAAAAAATCTTAAAAAAAAATAATTGCATAAACAGTACCAGCATGATAAGGGCAAAGTTACTATCATGTGATAAAAGTGATACTCAACCGGGTGTCTGTCTACAACACCTAACACTAATCCTCCTTTTGAAAAGCGGCTGTTAACAGATTGCACATTTGTCTTACACTAAGAACAGCAGCTGTGGTCTACATTTAATGGACAAGTACAACATCATTGTTTTAAAATCTATATACTTAGTATGAGAAACCAAATCATGGTGTCATCCATATTTCAACCCTGAAGGTCCACTGGTTAATGATTGTTTAGAACATACTGATGCTGCAGATGGACAGCGAGGAACTGTATTCTGCCGGAGGGATGATTTGAGCGGTTTCTGATATGTATTTTTCGGTTGTGGAAAGTCATTATAATCCATAATAAAACAAAACATAGCAGCTTTCCTTGCAGTATTATAAACCATTCTCTAGACCTGAGGGGGGCTGGTTATTTGTTACTTCAAATATAATATATACTTTGGGAATATTACTTCATGGTAACAGGACTTTGCTGTAAATTTGTTTTCAAAATAACGTCAGAAACTTCTCTCTTAAAGCTGTAGAGCATATTACTTATTTTGTTCCCATGAGGAATTCTAAGTAATTACAACAACACTGGCGGCGTTGTGCGTCAAGGTTTTTTTATAAGCAGTAGAATCAGAAACCGAGATATTTTGTTCTGCTCTACTTGGGATTTTTCTGAGCTCCTGTCCCAGTGTCGGGGTGCGACACCAGTTGGTAAACACAGCCATACTGAGAAATACAGAGAGGTTTTTTTATGGAGCTGATGGGCTTTATCAACTTTGTGTCAACTCCTTCGGTGATGGCTTGAATATAACAAACAGTGACGCACTACTATGGCTTAAAGGTCAAAACAAAACGGTATGCAAGTTTTTCTTTATCAAATTGTATCCCACATCCCACAACAGCGCTTAAGGGTTTCCACTGCTGTCAGAGAGTGTATCTCTCTAAGGTAGCATTTCAGGTTAATGACTGTTCATAGCTCAGCAGCTGCAGGGTGCACACAGGAGTCACAATGTCACGGAGCCTTACAACGTGTGAAAGGGGCCGATTGCTTGGACTAACCTGGCAGCAAGAGGGGGCAATAAATGGAAAGACAGCAAGTGGCATCCCGGTAATGTCAAGCAGACAAATGAGTAACTGTGAATCAATTGGAGTTCGTATTTGTGTCGTAACTGTGGGCGTATATATACGTTCATGCATTTGCACTCACAATGATGTGCAGATGTGTATTGGTGGGGAACCCAACGGCAAGAGCCATCAATCCAAACTGTGTGTGTCAGTGTCTCCATGTAATGTACATCAGGCTTTGCTGCGAGCAGTCGGTTTCAGGTTGGTCTCATTACCAAGGTAATTCCTCAGGAGCAACTGCTCCGTAATGGCAGGAGATGGTAATGATTGTTTAATAGCCCCCCTCATTGCCCACTGGCCAGATCCTAAAACCCGATTCGCCTACTGTTTTCCCACTGAGCCGGTAAGATGAATAGAAATCTAACCATCATTATAACTGCCACAGAAATCAAATCAGAACACCCGTTATCTACTTCTCAGCTCCTTCTCTTTTCTTTGTCTCATTTGCAAAACCGTCCGTTGCTCAGTCTGTTCATCTCTTCCCCCAACCCAAATATTCCTTTCACTCCACTCCACTGTCTTTCCGGTGTCCTTCCCTCACTTGGCATTATTTTGCTCGTCTTTTGTACCATGGCTCAGTTTTCAGTTTCTATACATCAAAAGGCGTCAGTGATTGGACTCCCTTTTTATATTGGCTTTTAGGCAAAATGAGGAAGGAGAGAATGGGAGGGAGCTGAGAAGGCGGAGCCACAGAAACATAATCAAACCAGCATGTGAAGCTGGCCCCCCAAGGAGCCAAGCTAAGTAGCACATACTGTATGCGGGTTGGTAAATATGCCTACGTGGTTTTGTCCAATGTGGCTTGGGTCTGGTTGATAAGGATTGATAAGGACTTTGTTATCACCCTTCAAAGTTTCAAAGAAAACAAGTGTGTGTGTGTGTGTGTTCGTGTGTGTGGGTGTGTGTGTGTGTGTGTGTGTGTGTTCGCGGTGGGCACGTGCATGTCCGACGCCCCCGTTATCTTGGAGTGAGAAAATCAAGAAAAAGGCTGAAACTCCACACTAATCTCCTCCACATATGGTTGGGTTTCTCACATATCCTTGATAAGATTTATAGGGATTAGTTTGTCCCCCCCGAAATAGACAGAGTGTGGAGAAATGGCCGTCTACTCTAGAGGGTCCTTTTAATCTCTCCACCATCGGCACTGTTGACACAACGGGTATGATAGGCCTACTGAGGGAGTGAGACCAATGCTTTGTTTGATTCGTAAACATCAGTGTCCAGGAATGGTGGTCTCTTAGTTTCAAAAGCCGTGCATGAATTTGAAAAAAAAAAGAGGGGTTTACATGTGTGAATGTCCACACTCGCACACAAGGGGGTAGATATGTGTTATTTGTATAGTCCCTTGGGTCGGTGAGTATCTTCTGAACTATCTTTCCCCTTTTCGCTCTCCCTCTCCCTCTCTCTCTTTCTTTCCGTCACTATGTTCGTTTTAATAATTCAGCCCAAATCCAGGCCGGTCTTTAATCAGATGTCAGTACTGCCCCGCCGCCGAGTGCTCAGCGCATTATCATAATCATCTGTATCTTCAGACTTGCCAGCTGCTTAAGTCTTGTGACACTTTTCACCCTTTTAACTTAGATGACGCTTTACATGTCGTCTGATATACATTTGTGTGGCATCGCTGGTGTCTGCGCTTTTCAACTCTTGTCAATATAAATAAAGCTACTGAATCTGTCTCTGAACAATTTTTTTTTCACACATTTTTCCAGAGGAGTTAAACTGACCTTGACATACTGTAAGTTTTCAAGAACAGTCTCGGAGCATAAACTTCACATTATGCCAAATGTGTACGTTTGATACAGCAACCAGAAAATAAACAAAATAAATCACATCAAATCATGTTCTTGGACTTACATTAGTTGATGAAGTGTGCAGGGGAGGAAAAGGAAAGTGGAAAAACCACCCAAATTCCATTACAACTGAGCATACTCGATCTCCTGATTCAGGTCATGAGAAATGATCGAAAAGCTCCACAACTAAATAGACCTTGAGGTGCGATTTGTTCCTTTTTTTATTTTGTGTATTGATGTGCTGTTTATGAGACTGCCAAAATTGTGTTGTAGTACTACAATGAAAAAGATCATTGTTGCGTGTTGAAGAGGACTAAGGACACAAAGGCTTAATCCTAATATATTTTGCATCGCATTTTTCAAAGTATTATTTAACTGATGAATACATGCAATATGGTGTGACTTTAGTTTAGTTGAACCTCTGCTTCCCCCAAGACATCTCTACTGCACTGTGAATTTGATGTCTAGCTTGGACAGTACTGGTTACGGACACAGCTTGTTTGCTAACAAGATACACCAGCCAAAAATCTACCAAGCCTATGCTGCCTGAGGCAAGACGGATTCAAATCTTATCAGTCCTCTCCATAGGGATTACAGTGCACATAGGGTATGCAGACAGGTTGGGTGAAGTGATTTGTCAGGGGCACCATCTTTTAGAAACAGATTTGTTTGAGGGAGTCAATGTGTGTGTGTGTGTGTGTGTGTGTGTGTGTGTGAGTATTTGGAAAGCTCTGTGGTTTGCAGTTGTACCACACTAGCTTGGCAGCTTTTCTCCTCTTTTTAATTAGAGAAAAAGCTTCTGCAACAAGGGTCACAACTGAAGGAGTAAGGGACAGAGAGAGAGAGAGAGAGATTAAGAGAGAGGTGTGTTCTTATTGTAAACCAACCCAGCCCATTCAACCGGAAGACGTGCAGAATTCGTATTCAAGGTTGTGTTTTTTTTTGGTTTAACCTAATTTGGAAGTGACTATCATAAGAAGCTATCATAAGAAGGAAAAAGGAAAAAAATATATTTTACTTACAGGATACACTGTTCACCTTTGGCCATTTTTCTGGGACTCTGGGCGAGTTCACACCCTTTTAAATAAATAGTGTTTCTGACTATATATAAAAATGCAAAGAGCATTGGAGCATGAAAAATGAATGGTGGGGCCATATGTGGACCTGTATAGGTAAAGGTTAATGTAAAACATTCATGGGCAAAACTCGGCTACCATTAGTGATAGTGCTCTGTTTGCTATAGCATGGAGTTGACGGCTTGTGTTGTATTTATGAGCATGTCATTTGGGCTAAAGACTAAGTGAACTTAGAACTGCAGCATGGGTGCTGCAAAATGCAGTTTTGATGTAAATCTGTGTCGGCTCAGTTTGGGTAAACCCTCAATTTGAACCTGGCATATTGCTTTACTTTCCCTCTATTTGGGATGAGCCATTACATATGCTGTAGTGCCGCTCCTTTTGTTTTCCTTGGTGGCTTATCTACAGCATCAGCACGACGCCTCCTATTTGCTCTCTGATGTCCTAAATTAAACACGAAGGAACTGCTCAGATACTGTTAGCATCATTAGCAGCGGAATAATTACTGTGCACAATGGGCTGTGCTGCTCTTTAGCAGCACTGTAACCACTATTTCGCTGTTCTTTTTTAGTTCACCCTGCTCCTCTGTGACTCTCCCCCCCCCCCCCCCGTCTCCTGTTTGCAACTTTTCTTTAGCTTTTTACTCAGTTTGTGCTATTTTTCATACAATCTCTCATCGCACGCCACTTCAAATCCCAAATAGGGATACATTTCTCTAAGCTCTGGCAATTTCTCTTTGTATGTCATTCAGTCTGAGGAATTAAGCCTCTTGCCTTTATTCTATGCTCCCTGCTGTCCACTTTCATTGTCTGCCGGCTACTCTATACAGCTCCTTTTTTGTGTTTCAGGTGTAAAAATTGGATGACATGTGGTGAGTTGTGGATTAAAGTGAATGTCAATCACCTTCTTTGTTATCCTTATCCTCCAGGCAATGCTCCCTGGTGGCTTCATGTACCTGCAGGGATTTCCATTTCTCTCTCTCTCTCTCGTCTTCTTCCCATACACCACACCACATGCTAATTGCATTCCCCCAAGTGACTGCAGCCCACATACTCAGTCAATTTCTGACCCATCCTCGGGAAACACTCTTTTCTTCTCTTCTATTTTCAATTCATCCCATTCGACTCCTCCCGGGATAAACATCTAATGTGCCGTTCCCTTTTCTCTGTCACTGTCTGTGGCCCTCTATACTTCTCTCCCTTCACTTCCTGTCTCGTTATACCTGAGACCTGTGAAAACTAGAAGATGAAAATCTCTCTTGTATTGACGCGATAAAATCGCACAGAGCTGTGGCCACAGCCGCATCCACTAAGCTTGTGAAGGGGTGAGAGATTTGAGGAAGAGAGAGAGATCGACACAATGCCTGGAAAGAAAAATGTGTAAAAAAGAAGAAACCTCAGTTTGCACTCTATAAGAAGTAGACTACAGAAATTGTTTAACACATAAACTGGCTTCTAAATGGCCATCAATTTCATTAGCACCTAAAAGAAGGCAGTCCAGATTCAATGGCTGGAAGGAGTGATCCTATTGAACAGGGTTTTGGCCCATTTTCTGTGAGTCCAGGTGCAGACTTGACCACATTTGGTATTGGAGCGTCTGTGGGTGTGTCAGGGGCTGGCATCCATCACGGCCAATCAAATCAGCTCAGCTCCTTTTCGGAATTATAGCAATCGCCACCGCAATGTGCTGACAATGGAGAGGAGACGCCAGTCAAGGCTGTCAGTAAGTGGAAATTGATCTTGTGTTTCCCAGGCGGAATGCTAAGCAGTGCCTCAGATGTAAATGCCTGTTCTGTTATTTCTGTGTGTTTTCTGCTGGTTGTGAAAGTAGGCTTGTCGTGGTGGGCTTTGATGCTTATTCTGCCCCTAAGAACTCCACCCCTCCCTTCACCCGTTTATAATGTTTACAGCCAAGAGCGTATCGGCGGAGTGGAAGTGAGAAGTATTCGGTAATAATTACTACGCTGTACGTTAGCATTAATATGATTGGATGAGTCAGCTGGTAGCCCCCACTGCTGATGAATGTGATTGTGAAGCATGAATGATGCCAACTAATGCAAGCGCAACCTCAAGGGGTCTGCCTGAACTCAGGCTTTACTCCTTCTGTAGTAAATAGTATTGTGGAGTAAGATGTGTTGACAAGGCTCCTGGTAGCTTTTACATAATGTAAACATCTAAGCCGACAGTCATTTTGTGATGGACAATAAACTTGTTTTGTTAGTTTTAATGCTACAGTGCAAATACTTTTCATATAAATGAATGCCGGTTGCATTCAAGCCAACGCCAAACAAGTTGATAAAAAGTTGATAAAGCCTATCGGCTCCACAAAAACTTTGTCACCCCTGACACTGGCATTCTTCGTGAGACCAACAGAAGTTACACAGTTATAGCTTTAAAGCTGTTGATTGGTGCTCTGCAAATGGGGAAACGGTGTATGTCATACTTTGACAACATCTTCAGTACACTGTCAAAGTAGAAGGTTGTATGACTGCACACAGGCAGGAGAATTGCTAACTCTGTCCATATATGGGGGAAAATAACAGTACGCCAATCAATCAATATACTGGTGTGTATCTTTTGACGTAATCACAACTAGTTTCGAGCCTCAACAGCTCCAATATATAAAATGGAAATAATGGGAAGAGTTTCCAAACTCTATCTGGGGCTATAGATTATTGTAATATAATGCGGTACTTGCCCTAAATGAAGAGTGACAATATGCGTGTACAATGAACTTTGCCAGTACACAATGAGATACTTAGCTGGCAAAGTTCCAGTTCCAGAAGTGCCCACTTATTGTGTAAGTCTGTTTTCCCCCTCACAGACGAGTTCAGGTCAAACAGCCATTACCAGTACCTTAGGACAAATCACTTTCACGTTCAGCCCACGTAGCACTTTGATCTAAACAAAATAACATTAGGCAACCATTAGGCGAGTTGTGTGTGTGTGTGTGTGTGTGTGTGTGTGTGTGTGTGTGTGTGTGTGTGTGTGTGTGTGTGTGTGTGTGTGTGTGTGTGTGTGTGTGTGTGTGTGTGTGTGTGTGTGTGTGTGTGTGTGTGTGTGTGTGTGTGTGTGTGTGTGTGTGTGTGTGTGTGTGTGGGTAGGCAGACAGGGAGAGTCTTTCCATCAAGCCTTTCCAAAGATGCATCAGTCTTGTCTTGCCTTTTTTTTTTTTTTACTTTTTTTTTTTTTTTCTCCAGTCTGATCCAAAATAAGTTTGATAGCTGACATCAATACGTCTGATGCCGGCCAGGAAATGAGCCGTTGAACCTTGTGAAACATATCAAATAGGTTTGAAGGATGGGTGAACAAAAGAGGTTGACTGATTTACTATGTGGACACACAGCCTTGTCGCATGCTGGAATCTTTTCCATCCAAGGTGTCCGTTTGAGGAACTTTATTCAACTATGCTTTTATTTTTACATGTTACCCCTGCCAAGATAACACAGTATGGCTTAACATAATGTAAACAATAATACACTTTGACAAACGTATTTTCTATGAAAGTTTAAAGGAGTGTCTAATAATGATTCAGTTTAAATTCCACTAAACATGAGTAAGATATTGGATTTGCATCCATGGCTGGCATTGCATTTGAAGCATTAATATAATAAGAAGCTTCTTATTTAGCATTTTTCAATATTCTCTGATACCATTTGGATGAGAATACCACTGGCTGGCTTAGAAATGTGCAGTAGAACTTGATATAAATTGGCCTACAAGACAGAAACCAAACGGGTAGCAACCGTTCCCCGCATTACACAGTTCATTTAATTAACTGGGGTAGGGGTTATGCTGATTTTGACTTTGGGGGTAAAATGTTCGTTTTTTATGTTTTATGGCCGCATTTTATGGGTAGTTAAGATAAGGTATAAAAAGGTCACACTTTTCAAAGGGAGCCGAAGTGAACTTTTAAGAATGAAAAAAAAATAAGTGCAGGGGGGTTGGGAAGGGGGGGGGGGACTGAGAAGTAGAGTAATGTATCATGCTGGCAGAGGTCAGGCAAGAGCAGTCTATGTAATTAGCTATAGAGGAGTTTGGTAATCATGCAACTAATACAGTGTTTCGGCAGATAATTAGTCACACTATACCAGGATGTCTCATATCCTTTGTATATATAGTTTATAATCTTTTGTTTTGAGAGACCTACAGTTGCTGCATATGGTCTGAAATCAAAGCAGCCGCATATGAACAAACACTGATGCATGTGGGATGACATTCACATTATCTTTACATCCCTGCATGCATTTATACAACAACAAATCTTAAATATCCTCCCACCCTATTTCATTGCACACTGCCTTCATTCCAGTCTGTGGCGTGTCTCCCTACATCCAGCCGCCTCCTCGGTGCGTTCACACCAGACCCCCCAGAGAGAGGCGGGGCTAATGAGGGCTAACGATGGGAACTCATGCTGCTGTTTCCCTTTCATTAACAGGTCCACACTTTTGGCGCACCCAACGAACGAACACACCAGCTTTTCATCATCAGCAAGTCTGCCATCAGCGGCGCCCGGCTCCTCTTCTTCTTTTCCCTCCATCCATCACCTCCGCGCTCCGTCTCTTACCCTTCACTCCTTTTATCGCTCAAATGGAGTAGCTTTTCTCCGTTTTCCCCTCAATCTACCTATATATGTGCTTTTCTTCCTCCCTGCTATTTTGCCTATACCACCAACCCCCCTCCTTTATGAATACTAACATGTGTTAATGTGGACCTAATTACTGCTCAATGCCAATCTCAATGTGTGGAAAGAAAGTATTCCAACACAGACAGGCAGGTTTAGGGAATCTTCAATGCATCTCGGGTGCGTTTACACCTACATGTTACAGTTACAAATGACACACCTGTGCATTGAAGGGCATGTGTTTACAGGTGCACGTCAGTCCAGCATTACTTAATTTCCTTTAAGTGCTTGCGTTAAGTACTGTCATCGAAGATACATCACTGGACAACACAGCAGAATGTGTTGCACTGGGAGCAAAGGAAGTCTATAACATGACTAAGTATGAAGATGCGTGTTCATAGGACAGATCAAAGCCAACTCAAATATGTAGTGATGATAATTTATGATAGTGCAGTTGATTCAAATCCTTTCGTATTTCATAGCTGTGTGTGGCCTTGGCAAACTGCAAGACATTATTCAATGTTTTTTTGACAGCTTCAAGAATTGGAGATCATAATAACATAATGCTTGTGCGTAAAGCTTTGGGACACAATGGGCCCAATTAACATGGTCCAAATCATTTTCCTAGAAAATAGTAGAATTACAAAAAACTGGTGAGAAGAATATTCCATCAAATAAAAGTTCCCAAAGGATTTTAAAAAAAAATCGCTGCACTGTTCAACAGAAATGGACTGTGGACTGTGTATCTTGGACTATGGCAGCCTATACTATCGCTTTATCAACAGCAGTTAATCAAATAGTGGATGGAATTGTAATGTAATGGATGGAAACAACTTTGCTGTCTAAAAGCTACACCTAGCTCTTGCCTGGCTTTACCTTTCCATGTCACATGCCTCATGTTCCATAACACATGGAGACACATTTACAAGCTACTAAGACAAATGAATAAAACATCAAAGTCAGCGCACACTAGGCAGATACAGCAGCTCTCAGTGGCTTGGTGGACGAGCTTAGCGGAGAGACAGCACTTCATGTTTGAAACATGTTTGGCAAACGCTGCGGACTCCATTAACCTAACAGAACATCTCGGGGATTTTCTGAAGTCTATGTATCCTAAGCCCCTGCATTGCATATTTTGATACTTGCCCTACAGACATGGTAGACAGGGGTCCACTGCTGCTAATTAGCGCTACACTGTATGTCTATAGAGAAGATGGCATGGTAGTTATTTCTTTGTTTGGGGATGTTTTGTTGTCAGAAAAGCATAGTTAATTACTATTATATCATTTTGCACCCTTGTATTGGCCTTTTTTCTACACCTTCGACAGTACAGAAAAATCTTGTAACTTATTTTCATTAACTTCTTCAGACTTCTCAAGAAAGTGGGATTGCGGAGAAACTTGCTGTGAGAAAGTGGGTTAGCTAGGGTTTTGTTTTGCTAGTATACACTCAAATTCCCCCCCCACCCCCTGTCAAAGGGACTGGGAGTGCTTCCAGGTTTTTTTTTTTTGCGCAAGATTGTTGTCTAGCAGATGTGCGGATAAGACTCTGATCACCGCTGGGCTGCCAGTATAGAGCCGCACCACCATTCACTCTGGCTGACGGTCATTGATGATTTCAATTTTGCTGTGTGATTCCTTTACGCTCCCGCACAGTGCCGGGAATAGATTTTTTTTTTGTTTGCCTGTTGCACTTGCTCTTGTTTCTGGCTCGAATCGATTCGGTAAGCGAGATATAATTAGATAGCATCTCGCTTCGTTATCATTTCCCATGAGGAACGGCTCCTACGCGTGACAGCCATTTCTCCCGCTGTCTGCTCTTCTCAGGGCTGCTCCTCTGCTTTCTTTCTTCATGGCCTTTTTTAACAGGCTTTGCCTTTTCTCCACCTCCATATTATCTGCTTCTCTTTCCACCAGTGTTAATACAACTGCAACTTTTTTATAAATTTTTTATTTTTTTTTGGGGGGGGTCTAATTTTCTTTCAATTGCTCCCTATAATTCTCTTTCTCAAACAAATGTGGCAATTAAAAAACGTTCTCATTAAAATGTCCCTGCCACGCTCCCTCTCATCTGTTTCCATCTCACTTCTCCAGGCCTTCACGTAAACGCGGGGCAGTTCCCTGTTGCTATGGCAGCTCGTCACTGACCCGGTTTGACGGTGGGTCAAGTGGCAGCAGAAACACAATAAGCCGTTCCTACCCCACTCGACTCAATGAATCCTGTTCAGCTTCAGTGGCACTTAACTTTTTATTTGTTACAAAAAATAACCTTGCATGAATTGTACTTTTTCTCCGTAGAAACTAGAGTTAAAACAATAAATCATTTAACTGACTCATTAATTGACAAAAAATTATAGATTTTGTTGATAAGATTATACTAAATTAGTAGCCTAAAATAAATTTAACTTTTCCGGTGCCACCAATGTATCTATTTATAGAATTGATTTGGAGTGTCTGTGACACATAAAAAGCAATTTTAAGCCTGACTGATTTTATTTCTGACCTTTGTATATAGACAAAATAATGGATCAAGTAGTTGAGCAAATAATCATTAGACTAATCCATATGCAAACGGTGGGTAAAACATGGTTTTCTGCAAGCACTGCATACTAGCTTGTTAGTTAAAAGACTTGCATACAACATGATATCTTTAAAAGGTCTCCGCACACCTTATGGTAAGATAACATGCAATATTAATCTGCAGCTCCAGGGATACAGTAGATTTAATTTGTAAAGCATCAGAAAAAAGCTTCAGAATATTGGATTGGATTTTATTGCATGTGCTTTTCGCTCAACCCATTGTAAATCTGGCATCAACCAAAAGGTGAGAGTAGATGGTTGTTAAATGTTAGACCTTTTTTTTGGAAAGGTGAATATTGATACAAGTAATACTTAGATTATTAGATAATTATTTTAACATGAATGTCATATTATATCATGTGCAATGAACTGCTATAGTACTGAGAAATAACCTGTGCCAGTTGGTAAACCGAATTGACTGGAGAAGGGACTGAAACATTTAATACCAGGTTCCATAGTGGCTTTCTCTAACTGCTATGAGCAGTAAATTATTAACAACATTATTGACGTGACGACGCCAACGTGTTTTTTCGGCGAGATGTCACGCTGCGAGGAAAAGTGTGTGTGTGTGTGGGGGGGGAATACAGCCCGAGAAACCACAGCTGCCTCAGTCACAACAAAACCTATTTAACAGCATATCAAATGATGTGGAAAAATGACATTCATAAATATGAAATGTTAAGGTCACAGAATGTCTCTATTCTCCTGTGGTGTTCACTGTACTATATGAAATAAATATCATGATGATGAAATGCAATGTTTTGCTGTTTGTCACACGTGCCAATAAAGTATTACACAGACTGTAGCTGGGTTTATAGTAAAATCAATCAAATGGTAGCATGCATTTCTGATTAACATTAAATACAGACGAAGGGGCGCCCTTAGCTCAGTTGGTAGGGCGTCCCCCCCATGGGCCTTGGCCAGCAGCGGACCCAGGTTCGATTCCAGCCCGCGGTCGTTCTCTGCATGTCACTCCCCTCTCTGCCCCATTTCAACTCTGTCTCTACACTATCAATAAAGAAAAAAAATCTTTAAAAATAAATAAAAAAAATACAGACGAAAGCAGATCTGATTTTACTCTCAACAATGGAGATGGGAAGCAGGTTGTGTATCAAGGACATAGTCTTAGGGCTTTCCCACTTACTTTGCCGACTTTCAACCTAACATTTTGTCTAGCCTCTTTGGAACTCCAAATTTGAATCTCAGAGTGAATCTCATTACAGATCATAACATAAAATTAAGAAATTAGAATGAATCAAACCAAGCAGGGGAACCACCTGGGAACCCGAAAATAGTCTTGTTTAAACTGTTCAACCACTGGTGGAAAGATTTGGCTGATTATCTGGGCCAAGCCATGGAATTAAAACTTTTTGGAAGAAAAAAATAATAAATTGCTTGTTTGTTCAAAAGAAATCTCAACAGAAAACGAGAAGCAACATATTTGAATATGTTCTATTAAAAAACACTGTTACTTTGCGATACCTAAGGTCTAGTACAAAACGCAGGTCTTGATAATTGTGATGGATAAATGAGGAGGAAGCGGAGTTCAGGGTTGTGCTACAATTGGAACTCGTTAATTAAAACACTTAAAGAGCATTTACAATCATTCAATAAGTGTGGCTGTGCTGCAAATGGCACATGGGGGGTGGGGGGTCTGAGGTATAACACTTAGGAAGAAACGAATAACACAAGACATGGAGGAGAAAGGGTTAGTAAGTAACGAAGCTCCCGCAGTGCAACTACCCTACCCTCTGGAGCTGTCCAAGGTACCACATGTTGTGAGCATCTTAAGGTCGTCTGACACATTCGGAAACAGTCCAACAGTTACAGTAAGGAATAATGTGACTCTTACGTTTTAAGTGTTGGTAATCTCAAGTGTGGTGCAGTCTAAAAAATTGAAACGAATGTAAAGGTGCACCAATCAATAGCTTTAATTTATTAACAATGGATTAAAATGACTGTGTATTTTTAAGTCTCTCCTCAAAACCCACGTCTTCTGGAGAGCTTTTCCATATTGTATTTGAGCCCGCCCTTTGATTCTACATGTCTTAAAGTCTTTTAATCTGTTTAATTCCTGTCTCGTTCTTTTTGTTTTATGGGGCAGTTTGATCATTGCATGTATGATATGCACTTTGCTTTTACAGTTATTGCTCTTTTTATCTGTTTAGCGTTAGTTCCTCAACATGTTTAAAAGGTGCTATTGTAGCTACCCAATCAAGCATGTTGATTGCAGTAATTTCTCTCCAACACAATCTAATACACAGCCATACTAAAGAGTCATCACATTTCTGTGTTTGATTTGCTGTTGCGTTGTGTTGCTGCATCTTGGTGTGTTTGAGCTGGTGATTTGCTCATGTTCTGGCCTGCTCCCTTTGAATACTGGCTGATTCGAAAGCTTCGGCAAAGCCTTGAAAACACACACACAGAAAATTCACTTTGATAAACATACAGTATATCTTTAGGCTAGATTAAAACAAAAAGCAACGGGTGCAGCATTGGGTGTCAGAGCGCAGCTCTTTTGAACATCCTCCACCGGGAGCCATAATAAGCCGCCACCCCCACTCCCCACAACTTTCGGGATTTTGATTTCTCTCCTTGCAATGTTCACATAGAGATTTGGACACATTGAAGCAGGTTATAACAGCACAGCTTGTAACATGTTTCCGCCATATTGGGGCATCAGAGTAGATTACCTGACTGTGTGGATGTAGAATTAAAACAAAGAGTTGGGCAGAACTTTTCCATGTGAGGGTTTCAACCGATTGGGAGCAAATGAAGGGAAATGGTTGACAGGCAGGCAGCTATTTGTTTTTCCAGCATCTTCTTCTATTCTCTCGCTCCTCCTGCATGTGTATGCCGTTGGCACCTATTGTCATATAGTGCAGGAATGAACACAATACCTGAATATGTTGAAAGCTGTGAGTGTGCATGGGTGAAAATGGCACAGGCTTTTGGATTTGAATTATCCTTTTGTCTCACGGGATGCTTCCCCGGAGATCCCAAGCAGTCAGGCCTTTTTTCACTTTTGACATGCCTGTACTTTATCTCCTTTCCAACATGCATGTACGCACACACATGCACACACACACACACGCACGCGCGCACGCGCGCACACTCACACACACACACGCACACACTCTTCCTGTATCTCTATGTCTGCACCACATGCTGTGTGATGAAAGGCCAATCAGGATCCTGACATGGGAATGAAGTGGCACACATCTCCACTTATCTTCCTGCTCTCAAAGCCGGGTGTGTCCCACTCACGTGACGACCACATTTGAGTGTGAGAAGGTGTTAAAAAAAATCAAATGCTAATCTAGATGGCCTGATTGGAGCAGAATAAAATGCAGCTCTACATCATCGTTTACAACTGGCATGGAACCTGTTCTGTAATGTACAGTCATGTGCTAGGCTCTGTTGAGACCAGGGATAATAACGTGTGACTGATGTCAGGTCCACTGGGTGGGTGTGTGTGTGTGTGTGTGTGTGTGTGTGTGTGTGTGTGTGTGTGTGTGTGTGTGTGTGACATGGTGGGGTGAGTAGGTAAAAGATGAATAAGGACCATTAAAGCAGCCAAGGATGTCTCCAAGGCTTCCCCACTGTGCGCTAGGCAATGGGCCCTCCCTCAAGACTGCCTTTTAAATGTCAATCCCTCATGGCCCATCAGAGTTCAGGGTTCCCTCTAATATAGTGTAATATTACAGCAATAATTCCCATCATGACTCAATTTGTGCCTCTACTCCCTTGTACTAGTCCACAGCATCTCTGAGTTGTTTAAGGGATATGCTGTTGCGGAGCTAATGCTGGCACAGTTTCTCGGTCAGATATCGGAATATAATCTGACATTTTCGCCACAGTCTATATCTTCCAGCAAATCAGAAAATCATTTAAAGATATCAGGTGAAAATATTGCTACGACTTGGAATGACTTAATAATCATCTGTGGACCAATATCAATGTTGTATGCATTTTCATTGACTGGGTGGCATTTTGCCATGACATTCAGAAAACCAATATCAGATGTTATAGAAAACACAGATAAATGTTGGAGTTATGCTGTTAATAGGGAGTCAATTAAAAACACGGGGCGTGTAATATCAGCAATTGTAGAGCGATGCTGCAATCAAAACATCCCACTCCGTTATTCAGTGCTGCTTTCAGCGTTTGAGTGTCTGATTTGTTGGCACATATAACATCAATGCAATCTCATTAAAGCTAAATAAGTCTCTTTAGTCTTCATAAAGACATACTGGGCTCTGTTCAGTGATTAGTGATGTGTGGCAACACACCAAACACTCATCATCTTGTCTGTTTTACCCCCCACTTTTCCTTATTCCTCTTTTCCTCAACCCAAGTAAAAATGTCATCCGCCAATGAATGATGCAGGCTTCTTAATTCATGGACTCTTTATGAGTGTCCTCATTAGACCATTAAGAATGCCAATTCTTTAATGGCATCCCCATTCGGTCTTTAGGTTCTAGCTGGAGTACGATTGCTAAAACCTTTTTGAAAAGTTCAATTAAAATGAGTTATGTACGTAGTTGTGATGTAAGGTCACACCCGCTTCCCTCCAAGAAGTTGGGACACTGAGTGAGTGTGCGCGAGTCCCTGAAACCAACCAGGGAATTTCTCCTCCAACTCAGAACAGTCGTGCACCACCGCCCCACAGTATTGGGCAAGCTATCAGTCTGCCAAATCTGTCCGGTCCAGGCAAGGTGAGGTTTTTTAGACGTACTCATGCTCGTGCTCATACTCCCTTTGAAACCCCAAGACTTCGACTTTTGCCACTGCTACCCAATCGGTGATGGGATTTCATAGCTACATTGCTAATTTATGATCAGAATTACAACATACCCGATTGTCTTTGATTCGTTCCTTCTAGAATCTAGATTGATGACAACATTTCTAGCCAAAGTTTGTCTGTCTCTCTCTAAGATTGTGGGATTTTAATAGCAGAATACAAATCCCTCTAATTATGTAGCTGTGTCATTCTGGTTACCTGGCCAGCTACATTTTTGGTTTAACTTTTAGTTGCAAAACCCCTCCAACTGGTTTTTTACTCGCCTCAAGTTTAGCCTCCATGCAGATGTTCAGTTGTGCCATTAGACGACCAGTTCTATGACTCAACCAGCTCTACTGACAGCAATGGAAAGTAACAGCACTGGTAACCCTCCACAGCCCTCAACCTTTGTACAGTTTGAGCTGGAATGTAATGACGTTGGAAAATCACTTGTCACAGTAATTAATTCACTACATTTGCCTCTTTCCTCCCTTTTGTGACCTGTGAGCTGCATTTGTGTTGTCCAGGGGTTATAACTATTGCTGCCCAGCGGGCAAGCATTTGCAGGCTAGTTTAACAGCCCACTTTTTTTCATGGTGAACCTGCGTTTCCCTGTAGGATATTAGCTTTTAGCGCCCTCAAGAGAATTCAACCAGCACGCCGCACACATACTGTAGAATTTGTTGTGTGAAAGGAAAGGTGTTTTTTATATCTTTTTTATTACGCTCTTCGTTCACAAATGACTTTCTTTTAATAATTCACTGCCACTCTATTCATGGATTAGAGATGTCTTCCATCAGCTTCCGGCGACTCCATCTCCTGTGTGTGTGTGTGTGTGTGTGTGTGTGTGTGTGTGTGTGTGTGTGTGTTGTGTGTGTGTGTGTGTGTGTGTGTGTGTGTGTGTGTGTGTGTGTGTGTGTGTGTGTGTGTGTGTGTGTGTGTGTGTGTGTGTGTGTGTGTGTGTGTGTGTGTGTGTGTGTGTGTGTGTGTGTGTGTGTGTGTGTGTGTGTGTGTGTGTGTGTGTGTGTGTGTGTGTGTGTGTGTGTGTGTGTGTGTGTGTGTGTGTGTGTGTGTGTGTGTGTGTGTGTGTGTGTGTGTGTGTGTGTGTGTGTGTGTTGCCCCCTTACCCTGTTCTCCAGACCTGCTACAACCAGCCATGGCTCCGAGGCAGCTTCTCAGAGCATGAACGATGCCCACTATAGGGTGCATTAAGATGTTACACATTTATGATCCATGAACTTCCCCACAGCAAAGTGGTGGTTTAAAAAAGGAAATAGAAAAGAAAGGTAGAGAACAGCCTTGTGCACATCCCTGGCTGCCTTTCATGATCAATATGTGTTCGTTCAATGGGAACACTGGTTGAAACTAAACACATTTTTAATGTGGGCCCTCCAAGTGGGTATTTTCAGTGCAGGTGAAATAATGAGAAGCATTTCAAGTTTCTCGGCTTGTTGTGTGCTTGTCAGAATCAGCAAAGTCTTTCAAAAGAAGTGCGTAGCTTACTGTCCTCATAATGCCCATTTGATGTTCAGTAGTGCTGGCAGGATGCACCAGCAGTGCAAGCTACAAGTTTTCCTTTGTCTTCTAAATGCTCAGGATTAATTTTAATAAATGGTTTTTACACTATTTGTTCATGTACAGGGATCAATATAAGAGTGCACAGCAAAATGATCATGTGTTATCCCATCATGTCGATATTTAACAAATATCAATAAGTAGAGCATTTGGGAATGAGCAGACATCTGCCTGGACACTTACTGGAGGTTACTTAAGGGAAGGAGCTGGACAAACTGTTCAATAACACTATTCTTTCTTTCTATTTCTTTTCTATAATCATTAATGTATACATCCCACTACCTTATTGATTATTTTTGACATCCATGCTTTCTACATTTTGAGCATTATGTAACACATTTGGTAAAATCCCGACGTGCTCAGGGTACTTTATTTTTAAAGATTCAATTTGAAAAGAAAGCGGCTGAAACCTTTTCTTTCAGCTTCAGACCTGATGGATAGAAACAGATATGGTTGGGTTTCTGCTATGAATCTGAAGTCCTTGTTGTAATGTCTTGAGTGGAATTACAGAAATGTCTGAATTAGCTCAGACAGAGGGTTGCAAGGCATAATCTGGCAGTCTTTACAAGGCACACACACATGCACATAGTAGATGTTTCTTCTTATCTGTCTTCTGCTCATCTACTGTACATAATTCATGTTAGTGCTTGAGTATTGATAGTGAAAACTCAGGAAAAAGGTCAGGTTCCCATGAGAGGTTTCCAGTATCTTCAACCTGTTTAATCTAGCAGCAGTGAACTCACTAAACTGTTATGTCTCGTATATCTCTGTTTAGAGAGGTACACACAGAGCTGTAAAGTAATTAAATACAATCACTCAAGTATTGTATTTTATGTTAAGGCACTTGTATTATGTTTATTTCCATTGTCTGCTACTTTATCCTATTACAATTTTTCAGAGAAGAATATTGTTCTTTTTACCTCACTGCATTTATCCAACGGCTATATTTACTAATTCATTTTCACGTAAAGGTGTTACATTAAAAATAAATGATAAAAACGCTGCATAAAGGATTAAACTAAATGAGTGTATTTCTTTCTTATTTTGATAACAGTTTGAGGGCAAAGCAGGACAAAATAATAATTAAATTCACAAACATAAATAGTTTATTTCCTACACCATCGATCATAGCATGACTCGATTTATCTTCTGACCCTTTTGAAGGGCCCCGAGTAGGGAACCAATCTGTATTAAAGGTGCTGTGAGCGGAATGGTTCTTTTAGCTAACTTCCTGTCAGTTGCTACAGTTAGCAGTCCCCTTGCTTGTCCCTACGTCACCACATTAATGCACTGCGGTCTTCAAGTAGCCAGTTATCTAGCATCATCTCAGATCCTTAAGTGTGATAAAACATGATAAAAACCATCAAAACAGACATTGGGAAGGATTTTTATCTGCGCCACCATTGTAGGTGCATACACATTCACCCATCTGTTGCTCTGGCGTAGCCTGGTCCAACCAGACCATCGTACTTCATTTCATTTGTACAGAAGGTCTGGAAGTGCTGTAATTGGCAAACGTTCACTCACTTGGAGGCGGGTGTCTGTCGAAGTTTAAAACTATTGAATCTGCCCAGTGCCACTCTGGATTAGCCAACCAATCGCATCACGTTTGGTTGTCACGTGTGTCATGAGCCGGCTTTTGACGGTGCGTTCCAGTTGGACAGGGAACTCGGAAATTTCCGACTTCACTGTAGTCTATGAATCTACCGGTACCTGGCAACAGTAACTTGTTAAAGCCTAACGTTTAGTTATTTGGACGAGAAAGGTTTTAGGCATCCATTCTTTCGCGAGCAGATGCACTGGAACACAGATGGGTCGGAACTCGGAACTACCAAGTCGGAAATCTCCTTCTTCCGAGTATAAAGGAACGCAGCATTCAACTGAAACTGGAGCGCGACTTCGACGTCATCGTTCTCAGCCACTCTGTTCGCTGATTGGACGATTGTTGATTCTCCGGAGAAAGCTGGGAAATGCACTGTACACCCAGACTGACTACTGAAGGGAAAATGAAATTTGGCCAGAAGTAGGCGGGTGGGCGGAGCCAGGCTAGCTCTGGCGTGCACCGGCAGTGAGACCATGGAGTGTATATACTATCTGAGTGAGACGGGTGTCGGTTTATAGCATTCTCTCTTCTGATTGGATAAAAATGTCGGGATCCTCCAATAAGTTTATTTGCCGACACTATACATGCAAAGCAGCTGACTGAGAGATCGGCTTTATGAAACGCGCACATTATGTAAGTGATCACTGTATGAATAAAGAGTTATTTAACACTTATATTAACATAAATAAACCGCTTACTTCACCTTTGGGTTCAAACTTGTTCCACCTCTCCAGCAGTTCAATATTATTGTCAATCTGGTAATGGGATATATGATTATATACTGTATTAACTGATCAAATTAATATGGATATTTAATACTGTACATTTTGTAAGTGTGGTAATAAACTGCACTGTCAGTCTGTCACTGAAGCAGCACTTTGAATGCACGGCAGTTTTTTTTGTACAATGTTTTATTGGTAGGGGAGAGTGGCCTAAGTTGTGCCGGTGGGCAAGTTGTGCAACCCCTTGTTTCTAGAAAACCATAGAAGAAATTGGAAATGTGACCACATATTTAAGAAGAGCCATCAATTCATCCTGTAAAGAAGGGAGACACAAGGAATAAGATATAAGCACATTTAAGCTTAAAAAAAACAGTTTTTTGCCTTTCAAAGTAAAATTTCCATGATCAAGGTTTTTTGATTACTGTCTGAACAATTATAGACACGTTTGAAAACATTTGACACATGTTTTAGTGCTTTAGTATGCTACACTTTGTCTATATAGTCAGCACGATGTCAGCCCTAAACTGCTGCATCATGCTTATTATCCCAAATTCTGGGGATGGGGTGATTTGTGCCAGAGGGTCTAGGTGAGTTATAAGTAAGTAAAATGTATTTATAAAAGCACATGTATAACAGTTTGCACTGTCCAAAGTGCTTTCAGTAGGTAAAAAAATAAGGTAAAATAACAATAACCAAATAAAAAGACATAAAGCCCAGACATCCACATATGAACAAAGATAGTAGTGCAGAGGTAAGATAGTTAATGGGGGGGGGGGGAAACCAGGGTGTACAGATGGGTTTTGAGCCTTGATTTAAAGGCAGAAATGGAGGGAATCGCATATGCCAGGTGGCAGTTGGTTCTACAAGGGCGGAGCAGCTAGTGCAAAGTATATAGGCTCGTTCGACCTGTCGCCGTCTTGCTAAGACCTGCGCAATTATGACGCTCGTCTTGCTGAGCGCACTGCATTATGGTTAGACTTTTTGTCCCACTTGCACCCGTGGCTGGCTGCGGCTCGGCTGCTTGAGACTTTGAAGTCCCGCGGTATCAAGACGGACACAGACACTGGAGCAAGTCGCTGCAGTTGCTCCCCACGGGCTGCGGGAGCGAAATGTCTGATGGGAAACGTCTTGCTGACAGGCGGAGCTGAGCGCTAATTGGGAGTTTAAACCTCGTGCCTTTGATGCGTTTCCCCAATTGGTTAGGCAAAAGTCTGACATCACCGCTCAAAATTAAATTACGATCCATTCTTTTTGATTTTAATTTATGTTTAATCATTAGGCCGCCACAATATGCATTTAAGCAGAAATGTACTTAATCAGAGTTAAACCTCTGAACCCTTGACATAGAAATAATTTGGATGTGTAACTCTCCTGTATAGATATATTTAAAAGTGAACACAAACTTGAGTCACATAAGATCTTGGTGAAGTGATTTTTATACCATTAAGATTAAATCATAGGCTTATTTCAAGTGATCTAAATGGTCTGGGAATTGTATTTTACATGTAGTGTCGCAAAGCCAGACCAAACCTACAACAAGTAGTTTGTTTGTTACACATCATAATACAGTTCATCATATCCATCTCTACAATAATAATAAGGGATCTTTTCTTAGACCTTCTTTATTTAGGCCGATCATATTCGTTATGTGAAGGGAGAAATACTAAACCTCCTTTATTTGGATTTGTAAATTATTCTTGTAAATTATTCTTTATCACTTAAAAGTAGGTGTTCTAGTAAAGTAACAAGAAAGATAAAGATGTGTGGGGAATGGGGATATTAGCTTATATCTCGTTTCTTGTTTTGAAAATGCCCCTCGCTTTTAAAGTGTTTACTCGTCTTTGTGTTGTGTTCTGCTTCTAATCGGTTGTAGCATGTGTGACTCTCCTGCGAATATGTTTCTAATAGGCCTTCAAAATAAAACTAGAAAACGAACTGCATCCGCAACAAGGACGCTACTTCCGACTCGGAGCTGTCCGGCTTCAGTCAGGCATTTTCGTCACTCCCCCGACTGCACTCGGCTACTCTCGTCTACTTTCCAGACGAGCTGAAAGTTAGGTCGAACGAGCCTTATTTCTGAGAGTTGTGCCTCTCAATCTTTGTTAAATATTTTCTTTTCATTTTAAATAAACCTTAAATAAGTGATTGTCTAATGGATTTGTCTTGCATTACAGTTTATGAGATATATATCAATGGCACAATTTACCCCATGGTATTTTCTCCAATGGCACAACTTACACCACACCGGGGGCAAGTTGTGCCACAAGACAACTTTTTTCCGAAAGCTATATTTCTTCAACAGTTTATTCCAGATCCAAAGTTGTTTATTGCCAGGGATGGACAACACCCTGAAATATATGTATATATTTGAGTTGGAGACTTTACTGTCAAGGCCTCACTTTAAAGTCACGTTGAGTAAAAAGTGGCACAACTTAGGCCACTCTCCCCTACTTACTAAATAATAATCTTTCCTCCAGAAATCAAATTTGCACGTGTGCCATCTTACTGTGCGTGCAGAGAAAATGAATCGGGAGAAAACTCGACATAAGGGGGTTGTGAGTGAAATAAAACCAGAGTCACAAAAAGTTACATATATTCAAATTAATTAAGGACTCCGGAACAGCTCAGTGTGGTGCATCATGGGGCAAAGTCATCTGAATTTCTGATGATGGCTTTGGCACTCTGGGGGCAGCTGCACCAGCAAAGCTAGTCATCTGCAGAAAATAGCAGCGGATCAGCAGGGGGGGAGGGGGAGGTGAAGTTGGGGTTCATGTAGGCCCGTGTGTGTGTGCGCTTTCTGCCCGCAGTCTCCAAAGGGTGATTAGCCTGAGCAGGTGAACAAGATGGTGATCCCCCCCAGCCCCTCTCTCCACCCATATTTTGGAGGTACTTAGAGGAAACATTTTTTAGGCAACTATATCCAATAAATGAGCTTGTAGGATATGCCGTTTTGAGGAAATGGCCTGTTTCCTAACACCCCAAATTGTTGTGTGTTCTTAGCTTGAGAAAATTCTAAGGACTCTCATGCAGTTAAAGAAATACAGTATACAGTATATATCCAAGTTATTCTGGTTTACTGAGTATGGACACCAAATCTTTTTAATTAAAACTGATTTTATATTCAATGCAAAGCAGAATAAAAATACCCTTAATCAAATAATAAAGAAATAGCAATTTATTTAAATGAGGCAAATCTGTGATGGAATGGGGAGTTGTACTACCTCTGTTAGTTCAAATGCTTCGAAGCTGCCTAATTGGAAGAATTTCAGTAATCCATGCCATTTAAGTGCAAATCGGTTGGACTTGGAGTTAGTCCAAGATTCCAAGTTCCAAGAGTTAATTGATTTAGGAAAGAATTACCTTAACAACTTAAAGCTGAACATGCATTTAACGCTGTCTTCTTCAGCCATTCACAATGAGGAGTCTTCTATCTCAACAAGTATTGTTCTAACTCGAAATGATCCCATCTCTGTTTAGAAAATTACCTTATTTCCATTTCACTGATAATCACATGCGATGGTATTTTATAATGAGAAAAAATTACATAATGGCATATATTAAAATTTGGCCTGAAGTTACACAATTCCATTGAGCATAAAGATTATACATCATTGTAAAGCTTTCCCCAACCTGTACATGCCTTTGACTAACCTTTCACTTTGACATTCAGTGACCTTTTTAGGA
This sequence comes from Ammodytes marinus, assembly GCF_949987685.1. Classification (NCBI taxonomy): domain Eukaryota; kingdom Metazoa; phylum Chordata; class Actinopteri; order Uranoscopiformes; family Ammodytidae; genus Ammodytes; species Ammodytes marinus. The sequence goes on from NC_137221.1 coordinate 15,932,118, forward strand.
TCAGTATTTACTGATTGACGGAAATGAAAAGAAAATATTTCTCCAGACACCACATGTTCTAATGGAGAAGAATACAAATTAAATTGTAATTGACCATCTCCCTAAGGATTAATACAGAAAAATGAGGACGATACGTGGGTAGAGAAGACATTATACTATGTTCCTACCAAAGAAACACAATAGGTACACAAATATAATATCATAATATAATACATATGGCCTTCGACCTTTGATTGTGAATCAATACTTGGCCATGAGGTAGAACTTCAGCCAATATGAAAGGTTGCCTTGTTTTCAACATAGAATTTTGCAGGATCGTTGACGTCCTTTTTCAGAGTCTTCCAAAGTACTCCATGTTAGAAAGCATGCCTAACAAGCCAGAGGAAAAAACCTTGGCTCATCCAAGGACTGGCTGGGCTTCTCTAGGAGTGTAATTAGGTGGATGGGTAAAACAGGACTGTGGGAATACATATAGGAATGTCTGGGACTAATGGCAAAACGTAAGGGGTATTGTCAAGGGACGGCAGAGCAATTCACGTAGGCTGCAAATGAATTGAAAGTCACACACTTATCCAACCCAGGATTGAGAAACACTTAGTCAAACTGCCAAAGTGACAATCAACCGTCATTAAATGAGCCTAGATTATGCATAAGAGTGCTTTTTAGAAACAGTTCTGACAGCTTTAGTTCATAAATGGAACAGAAAAAAATCTAAGTCATTTCAACCCCGTTTTATCAGAAGCAGAAAATTATTACTGCTTGATAAATGAGGGTTATGTAATGGCAGGGAAGTTTCTCCAATGGGGAGATGCTCATACATGTTGACAAAGTATCCAGTTCCATTAATCCCAGTGAAGATAGAGGTGATTCTCTGTGCCCTATAATGAGAGAATAAGCACAGTGATGTGGCGATGTGAATGAGGGAGACGGATCTATGGGCGCTAACACGACATGGCTTTAAGTAGGGCGACGAGACGGGGAGAGCTGACTTTAAAGAGATCATTCCGATAAATAGACTTGATGAGGCTGGATGGTTGAGTGTTCTCAGCGAGCTGAGCCGTCACAGTACTAGTTCTGCAGCTCTGATGAAGTGGAAGGGATTATGACATTAAGTTGAGTAAGCGTCTCTGAATTTGAGGGAGGTTTGAAGCTGCAGCATTAAGAGTGTAAATGTGAACTCATTCTGGATTACATTAGGGAGTGGGGTCTGACCAATATGTACTGGCTTGAGACTGACCTTTTTCATTTAACACCGACCGAGCAATGTATTGTAAGTATATCTATATCTCAATGATATAAGTTGACCATGGCTGCAAAATCAAAAGCCCTTTAAGTTGCACCAAAAGGCTGCATTACAACATTTTGATTAGGATACTGGAATTGTGTTTTAACTGCAGTGTTGAAGGGAATGTCAGAAGGTCATTGGGTGACCTCCAATGGGGATAATTATTATCCAGGTTTGAATTCATAGAAACGCATTGAATACATTCAAATACCAAAGTCTAACTCCAGAGTAAACCTTGAGCAGAGAGATGCTAGAAAAATGAGGTCAGGAAATCAACCAAAATAAATAAATAAATCCCCCACAAGGACCTCTGTGACTGCAACTATCATCAGGACGACATTGTTTACTTACCTGCCCAGGGACTACAGGTGGAAAATTGCAATTTGCTAAAACCTGGTACATGACATCTCTCCTTGCCTCGAACAAGGTTAATGTTTTTATTTTTTTGTACATTGTTCTTGTTCAAATAAAGTTACATTACATCGGTTGTTGCATTTCCAAAGTGACCCATAGAAAAAAACAGCACTTTATGTTATGACACCTCTTTTGTTGCAAGGTTCAGGAAATATTGTGGTCATGGTTAAAATAAACCAAAGTTGACAGCTGAGGTTGGGATATAACATCTCCAGTGTCAAAGTTAAGGGGCATTAAAAGCACACTATGCAACATTTTCACAAAAATACAAGGTGTTTACAAGTCAAAAATAATCCCTCTCAATGATCACTTCTGCCCTACTAGAATGAGTGGAGGTGTGTATACCACCATTGTTGTACGACTATACTTTATTTAATTAAAATGATAGTCAGCCTTTAAAATGATAACAACTTTCAGCTTTGATCACAAATGTATACAAACAGCAAAGTTAAAGAGGACCTATTATACTTTTTCAACTTTTATGACCGATAAATGTTGTTATAATGATTTATAGTCATATTTAACCATCACAACGGAGTGGGGTTTGCAGGAGGGGGGCGAGGGGGCGAAGAAGCACAAACCCAAGTGTGGACAGAGACTGCTGAATGCACCCAGATGAGAGGAAGTTTCCTGAAATTCTACATGGTTTTTTGTGCTGTGTTTCATGTCAGGTTGCTCTATAGGAGTCATTAATGAGAAATTAAGACCAGAAAAGTAGTATAATAGGAGATCTTTAACGTTAGCATTTTGCAAAGCATTACGTCTCCTTCGGAGATTGTGGTATGTTTTAATTGTTGTGCTAAAGAGTTTGGTGAAACACAAAGAATATATTTTTCCTCTAGCTCTCTCTCACTACTGTGTTTGGGCATTATGCACGTTGTCGATCGGCACCTTTTATATTAGGTCCATGGTCTGCACCAAATTGCACTATTTTAAAAAGGTCAAGTGGGTGCTTTCTGGGCTTAGCGCCGCACCAGACGATTGTGATTGGTTTAAAGAAATGAAAACAGGCCATCCCAGTATTACCCAATCAACATAAAATGTTTCCAGACCATACTGGCTGTAGCTTAGTCTGGCTGTGTGGGACTACATAGCCTACAGATAGTATCTTCATTGTACAGAATAGCTTTCTTTTTGGTCGGTTTTCTTACCTTGCAGAAGGCATTTTTGTACAGCAATGTGTGGGCTGGTATGATTGACACAGGGGTCGTGAATCTACACCAAAAAGTGCTTCTGTTTCTGTGGGAATACAAGTCACAAGATATTTCGATAAAGTTGAGCTCTTCTTTACATTCCCCCCTTTAGTGCTGCTGGGCATCTTCTGAAATATCTGCCTCTCAGCAAGCAGGGCCATGCCGCACTGCCAGGTCCCATTCACAACGAACAGCAGCCTGTTGCTGCCCCAGCATTTGCTTTTAAAAGACAATGGTCATTATTCACAATACGAGAGAAAAATCACCTGTCAGAATATATAAACGTTCATTTGACGTGTGTGAGGGCAGCACTGCTTCTTTGTTTATTTAAAGTGTGTGTGGGGGGGAAAAGGACCCATATTGTCCTCTTGTTATTCTTTTGAGGACAGCAATAGTTGTTGTTAGTATATCATAGTTTGGGCCACAGTTTGGCAGAAATACAGAAGAATGGATGGATGTCCTTGAAAAAAATATGGATTGTTTGTGTATTACTTGTATTATATTTAGTTGTTCATATGTTCACCCAAGACAGAATTGTACATTTTGTCAAGGCCTGAATCTCAATGACTCATTCAGTTGATTAGTGGAAGAGAAGAAAATTAATCTGCAACCTGTCGTTTGTGACAGGTTGCAGATTAATTTTTATGCTTCACTTTCAACATTTTATAAACCCAAAGATTATAAAAAAAAAACAAAAAAAACAACAGCATGATGACAACATAGCCATGCCCCCTCAACATCATTCAGTGGTCATCATGCTGAGTTAATCACCATTAAGTTGCTTTTTGTTTACAAAGGCACAGGCGTGCTCTGAGCAGACAACGGATGGCCAACACGGTAAACTCCTTGGGCCTCATTTATCAACCGTACTTACGCACAAATCTGTGCGTAAGTAGGGCGTAAGAACATTGCCACGCAAAGTATGGAATTTACCAAAATGTACTTAGACTTATGAATGTGTGTAAATGTAAGCACAACTCTGACCATGCTTACGAACAGAATCTAGTGGTAGAATAGCGATATTACAAGCACAAAGCAAAGCATTTAAGAGTTTCAACGTCTGCACTAACTAGAACCGCCAGCGTTCTCTTTATACCTATAATCGCCACGCGTCAAATCCACCCGTGCATTTCTAGGGTAATATAAAGTCATACATTTGTTTGTTTAATCATCATCTGTGTTTTGGACCTCTTGTTTTATAATCTAAGTTTCTTTAAGAACACTGATCACGACTCAGTAATGAAACTGAAGTAGATATAAAATCGCCAATACATCAATGAAAACAGACGGTCAAAACAGCGTCCAAATGAGCTAACATCCTAAATGCAATAAATAGTTATATGGCTCACTTATTTTTATGTAAGCTCTAATTGATTATTCCTTAAATGTGTCACACGTTTACATATTTTGAAGCGGAGGATCCCTCCGATGCTCTCTGTGCGTCTCATCTGACAGCACTCAGCTGTGAGCTGGACGAGCCGCGGTGACTCGCCAGACTCGCCAATCACTCATTTCATTTCATTCACTCTAATGTTGTTAGGAACTTATCTTCATCTCGTATTTATTGAAAGAGTTTATGAATGACTGCACGTAAAGTTGTCAGATCGCGGACCCCAAACAATGCCGTTGCCTTACAACTTGCTCGAAAATATCACATTTTCCCATGCAGCAAGCTTTCTTTTGTTTTAATGCCTGCACTAAGTGAGCCAACAAAATATGTTTTGCTTTGATTCAACCTCGTTTACAAGGGTTTCCATTTATGTGTTGGAGAATTTTCTTTTCGTTGCCCTCTTTGCCATTGTAGCGGAGAGGGATAAAACTAGAGGTGGGCATAGATTAATTTTTTTAATCTAGATTAATTTTGGAATTAATCTAGATTAATCTAGATTAAAATGGCTCATTTGAATTCATTCATAATATGTGTGTGCTCCCTAAATAATGACTCAAAGTAAATCTTTGAGAACGTGTTTCTCAAGCCAGGTGGCGCATCAGACCAGGGGCTCATCTCCTGTGCAGGTGCACACCTAATGCATCAAGTTAACTTGCGTGCAGAAAGAGGATGTCACGGAACTCATGTCCGTTAGCTTTTCAATATAAGACTGTCAAAATAAAAGTCCCGCAAAACAATCGTTATTTTGGGGATTAACTTCTCCGCGTGAGAAATTTGAGTTGTAGGCTAGCGTGTGAGAGTGTGAGCTGGTTGATATGAGTGTGTCTCACGGCCAAAAGGGTGAGACTTGGCAGCTCTGTCAGTTGTCAAACAAAGCGGACGGACGTGGTCTCTATAGCAACGAGATCAGCTGAGCTATCGCTGATAAAAAAAAATATTGTTTCCATAATGATTTCCATAGCCTTAAGCCATAGGCTAGCCTACATGTTGTGTAATTCAGTGATTTTCAACCTTTAATGAGTCGAGGCTATGCATTGGCTTTGGCGATTTCCCTTGTCTCTTTTTTTTCTCCCCACACAAAGCTCTCCCATTGCACACACGCATGCCCCGGCCGCTTCCGAGAGCACAGACTGTTAGAACTCCTACAGTAAACCAATTCCGCATGGCACAAGGTGCAAACAACCTTGGTCTTGTCGAGGTTTCCATTGGGAAGCTTCTTAAAAATACATTTTCCCTGAAGCAAACCCGGCGGCTTCCTAGCTGCATCCATGTCAGCACGTTACGTTTGATGTGGTAGGCTACACAGGTGCGAAGTCGGACTCGTTCTGACTCGTGCACTACAGTGCAATTCGGCCAGGTATATATCCGCGCTAAAATAAGAGGAACAAGAGATTAACGGCGATATTTTTTTTATCGCCGATAAGAGTCTGGCGTTAACGCAGCACGTTAACGCCGTTATCGGCCCACCACTAGATAAAACACATTCAGGTGGTTTATAAAGGGATGTGTTGTGACCATATATGGTTAATTGGAGGCGTTTCTGAATGCAAATGGTCTGAGCGTGAACGAGCATGGTACTTAAGAACATGTGGGATTTATCAAGATTGATGACTTACTGGTGTGCGTACGATAGGCCAGCGCACGTTTGATAAATACCGATTTTTTTGTACTTAAGCACATACTAAATTTCATTCGTAAGAGTGAATTTAGAACCTTTTCTACGCACTGTTGATAAATGAGGCCCCTGGTGTGCAACTGCAATTTGGCCCAATTTTTTTCTCACAACTTTCATTATCTAAAAAACAAATGCAGGGTCATGTACAGTAGCTATGATTAAGCTGCTGAGAGGAAAAAAACAAGCCATAATCTCTTTCAAGAAGAACATATGTCATAGTGATTTCTCAACCGCATCTTTCATGGACAGCCATTTCTTTGAAAGGATGCTTTCATTCCCTCATAACAACATTAATGATGCATTAATGCAGGGATGGTAAGGGGGTGTGCATTTATTGCGGTTTAACCCATAATACATACTGAAAGGCTTAAACACAAGTTCATTAATGTAATACTAACTGTTATTGAAGAGGACATCTCCTAATAAAAACCTTGCAAAGAACTATTGTAATACGTTGTCTATTGTTCGGTTAAAGCTCATTATGCGTTTTGCTGAACACATAAAAGTAAGTTAAAGTCAGACTTCATAATCAAATGTGACAAACAGCTGTTCTTCAGTGGGGATCTTGCAGGAATTCTAGCTTTCAGACGTAATGACACAAATGTCAGCGGGGCAGGAGGGACTCACATTAGCAAATGCTATTAAGACAACATAAACAGATGGAAAACTGGCTGCAGTTCCAATTGAAACTTCACTATTAATTGTTACATTTAAATTAATGTTTACTGTAAATAAAAGTGGTTTACAACCAGTTAAAGGTGCTTCCAATGAAGTTTTCTGGAAGAATACCATAATTCAGGACCATCTTAAAAAAAATAATAATACAAACATAAATGTATTCCTTCTCAAACTTTGGCACAAAGGCAACAAAAGCACAGAGCTAGGCATCGAAACTTGTATCCCAACCGCAGCAGGTGTTCAATCTGGCCAAATTGAAGATGTGTAAGGTAGAATAGGCACCCGGCAATGCAATCTCCCCCAACACCAAGGCCTATCTCTAGCTATGACGCTCATAGGGAACATCTTGGGGAGTGGGGCTGACGACGTGAGTTTGCATCTGTGTGAGTCAGAGGGGAAGGATGAGAAGACCGAAGTAGCTATTCTCTCGGCGGGCGCCATGTCTGCTTTCAACGGCTTGACACTCAAAGAGGTCTCTCCTCTCTCTCTTTCCCCCTCGACACTCGCCGTCTCTCCAACAACACGGACGACATGTGCAAATCCCAAAACACAGTTCCATTAAAACCTTTTGGATGCTGACAAGGCCCCAGAAGATGCTTGACATGCGCCGCCTATGGGGAGAGAAGGAGGCTTTTTTTTCAAGTGCAAAAATAACAATGAAAAAGTGTCTGGCTGATGCTTTGTGAGAATTTCTCTCATGTGTGCATACTAAGGAAACTCCCCAGTATCACAACCCACGTTAACTCTGTTCAAACAATCTGACATGCATACTGTAGCATGCATTCATTAAAATGCATATGATATGCAGCGATTCAACTCACAGCTTGTGATCATTTATATACTGTTTGGTATCCAAATTAGTTGACGGTTCACACATCTGCATGCCTTTCATATTTATGACATGTTGATTTACATTCAACTGAAAATTGATTTCTGTATAAAAAAAACATCTGTCCAAGCAACATGGGGGAAACAATAAGCCCTGATGAAAATGTTATTTGCCAAGAAAGCCTGCATTGGAATAATCATGCTGCGCGATAAACAATATAATTATTCAGAGTATTAAACAGTCAATCATCTCTCTCTTTTTTTACAGTTTGTTCAAGGCTGACTGCACATGTAAACAAATTGATTCACTTTGAAAACCAAAGGAGGGATGTTAATGTGTAATGCTCAGTGCATTATGCAACACAAATGCTACATTAAAAGATTATAGTAATTTAATTTAATTATGTTTTAAACAATCTAATAATACGCTTTCTTTAAATAGTTTATACGTAACATCGGTTTTTACCATCCAAGCAAAACAATGCATCGGTTCATATAAAAATGTGCTTGTCTAAGCAGCCTTAAAGCAGGCCTACTGTGAAGAAATAGACTACATACTATGCTTTGTTTATTCATCTTTAATTTTCCTTTCCAGGTGCTTAGTTTTAGGCATAGATAAATGTTTCACAAACATGAAATCAACATCAACTGCCCTATTACAACTGCTGAAGCATGTTTCATAAAGCCTGTGCACAGGAAGCTATCAATCATAACAGAATCATCCGAGAAACAGCGACACATCACACATCTCATTTAATCCATAAACGATATGTTGCACCTGTCACGTCAATGAGAAACAACAAGTATGGTTCTGTTAATGTGGCGGTGACAGACCTGGGGGGAAAAAAAACATTCCCATCCATTCTGTTACCTGCCAAGAGCTTGTTCCCAGGGGATTGCGGCTGTAAAAGCAGACATGGCCAGTCGTCATTAAGCCTGTTCCTCTTCCCTGAGCACAGTCGCAACATTAAAGGTTTGATTAAGAAGTGCCTCGCGAACATCAAGGGAAGAAAATTGGTTGGAATAAGTCAACCAAAACTTTAAGCATTTTTCATACCCTGTACCCTGGATAACTAGATTAAAGTAATACAGAGATTAAAGTATTTACATAGTTTCTAACCCAAAATCCCCAATAATCTGAGTTCATACTAGTAAGAATGTATGATAGTCTACAGGCTAATGCTTCGTTTACAATTTTCCAAGTTTCCACTGGCCACACAGAGGTCGCTTTAGCCGTACTATATGCTGAAATGTGATCATATACCTTTTTCCTGCGGCTTCAAAACCATGGATAACTGTACTGACAGGACCAAATAGCAACTGGTGTGACACATCATTGCATTAAACTGACTGGTTCATCATCCTGTAGCCCACTTTCGATATGCAAAGTTAAGCAGAAATGAACTATTGGCAGCATTGATGTTCAAAGTTAAAATGAAAAACACATAAAATATATAAACAAAGACAACAGTAATGAATGCTAAATAAGAAAATCCCAAATCAGTATGCATCAACCCATTTTTGGCACCAACAAAACATCCCACTTGGGCATATTTTTAACCGTCCAACATTTCAAGCAACACTTTGTTTGAAGACTGCAGCAGACTTTAGGTATGTTGATTTTCACTTTAAACGCAAAAGCATCAAGTTTCTATACTGTACATTAAGACACTTCTCTAGAGGACAAATTAGCCTTGCAAATGGCGTTGGGTTATTTCTTAGTGATGCATTGTCTCTAAGATTTATTTTAGCAACAAATCACTTGAGATCTGCTAAATTCTGCTGTGTTATCTGTTTTCTAAGTTTGGTTATACATCCCACTTGCACATTCTCTGGATTTGTTGCATTTTTAAAAAGGACACATTATACTTTATATTATCCTTACTTTTAGTTGGTTATTTGATTACTCAACAGAAACACATTGGGACCTGTCTGTTTTGTTTCAATTGCTCATTGCTTTTCCCCTTCTTTGTATATCTCTTCTTTACCAGAAAGCACATTGATTGTATGAATAAGTATGCGGCCATTCACATTTGCTGGCTACTAGCTTTTTTTCAAAATGAGTAACAACTCCATGAGTCAACACTGCAGTGTGTGAGTTAAAGTTCAAGTGGACAGACTCAGTGGAACTTTCTCTTAAAGATCGGATCGCTTCCTCTATGACAAACTACCCATGTAATAACACTTTTGTGGAAAGGCATATTTTTTAAAGAAAGAGGAGCTGTGTTTAATTAGGATCGCTGACAATGCTCCTCATTTGCATCCAGTAAATGGGGTCTCTGTCATTCAGCCAAGAACAAAGTGCATGTTGTGAAGCCTGTTCTGACCTGAACTCGGTTGCCAAGTGAAAAACACAGAAATGTGTGTGCGAAGGAAATACACAAATATGTACGCATAGGCGTATAAATATGAATACCAAGTACCTGGATCATGATATTATATAATTATACTGTATTTTTTTAAAAAACAGACCAATTTCACTTTTACTTTTTTGTCAGCTTTAGATGCCTGTAGTAAATTAACCTTCAACACGCAAATTCTGAGAAATCTGGAAGAGAATATACAGCAAAGAGTAATCCGGCAGTGTTCTGTTCCACACAGGCTTCATCTTTAATGGGGATGTCTGGCCTTTAGGCACTTGGGTCTGCAAAACGGATTTTGCATCTATCTATTCAGCCAATCAGGATCAGCCTAATCAAGACTCTGAGGGATGCTCCTTTTGTTAAAAGGGCAGCCGTGACTTTTCAGCACGTTAACTTTTCCTCAACTCTGCAGTACAGTCAGAGCTGACGAGTCGAGTGATTCATTTGTGAAGCTCTGAATGTCTTGCCCGGGGTTTCTTCAAATTAGAGGGTCTACCTTTTATAGTAGAAACAAAGGCTTTATATAAAAGAAGCATGTTATCTACGACTGTGTATAAGGGCAACTTATTTTCCGATAAACTTGAAAAATAGTGTTTTTTTTAGAAGAGGAGCACATCTGCTCATTTTAAAAAGGTTTGATGCACTTAATCAAACTACAGGTGCGAGGTATGCCTGCCATGGATAACCTAATTAAATTATACTATCAAATGAACAGGTGTCTTCCTCCACTGAAAAATACTTCCGCCACTTATATGTGTCCCGATATTCAGTCCTAGTTATCAGTGTCTGTTCCAGGAAAAAAAACGTTTCCTTTACTGTTTTTCAGATGAGAAACAAACTACTTTTCGAAATAGCTGACCAAAATCTGTGTAACAATGTCTAAAGAAAACACAAAAAAGATAATTTAACTGGCATCAACATCAATTATCTCAACTTTGTTTTGTTGTGGCTGAGGTGAAACACACTGACTGCACTCAGGAAATGTATTGAGTAAAGACAACTTCACATGATCTAATTTGAATTGGATTCATGGTACCCACTCATTGCCATGCAGGAGGAAAAAAATAAGACAACAAAATACAGCACAACACCTCCCGCTCTCCTTTATTCCCCTGCCAAATAAAAATCCATCGGATGGATTGATTAGCACAGAATTTGCCGGGAACATCTGGGAGGGGTGCAGGGGTGAGTTGCCAGCTGACGATATAGCGACACATTGAGAATGAAGCACTTGGGTAATAAAACGCAATCACCGCGCCTCAGTCAGATTGCAACCTGAGTTTTGTTAAGAGTCGATTGGCTTTCTACAGATACTGATACCTCATTTCTATTTTTGGAAGTGGGCGGTAAAAGAGTAGGATGGAGGTACGACGTATATATCAGCCTCTCCTTACCTGCAGCTCTATTTGCCTACTCACAGTGAGCGGCTAATTACAATCCTTATCTCCCGACTGCCACTTTAAAGTGCCCCCATTGACAGCTGCCTATTGATATACAAATCACTGATTGAAAAAGGGGCAGCTGATATTTTCACTTTCAAGAAAAAGATATGACGGTATGCTGATGATATTATCCTATTTCTCATTGATGCACATCCAGATTAAATGGGAGGCAATGCGTTGGCTGTCAGTGTGGCCTTTTGATAGCAGTTTCTCTATTTACCCATCAAAACACTGAAAACATCTCCAGTAATGAGCTGTTCCTCCCTACCAAGCATAAAGACCCCAGCTGTCAGAGTGAGCGGCGCGTTCTCGACTCGTGCCTGCCTACTGTATGTTGGGCTGATGTGTGGATGATAATGCCATCACGAGGATTAGTGTCTCCGCAGAGAGCAGTCTCGCTGCAGTTGTCTCACACCCATCACTTCCACTCTGTCTGAAGTTAAAACAAAGACTCACCGTGAAACTGATGACTCAGATCTTACTTTCTTTTACAGAAAACTTGAGTCAGTGACACTGACATAACCAGGTCTTGCTGTGCTTGTCGGTTTTGTTTGGCTGTATTCATTTGTTTACATTGAGTTATACACATGTACAGCTGTGTAATATGCATGTAAAGAACACTTCCTTTACATACACAATGCAGATGCAGTTCGTTTCTGGGTTGAGAAGAACAGACTTTTTTTTTTGATCACTTTATGTTGCTTTGATTTTCTCAAGAGATTATTTTTCCACCTTCTTTTCTTAGACTTAACTTCCTAGCAATATTATAGCCCAAAGGGAGGCAATATTATCAGATGGCTGTCTTTTCAGAGTAAGTGCAGTGAATTGAGTTTGAGGTTTCAAAGGAACTAATGCCTTTTGTTACATAAAAATCTCTTTGAGATCATAATGCAGATATACTCAACATTAGAAATGGTATTTTCATTAAGCTAAGCAAAACCCGCAATTGTATAACCAACGGAGACCTTATTCATCCCACTTCTCTCATCAAGCTCCCTCCTTCCATTTCTCCTCCTTCTCCCCCTGATGACTGATTAGTCTTTTTATCTAGTCCTGTTAGTTGGCTGGTATAGCCAGGGTGGATGGCACTGTCTGTCTGTCCCCCAATCCCCAGATTGCTGCCCTCCCTGCTCCTCTGCCTTGTCATGCCTTATTAATGTCTCTTTCTCTGACGCAGCTTTTCCGTGCACAGATTAGATGCAATTAACCTTTTAAAAAGAAGAATGCCGACCAGCCATTACCTGTTTACACCACTGCCGTAACAATCGCTTTCGTTGTGTATTCTGACTCACCATCCTTCATGTGTCATACACTTTTTCTCCCTACTTTCTGACTCCCCTTTAGCTGCCATGTTAACCTTCTCTCTCCATCTCTTTCTGTCACTATCCCAGACATTGCTCTCATACTCTCCTGTCTACAGCACCTCTGTCTATCTCAGTGGCTCTACCTCAGCATTTATTTTTTATGTGTCCCTCACAAGCCAGGCCTCGGGGCTGCAAGGTAGACCGACATGGCTAAAACAAGCTCACATCCTACAAGAACACAAGATGATGGAAAGACTTTTACAATTACAGCCAGTGGATGAGCTATAACCTAAAGGGGCAATGAAGTGAATGCTGAAACTGCTGCATGACTTGTACATGGTGAGCACACAACAAACCTCTCTGCTCTCATAGCTTGACCTTGTGGCTCTGGAGCCAGAGTCTTACAGCGCAAGCATGAGAGACGGGAACAAAGATAATGCCGTATTGGACATCCTAACGATGGTTATTTTATTCATAATGGCTGTGTATATCACCTGCGACAACAGTGACACATTTCACATTTCCAAGGAGTGAGAAGAGATTGAGGCGTCAGGGAGGAATTGACTTATGGGACGGTGTGACAGGAGCTAATCATACTAGTCTCATACAACAACATGCAGGATGATAAAATACAGGGAAAGGAGGGGTCGGGCAGGTGTGCGTGAACACACACACACTCACACACACACTCACTCACTCACTCACTCACTCACTCACTCACTCACTTACACAGCCTTGATCCTTACAGATAGACCAAGGCTTGACCTTCAGAATGGACTCTATTAATTACATACACCCTGTCGATTCAACTTCACGCGCGGTGTTACTCCTTAATTAAAATAATAAGGCAATTAATATCAACACGACTAAGGTCACTGCCCAAACAATTGTGAACTACCACTTAAAATCATCTGAGTGACTCTGAGCGATATGGGTGTGTGTTGGTGATGGCCTCTGGTATGCATAAGAAAATACCTCTGCAAACCATTTGCAGTAACCACTCATGCCTCCCGCCCCCCGCTGCATCTGCCCCCTTTCTTCAAGCATCCCATTTTCGCCCCCTGTCGCTGAAAGACAGAGTGCCCTTGCAGGGTAATTATATTAGGTTTGGTGATAGGGGATCATAAAACTTAAAGCACTCTAATACCTGGGAATTGGCTTTGGGTCTGGCCATGAGTCATGCCGTTGTGTTTGTTGTATCGGGCCTGCATGCCTCGCCTTGCTTGCCTCTTGTAAATTGTGCCATCATGCAAAAGGAACAGGCCGGCAAAACAAATAGTCTTAAATCAGGATGCTTATGAATGTAGCGTGGGCCACCTCGCTTATTTACAGGTTTAGTTCCCTGGACGGGTGGTCAGGGTGATAATATTGAACTTTATGGTGACATAAAGCCTCCTCGCCTGCCTGCCTGCCACCACCTCTTACTATTGTCCTCCTGAATGTCCCTCCCTCCTTCCTCAACCATGCCTCCCCCCTGGGCCAGCAGGTCATGATAGCAGAGAGAAATCCTCCCACGCCATAGAGTGGGGATCAATAACTGTTCAGATTATCCTTCAGCCATAATTAAAGTATACTACAGCGGTCCCACATAAACCTCACCTGGCTCACTGTCCCTCACCCTCTTTTCTCAGCACGCCCAGTAGACGCTTCCCCTGTGCCCCATACCGACCTCCTCCTGACCCTCCGCGCTAGTGAGGCCTTCTCTGGCTGCCTTCTTACACACACACACACACACACACACACACACACACACACACACACACACACACACACACACACACACACACACACACACACACACACACACACACACACACACACACACACACACACACACACACACACACACACACACACACACACACACACACACACACACACACACACACACACACACACACACACACACACACACACACACACACACACACACACACACACACACACACACACACACACACACACACACACACACACACACACACACACACACACACACACACACACACACACACACACACACACACACACACACACACACACACACACACACACACACACACACACACACACACACACACACACACACACACACACACACACACACACACACACACACACACACACACACACACACACACACACACACACACACACACACACACACACACACACACACACACACACACACACACACACACACACACACACACACACACACACACACACACACACACACACACACACACACACACACACACACACACACACACACACACACACACACACACACACACACACACCCCTAAGTGGTCCATGGCGACCTGTGCACACCAAGGCTGATGGTTGAGTAATGACTATGGATTACTTCATTATCCGTCCCCTAACAGGTGCTTTCATAGGGCTGCCTTTAACAAGCTGAATGAAGGGAGGCCACTAGCAGAGCGGAAACAGTTGCAGTGCTCATGTCCCTTTTGCTGTCATGGATGGTAAACACCAATGCTTGCCTGTATGTTCCAACTCACAAAATCTCTCTCTCTCCATGCGTCATAGCGATAAGCATTTTTTTTTTACCATTATCTTTATGCCTCTCCTCTTAAAGTTTTTCATCAAAGTAGCAATACAGGCATTGATTAATCGTTACTCAAATGTTATCACCTGTCATAATAATCCCTTCCTGTTATCTATTCGAACCTTAATCACAGGTCCAATAGTCCGACTGACAGATGTGTGACGTTGATCGATATCCCATCGGTGGGGGCAGACAGTAACTGCTTCACCTTTCCAATTGGGATGAAGATGAGGGAATGAGTGAATGGCCACCTATGACTGTGTTTGTAGTTTCTGATTAGAGAGAGAATTATGAAGAAATACCAAGAGATAATCATATACAGTACATCGGGAAAGATTTATTTATTTCACGTCATACTTTATTCTTAATAGATGGACACGTTTTTGTTTTCGTTGACGGTTCACCTCTTCATGTGAAATTCTGCTAATCTGTCAATGATAAATTGACAGGTGCTGTCTTGCCGCATCAAAACAATGGCTAAATAACAGTTAAATACAAAGTTGTATATATAGTATGTAATACTGTTTCTGAAGTATAACAATAGATGTTACATATTAAGTGTAACATCTTTTTTTGATAGAGTGTAAAGTGCTGAGACCTCCACAGCCTCTGAGATCAGGTTGTTAGGATGTTTTTTGGAAAGGCTATATGTAGGATGATTTTACTACATGCCCTGCCTTTACTGCCTTCTCCCTCCTCTCAAATTTTTAGTTCGATGTAAAAGTATATAGCCGCACATCACCTGTCTGAACTGTTGCCCACCAGGAAATGCTACCGGTCCATCAAACCATCAGCCACAAGAATTATGAACAGGTTCTACCCCAAAGCTAAGTATAACCATTCTGAACTCTGAAGTGAAAGCAAACCCCCAAAATACAGCTTTGTGCAATAGTTTATTAACATGTGCAATAGTGTCAATAGGCACTTTTATCCCATTTTAACTGCATAGGTTGGCAAATAATGTATGAGTATAATACAGGATGTGAGTGAATGAATGGAACAAAAGCTTTTATTTATTCATTTTTAATTTGAGCCCTCTGAATATTGTTGTGCTTCGATACACAAGTAGGTAGACCATCAGTCTAGTTGAGTTGTTGATCAACCTAATTGAAGGTCTAAGGATAGAAGGGTTTGTATCCGGTTCAAACTATAAGCAACTTTCCAGCAAATTTGTGATTTGTCTTTTTGATATTCTCTTGACTAGATCTGTCTAGCCAAGATCGTCAGGGTGTCTCTAGGTTTGCCCTATAATCAGACAGAAGGCCACTTTGTGCAGAGAATCCCACACTGTTCTTTACAACCAGTAGACTTATACAACTGTACAAACAGTTCTTGTTACAGGGGAGAAAGATGGGAAAAGATGGACATACCTGTAAGACCTTCACCCAAGTACCTTTGACTTTTATACCATTACTCCTTTGAAGTCTATTTTAATCAAGACCAAACTTTTGGCTTTTCCCTTACCTTTACCATTAATTCCTTGCACTCTGTCCTTATCAAGACCCAGCTGGTAAAGATGTTTTTTCTATGAAAAATATAGAGTTGTTGGATTCTGGCAAGGAAGCAGCAAAAAAAGGAAACAGCACAAGGTGATGGAGAGCCAATAACAACTCCCTGAGGAGAGATGTTTTCTCTGTCAGCGTGTAGCAGTCTCCACATGCACTTGGTTAACCTCTTACCCTCTGAGAATGGAAGTTGCTCAGTTACATAGATGCCACCGGCTCGGAACAGGTGACATTACTGTGTGAATGTGTCCACATAGAAGTCTCTGACCATTAACACCTGTGTTCCTTAGTCTTATTCAACCATGCCATTTGAACACTAAAGGCATTTTTGCAGAGCAGTAGTAAAAAGGCGATTTGATGGCTGTGGCTCTGTGGTTGGTGGTTTGTGCTAAAATATGAAGAAAATTAATTACGAAATCAAAGCCCCATGGGTCTGCTGTTCCTAAATGTCACAGCTCTGGGCACTCTGCAAATAAAAAGGCAAACCATGTACTTTCAAGCATTCCACCGTACACTTTCATGAAATTATTGCTTCTAGGCTTTTTATTCCCCATTACAGCTTGAACTCTTGGCTTTGATATTTTTCTATAGCGATGTTCTACAGTAATAGTAGACCTTGTTACATCGATAGTGATTGTATTATATTGTATGTACATCATGCTGGATAATGCTTTTCCTATTCTAAAGTCTCAAGATATTTTGAACGTTTCATTCCAACCAGTCTCTGAATATACTGAGGATATGCTAAGTGTATTTTCCTTGTGCTATTTGGGGTTCTACAGTACACTTCTACAAATGTTTTTTTCTTCTCCTCATTGGTCCTTCTGTGTCTTTTTGCCATTTATTCATAGTATATATTGCAGGTACTGTCATCAGTTTCAATGCATATATAAAAAAAGTGTTGATACTTACAAACATGGCAAATAATAACACTATACTGTTGTTCAGCAGATTATCCTCAGTCTTTGCTGTATTGGTGTCAAACAGTTAAAACTGAGTTAAGGGAGATAATTGAGTATTCGTTATGAAGGAAAATCTCCTGTTCATTTAAGGGTTGCGTGGTTATTCACAAACTCTACCCCAAAATTCTCCATCAGTTATGGGATAGATAGTGGTGTTTGGAGGGAGAGTCCAAGAGCAGGGTTTCATTTCAATCATCTTTATTCTTTGGTTTATGTCGGTATCATCATCTCTAAATATGGAAAAACTGTGCAGAAAGGTGGTGTTATCACCTAAGTTAAGGCTGATTTGTCTAAAAAAAAAAAAAAATCCTTGACTGTCATCTTGTCACACCAAGCTTACACTTACCTAGTGACTCCATCACGGATCCATCGACGTGTATGAATGACCGTAAAAAAAAACACAACACCTCAGGAGATCGTCTCCATCCCGAGTTTGTTACAGACACTCTTGTTCGTTCTGCATCTTTTTGAGTTGTTCATACATTCTGTAAATGGCTGTCCTGTCATAAATACCAGCTTTTATGAAGCTTATGATATGCATTTATGGTTCATTTATTTCAGAATGAATGACTGTTTATTGAATTCTGTAGTAATAGTATGTTTAGCCACTATTGTATAATGACTACATCTAAGCCCTTTCATTTAGATTTACAGTGATCACTTCTGTTGGATCACTGATCATTTTGTACACCACTCTCCTTTTTACTATAGTTGACTATTCGTCCTCATTTTTGTTTCTCTACAAGTGCATTGCCTAGATTTAAAAGATAAACATTTCAGAAAGCAACAAAAAGCAACATGGATTGGGAAACATGCAGAACAAAAATCGTATTATTCATAATACTCATAATATTCATATTGTATAAGTCTCTAAACTATGGTTCGGGATCAGCAGTCACATTTTGATGAAATACTGGATGTCACAGAGATTCAGTTCTTAGGTCAGAAATTTTTTTTTCCATAGAGGGCACTACAATGGGAAAGCGATGGTTAGTAGCTGATGTGTGTGTGTGTGTGTGTGTGTGTGGGGGGGGGGGGGGGTAAATGGGACTGGACCGGAGTGCAGGATTGAATCATGATCTGGTTTTATCGAGCTGCTGTTACCACTGGTAGTTGTAGGCTCACATCAGTGTTTTAAATGGACTTGGAGCAGCCACCTTGAGCCACTGGAGGGCTGATAGAAGGAGAGTTGAGTGGAATAATTTGGGGAAGGTGAAGACAAGCTTTTCTGGGGCATCCTTGAGCTGTAAGGGTTTACACACAAGAGTGGGTGGTGGGAGACCAGTTAACTGAAGATTGTTGCCGTTCTTTGTCCAGGAGCAAGGTCAAAACGTTTGGCATACACAGACTAGCATCTACTCGATGGGTTTGCACCAAATTGTGTGCAGAAGTTCATGGTTCCCTCTAGCACCACTATTATTGGTGATTCTGTGACTTTTCATCTATTAAAATCATTTGTCTCAAATCTTATTGCTTATTAGCAAGTACTCAAACATGTCAGTTTTTATCCCAAAAAACATTGTTCAATGCAATTATGACCAAATGTAATGCTTGAGGTTACCGTGTCAATGCACAGTATATTCCTGACACTCCTGCCAACGTACAACTATCTTGAGGACGTGAAAGCTAGCTAGCATAGCTGGTAAACATCAGTCTTGTCCTTCACTAAAGCTTTTTTCGAGTTAAATGTTTTTTGTCCTCCACCCACATGTCTGTGTTGTTAAAGCATGTGGGATAGTCTTTTTATGTGCAGCAGCTTGTGTACATTTTAACATTGTGTGTGTGTGTGTGTGTGTGTGCATGTGTGTTGTTTTTATGTCTTAGCTTTGCCAAAGCACTTAAAGCACTAAAGTTCTCTCAATGCACTCAATATAATGTACAATCAGGCTTGCGCACTCACTCAGCAGTGTCAAAACAGGTAGGTAAATTGGTGTGGACCGGAAGATATGCATGTGTCATCTGACTGGGTTCTAATGTGTTTACCACGAGGAACGCTTTTGTGCTTCTAATTTCATATTGCCTTCAGTACTCCATACGCAATTACACAGTTACTGACTGGGCCGTGGCATTGATCTGGCACATCTGATTGTATCTTAGCCATGTCCTGCATGAAATTAGAGCAGAGTGGGAGATTAATACTGATGCATCAGGGGGCTCTATGTCGGGAATTTTACACACAGACTCAGAAAGTGAAAACAGTGTTGCGATTTTTCTTTTGGTCTGATCTGAACACCTGACATCTATTGCTCGTGTGGCTGTCCTTGCTGGGAGTTTAAGGGCAGTGGTTGTCGTATTGTGTACGGACTGTGAAGCCCACTGAGGCAAATGGCTATTTGTGATATTGAGCTATACAAAATAAACTGATGAAAGATTGATCTTATGACTGTTTTTCACCAAAACAGTAAAAAGCTCAATGTCATAGACTGGCCAACACCACAAGTGTTCTTTTATTCCCAGGAGAACAAGTGTGTGTATGTGAGTAATAATACAAATGTTATAGTTGATGCCAGTTTTTTACCCTATTGAAAAATAATCATGTGTGAATAGATGCGGCTGGAATCCAATACTCCAATACATGTATTATGCATGGATGAAAACAGTTTTTAAAGAAAAAAGTTCTCATTGAGTTTGAATATGTATGCTTCCCAGCTTTCTTTTTCCTCTAACACACAGAACTTAAAACTCCCCTGGTGTGCCCTCTCAAACTCTCATTCATTCCTCTTCTTTACAAGTGTGCGTGCGTGCGTGTGTGTGTGTGTGTGTGTGTGTGTGTGTGTGTGTGTCTGTCTGCGTCGGTTAAATGATTTACTCTCCAGCGGCAAGGTCTCTCTGAAGATTGGTCCTCCTCCATGCATGACCACATGTCTAGTCCATTCAATGTCTCTCTACCCAGCGAATGAAGAACTGCTGTACAAGCGTTTTGTTTTATTCTCGCCGAGCATTTTTACTGCCTACAAAATCACTGTAAATATATTTTCATATTTGTAGTCAATCTTAGCTGAACAGGGGTATTGCAGTCTCCAATGCTGCTAGGTCCAACGGAGAGACTGCATAGGCTTCCGTTGCTGGAACACATTTCACTGGTCACCAGAGGCAATCTGTGACCCATTTGCCCTTCGCACTGTTGTCCTCAATACGTTGTCTCTGATGTGATCACATTAAAGGTTGGGTGTTCCGGTACACGTGCTCATTGTGTTTTATGATGGTGTTGAATGCCTGCAAAGTGGTTCATTCTCCACAGGTGACTGGTGCTCGGTCAAATAAAGCTGCTACCACACTATAGTGCATTACGTTGGGCGTGTGTGTGTGTGTGTGTGTGTGTGTGTGTGTGTTTGGGCATGGGCAAGTACATGTGTATGTACATGCGTGGTTATGTGTTTGCCTCCCTGCATTTAGATATACTTCCTATAATTTGTTCTGGCCAAGGTCACTTTGGCATGAACCTAGATATACTGTACATCTTATGCTAATGATTTCATGTTAAGGCTTGCAGTATGCTTGACGCAACCTCCCTTTTAATGTGCTGCAATCTGATGAGTCTCCAGAGAGAGTTGGTAGAGGGCAAGGGGGCAGTGAAAATGCTAAATGCATATTTGCCTGCATCCCTAAGTCAGAAGCTACTTCCATTTAAATGGGTGTCATTGGATATAGCCTTTAGATGTTTAGAATATACATGAGCCAAACTCAAGGCCAGACCAACAAATGGTCTCAATCTCCTCTCTTGGGGGCTTTGGTAATTTGGTTTAATCACCCTGTGTGCAATATCAGTATCACATATGGGAATTATTTTGATTCAATCTTTCTTTACTGTACTTATTTGCTATTGCCCTTGATAGTTAATTGATACATTAGCTTTAATGCTAAAAAAAAGTGCAATCTTGAGTTTACCAAGGAGAACCGTCTTGCCAGGTTAAAATATATTCCAACTGGCAGCCTCCCGTTTAATTAGAAACATCTGCCTTTTTATTTCAGTCACCTGTTTATCTGTCAGCCACACAATGAAGGCAGCGAATGGGAGATCACTTCATACAAGACTGAACACCGCCAGTCCTTTCTCGTCTGGTCTCTCGTCTGGTCTCGTCGCCATTAATTACTGTTACAAATCTTATCTCTTTTCATCCTGAAAATAGAACAAGTGCTTCCAAGATATTTGTGTGATTAATGGTGTTCGGTGATCAGCACTCGTAAACGGCACAGGTTGGCCCGAGTCGAGCTGACTTTGAACAGAAGACATAAAACCGAGCTTTTGACATCCGGACGGAGGATGTGAGAGCCAACAAAAGCTGTCACAGGTTGGTTTCTCTGCTAAATTGGTGCCATGCGTATCATATTAGGCCAATCAATCAACCTCAATGATGCAGATAATTAGAACGGTAATGTATCAAGGTGCAGGGATGCCCATTCGGGTGTAAAGCAGCACTATGGTGGTGTTAATGCAGTTTTATTAACTCCACCTCTGACTCTGCTTCTCCAATTTCCCTGTGCTTACCCATCTTCTGCCACCTAAACTGTTGCACGCCTCTCCTCTCCTCATCACCCTCTTAAACAGTACGTATTCCTCCATTTAAAAGTGAAAGATATTAAATAGCTGTGTGTGTGTGTGTGTGTGTGTGTGGCTTTTCCTGTATTAGAGGAAAAGAAAGAGGGAAGGAGACTGTGGCAAACAGACAGATGCTAAGGCTGATCTTCGAAGTCCTATTTATGATTCATAGACCCCCTGCCTAGTACTAATGCATTATATATCCATCTCTGCAGATGAGAAAACTGCATTATTAATTTTTGGTGTTATATACTAAAGTGTTAACAATTCTCAGCGTATTTTCTTTTATCCTATAATGCACAGAAGCATCAGTCATTTTGTCCACTAAAGCGAACGCAGCATTTTAGTGCATGTCATTAAAATGTCATCCTCCTTCAGATGGAACGTGGTATTAAATAACTTACCCCGAAATACTCAATAATATATTCAGCATGAGTTCAAATGTTGACAACTTCAGACTTTAAATGCAGATTAAAGATCTCTGACCCAGAGAATTTTCTAATTCTGTAGTGACCTGAAAATTATGATCTCAATCACCCTTTAAAATTTTGTATTTGTATTTACCTTCATCTCAACACTTCTTTTAAGCAGAATACGCCCTCTGGCAGGCAGGCAGGCAGGCAGGCAGGCAGGCAGGCAGGCAGGCAGGCAGGCAGGCAGGCAGGCAGGCAGGCAGGCAGGCAGGCAGGCAGGCAGGCAGGCAGGCAGGCAGGCAGGCAGGCAGGCAGGCAGGCAGGCAGGCAGGCAGGCAGGCAGGCAGGCAGGCAGGCAGGCAGGCAGACAGACAGACAGACAGACAGACAGACAGACAGACAGACAGACAGACAGACAGACAGACAGACAGACAGACAGACAGACAGACAGACAGACAGACAGACAGACAGACAGACAGACAGACAGACAGACAGACAGACAGACAGACAGACAGACAGACAGACAGACAGACAGACAGACAGACAGACAGACAGACAGACAGACAGACAGACAGACAGACAGACAGACAGACAGACAGACAGACAGACAGACAGACAGACAGACAGACAGACAGACAGACAGACAGACAGACAGACAGACAGACAGACAGACAGACAGACAGACAGACAGACAGACAGACAGACAGACAGACAGACAGACAGACAGACAGACAGACAGACAGACAGACAGACAGACAGACAGACAGACAGACAGACAGACAGACAGACAGACAGACAGACAGACAGACAGACAGACAGACAGACGGGCCCGCACATATTCTCTTTCATCACTGCAAATGCAGGGCCAATTATGTACTTTGTTATCTGTGGTCAGAGGCACTTCTCAGACAATCATCCTAATGAGTTGGGCCTCCTCCAAATACAGAAAGCTCACTTGGGGTGTCCACTTGTGAATGTGTGTGTGTCTTAGAAAGGGAAAGTGTGCAGCTCAGCAGACACTTTGATACCAACAGGTACCAATGTAAGGTCAGATTTGCGACTGATATCTGTCATTTTCAAAAAGAATTCCATAATGGATATATGGCAGTAAATCATACATTACCTATCATCCGCACCAATAGCGACTCTTAAGTAATGTGATGATTCCAGGGTTTAGGGATGCACAGAATAAGATGATGTAGGCCTATGATGTACGGATCCCGCTTCAGTGTAATTGAACATCCTGTTCTGCATAAGCATCTCCCAAAGAGGGGACCAGAAGCACATTGGTAAATAATTCACTGTCATCTTGACCACAACTGAGCACAGTGTTTTGCAAAAATTGTTTCCCTCCTTAAAGACTGAGGAGTAGGGGAAAAGGGAATTAAAAGCTTTCTACATGGAGAAGTCGCCAAAGTGGGAGAATGAGACAAACTGTGCAAAGCACTTTGGAAAAAAGTGCTATATAAGTGTAGTTCATTTAGTCTGTTAGCATTTGCCAAATAGTGATTTGTCTAATCAAAGCTTGGACATCGTTGTCATGGCAGGATTCCTCCACATGTCAAAGCAGTGTGCAGAGCAACACTTTGCATTTAAAAAGCTTGGATTGTTTAGTCTGCTTACAGGTTTGAATAAAGAAAACCCTGTAGCTACTTCACCACTGTCAAGCAACCCAACTGTTGGGTTCAAATGTAGCCTTTTTTCATAAAAGCCCTTTCTCTAACATTAAATGTGAAACACAGAAAATACAAACATAAAAGGAGCCATACAACCTGGACCCTGCTTGTTAGGCGTGAGGGGTACAGCTAGGTAAGGTTCTCTTTTTCTTCTGAGTTCCTCTTGTGCCTACACTGATCACCTGCTGTCTCTCTGCCTGGCTTTCTCCTGGGTCTTGCAGAGAGCCGCTTGTGGCGGATTGCAGTAATTAGAAGACAAAGTCAGTGGGCTCATTCAAAAAGACTGCTGGTGTTTCCAGTCAGCAGCTACGGCCCCACCATGTTCCCCTGTGTGGTATTGTAGTCCTCGGGCAAAAATTCATATTGCATGAAGGGATACTGGGTCTGTTTTACTTGTGCAAAGTGTGTGTACTGGCGGTATTGATTAGCTGTTGAGAATCCTCCTGCATTTCAAGGCAGTGTCACCGCGTCTCTGGTCTCTACCAGGTCATCATGCCCTGGGACGCTCTTTTACTGCATGCAAGCATTTATATTCTATGATATTCTATCTTTTACTGATTTATGGTGCTTACATTAGCTATATTACACTACATGTCATTTAGCGGACGCTTTTATCCAAAGCACATTTATACACCGATAGCAGCACACAGCCCCACAGCTGCATGGGCTAGCTAGTGGCTATTTAATGTCACCGTCTAGAGATGGGAAGACAGCTATTTTGTAAACAAATGGCCTGTGATTTCAGACAGAGGTAGACAGAAACACTTTCTGAAACTACTTGTTTACCCCTTGCAAGTAAGGAAAGCTTGACGAGCATGGCAACAATAACTAAGGCTAATAATAAAATAGGGGCAAAGAAAACGTTTTTTTTTTTTTTTTGTCTAAGTTCTAACCCATTAAGTGGTGTAGCTGTTCCTAATTGAACATTATTGGTCCAACAATATTGGTCTAAAACATCCTATGAATGTCAACATGCATGTCAACTTTCTTCTACTGTAGTCAATAGCTTCTGCAGGTCTACTGAACAACATCCTATTGGTCAAAATGATGCAATACTTGATGGTAGTTTAGAATCCAGAGTCTGGATATCCTTCCATTTTGCCACAAGTGCTGACGAAGTCCTGACCATCTGCTCTACTGAAATATTTAGTCATGTTCTGTAGCATCCCTCTCCTGGGCTCTGTTACAATGTGGAAAGACGGATGGCGTAATTTGGTGGCAGTTTGCGAGGAAAGGGGCACTGTTAGTCACATCTGTGCAAAGTATCATGTTGATGTTACCCACTGGTGTACAAGGAATAAATAGCAGGGTTAGATCTTATTGCGCCCCTTCCCTTAACAACTCCCATCTGAGGAAAGGCACTGTACCCCCAACTGATCAGTTTGTGAGTGTTGTATGAATGGGTTAGACTGCATAGATTACAAGTAGAGTGTTGGTGGCAAGGTGCATGTGGGTTTAGCCTGTCTGAATAGGAGAATATATATATACTGTATATATGCCAGCTAAGCCTTATCCATTTAACAGGTCCCCATAAAGTAATGTTCAACAAGATACAATTTCATGCTGCCTAGATACACATCTTGTATGATCTACAGGTCTGTTGATGAAAAGCTGGCGGGATCAAAACTGATTGAGTGTACATGTAGCGATGCCCGCTGTGTTCATGCATGGGTGAACTATTCACTCAGGCATTTGTGTGTGTGTATAACTATATAAATTGATCTGAGATCTAACCTCATTGTGGCATTTGAAATTGGTGTCATGTTTATTTTCAGAAAGCATTCACAAGATAGAGCCCAATGATTCCATGCCGTCAGACCTCTAGGATAACTTGTTTACCTTGATCTTATAGGTAAGTACGTATACGTGTTAAGATAGATACAGTTTCGGATACCAGTCTTGTTGTGTGTTGTACAGGTATTCAAACACAGCAGTGTGAAATTATTTGTTATTGGCAATTAGCAACAAGATTGTTCTATGCAATTAATCATTTTCTAAGGTATAATTTTAGATCCTGTAAGCTGTAGTTAACAATTTAAGCATCCACTTTAAATATTCATTAATGGTTGCACAGTTGCAAGAACGTGAGCAGAGTAAACATAATTTTTTCGAGCAGTTTCCAACCACTTTCTGTTGGGAGAACTCCAAGCAATCCAACGCCAGATGGGATACGTAGTCCTTACAGTGTGTCCTGGATCTGTCTGGGGTTGTCCTCCAAGAGGGTAAAGCTTATCATCTGGCTTCACCCATCATTAATTTCCTCATCACCATGCAAACAAATCTCATCTGGTTTCCGCCATATATACTTCCTGGTCATTACTGCAGCTAGAGCAAGTAATGACCATTCTCACTCAGCATTCTCATAAACTTTCATCTTATCATTTGTGTTGACTCGTGAAAATTAATGTTCGAGACAATTTGCAAAAACAAGAAAATGTCACCAGATCTCACACTCTTCAAACCGTAGTGTACTACTGAGTGTTCCAAATAAATTATGGGGGCCGAATAGACTCTTTTGGTGCATCACTTAGAAAAGTTTTACCTGAAATTGATGAGTGCAGACAATTTTTTAACCTTCTGTTTACATGTCTCCACCTCATCGTTACAAGAAAGGTGGTGAAGCTTGCAGACACGTGTTTCAGCTTTGTGCGGCTGTTTGTATGTACACTCTACTTAACATTCCAATATTCAGGAGGGGAATGTGTCACATTTCTAACAAAAAAAGGGACATATAAGCCACTGTAAATTGGCCCTGAATGTCTCCAACAAGGACAACAACCTTATATGAACTACTTCAGGATTTTAAATTATGTATGAAAAATGTTTTTTTTTTTTTTTTTAAATTCTACACAGATTCACATCAACTGCCGGGCTCTGAGATGTCACAGAGGCTTGTTGTTTTGTTTGCTCCGTATAAGTGGTTGTTTTGTACGGGAACCAGACATCCGCTCTGATGTGTATTGAATGGAAAAAGGTGGCGAAAGGAGCCGAGCAGATCCACCAGGCAAGAGACAGCCTTGGAGATGAATGAGAGACGTATTGCTTCCCAGATTAGGTTTGTTTTCCAATCATCTTCTGGCCATATACCATATTGATTAAAACCTAATAACCTCATAAGACGCTCTCCACCGCCTCTCCCATCCTCCTCCATCCCTCCCTCTTTTTTCCCTGTCTGCCCCCTCTTCTTTCTTGCACTGTCCCCAAAGAGAAACGACAACGCCGGCTCTCCTCTCACTATTAAAGGAGCGCTGACAGCAAATCACTCTTCCTGACCTCAAAGTTGAGCCTTTAATTTTGATGATATCTATCAATCATGACAAGGATATCAAATAAAAAAAAGAAGAAGAAAAAAAAAGGATTGGCTGGGTTATACATCCGACCCGCGATTAAAAGATATTACCTTGCAACACACACATTAATCTGGGAAGAGTGTCAAGCAGACAAGAGGGTTAGGAGGGGGAAAACAATCTGGCAACTTGACGACATTAGCTCTGATTGGTGCAACATTTGGCTGACAAAGCTTTGCATTTACTTAGTAAGTAATCACTTGCTGTAAAACCCATATTTTAAACATTGATGCCTCCTTGAAGTTTCATGAAGGAGACGGTAACCTTGTGTGGCACGACGCATCAGCAATTTGTTTGCAAAACGTTACTCTGTGAGCCCCCTACATGAGCCCTGACTCAGTGTTTACCCTGCCGTCACACTCATTTCACAGGTGTCATTCTGCTGATATTGCGCTACCCTGCATTAACTTCATCAGACAGTCCGTAATCGGTCCTAAAGAGTCACTTTAGACTTTCTCTCATCCCATCAAGGCTCTTCACACCCTCTTCTTGGCCCCCTCCATCTGCACCAAAACACCCTAATACGACATGCCATCACACTTCAAGGGCCTAATGAGCCTTTTATTTTCAGTCGGGAGATAAAAGAAATCAACACTCCTGGATAGGCGTGGTGGCATGCACTCATCAACCACACACATGCGTACATATGCAGACATAGAGGCAGAGGAAAATGAATATAACCTTCCTGTGGGCTATATTTTACTGCTGATGGACCACTCCTGCTTTTATTGCCTCTAATCATGAGTGATGTTCAAATTCCTCTCTTCGCTTCATGTTTGGCCCTTATTCTCTTTATGTTTTTCCCTCATTACCTCTCTCACTCTCGCTCTGTCTCCTATTAGGCTTTCAATCTTTGTAACTCTCACTTTAATCTCGAATAAAACAATATAGCAAAGACTGTTGACAATGCCAATCGAAGAACACACACATCCATCGCCTAACTTCCGCCTTATACATGACATTTGTGAACCTCCACTCAATTTCTTGGGATCGTTTATGTTCCTTCCCATGCTTTGCCTTGGTCACCGGAAAACAAGTCTTGGTATATTAATCTTATTAGTGGTATTTGCATTCTAATTAAAGGAGAATTTACTAGTCCAGCAGGGGGGAATAGGGAGCACGAGGACTACTGGTGCAGACGGCAACCTTGAACAAGGCTCTCACGTTCATGTTGCGATGATACAGTGGTTGGTTGCCTTTTGTAGAAATGCCCTGGTTCTCTCCATCTATCAACATTCCCAAGCTATTTCCTCCTGTAAAATAGTTTCACAAACAGGGCAAACTGCGCCCAGCTGCCAAACTTCGTGGCTGTGTTAGCGCCGGATTATACTTCATTACTTACAATTAATTTGTGGATACAGTTCTAAAACAGGGCAGATTGCAGCCACTATTTTGCCGCAATTCATGGAGCCATTACTGTGCACAATCTATTCTTAGTGGATGTGGCCATATTAGTAATGGTAATAGTTACTGTTTTATGTTTTGTTTTACTTATTAGATATGTTTTAACTTTCATTCATCAAAAAAGTGAATAAGTAATTGCATAAATAACTGTCCCATCACTGATGCTACCAACACTTTCCAACAAACCAACAAAGTAAGATGTTCATGTAAATAGGGTTGGATGTTGTGACTGGGACGGCTAGTGCATGAGAAAAGTCTGAAGTGTGCAGAGAAAGCAGCATATCAAGATAACAATTCCTCATTCTGTCCATCTCCTGGAACTTTTTTCAGTTTCTCTCTGGCCAAAATGTCAGTCTTATGTACATTTGACCTCATATTGACTCCTTGCCATTTTGTTTCAGTGTTTTTTTTTCAAGCCTGTCTCACTGGTCATTTTCAGACTAAGTGGATCACTGTGTCTATCTCCCTGATGTCCCTTGCATGCCTATAGCACTAGAATTTTGGCTGGCTTTAGGACAGACGAGGAGGAGATCTGATCTGATTTGATCTCACGGACTGTCTTATCCTCTGTTTTTTCTTCTACCCTTGTCCTCTTGTCGGATCTTGTCTTCTTTTGTTGTCTCTTGTGTAGTCAGTTCTCCCCATGTTTCCCTTTTTTCCTGCTTGTAAGCGGTGTTTCCTTTTTTTTCAAACAGACGCATACAAACATAGAGGCATAAGCTCTGACATGGTTTAACTGCTATAGGCTTCGCTGGGTGTGCATGGCTAGTATATAGCCAGCAGCATTTCTTTCGGAGGAGCATTTATAGAGCCAGACAGGAAGCTCCGACTAAAACTCTTGAGAGGTCAGAGAACGTAAGTGAGGTGAGAGCATCAGATCAATGTGATCAATAGGAGCCAATTATTGCTTGGAATCAGTTAGCATCACTTGATAAGTCAAGGACAAAGGCATGTCTTCACTGAAGCTAAGCTGATTCCACTGTGGGAGGGGATGATTTAGGAATTGAGGAAGCTAGAGTGTATTATGTTTCAATATGAAAATATTTAAATCAGGAATTTAAGGACTTGCTTGTGTGATTTTTGTTCTTCCTTCATTTGCAAGGTCTCGATGGGATTAAGCACTAGCCTGTTTGCTTTGGTTCACATACCTGTATTGGACATCTCTCCATTGTCCTCCCTGCTTAGTCCTGTTTTCTATGCGCTCTCAGCCTTTAGTGTCCTCAGTAACTGTTAGCAAAGACCATTTCCAACCCTGTGTATTCATAAGCCTTACATTTGGCGTACTATATGTGCTTACAACATGTTGCCCTGATGGATGCTCGCCTACATATTCAGGTGTAAATGTGAACATGCATTACACACCCACATCTATAGAATCGCTGGACATATTGAAATGGTCACAGAGATGTTAGGGCCTTCCTTTTGGGCAAGTTAATAACACAGCATAAGCTTCAGCATTGATACATTGTGTCTTCGTTGCCTTACCTTAACTATTTGTTAATCATATTGTACAGTAATCTTTCTCTACTGTAATCTTAACCAAATTGTAGTGACCACAGTACATTATAGGATGTAATGGCTGCATTAAGGTACTGTGATCCAGTAAAGGACACAATATACAGTCCCTCAAAAGGGCAAGAGAGCAGTATACCGCTCTGCTAAAAAAAATAATAATAATTAAAGGGGTGTCCCATGTCTTTGTTTTCTGGGCTTACTTTTATTCCTCCTCCCTTGTTTTCTGTCATTGGCCTGCTATAAACTCAATCAAACTTGAATATCAATCAGTTTTTTTCTTTCTTATACTCTCTGCATTCAAGTACAATGTCAAACCATGACTTTAAATACCAAATTGTTGATTTTAAAAAAGAAAGAAAAGGAGACAAAAGCAACATGCACTGCACCCTCAAAATGCTTGTTTCAGGCATGAAATGGCATTGAAATTGTTCTCCCACGGAGATACTTGAATACTGAGCAAATAGGCATCCCTTTCAAAACTGTTATAAGACATTAATTGTATTTGACTGATGAAATATGGGACAGCGCAGTCAAAACCCTTTTTGGACAGAAAAAAATTGGAGCTGGTTTCATTTGATTTCCATGGGATTGTTACAGATCAGAGTTTGAATGAGAGGGAGAGAGTGCAGGCAAAGAGAGAGAGGGTAAGGAAAGAAAAAAAAGTTTACCAAACATTCCTCTCCGAGAACATGATTATATTTTTCGGAGGTGGGGACTCGAAATGGAAGAGCCATGGAGTCACTGAGCCATGAAATTTTCATTTGCACCTAGAGTTTTTTTTTCCCCCTCCAAGGTTTCATCATGCAGAATGTATCATGCTCACAAACCAAGGTGGACCATTGGGTGTCAAGGCCTCACTTCACAATACGTACTTTCTGCTTATCTACAAAAACTCTTTCAGACATTGGGCCCGACTGCACTCCTCATAGGCAGCCCGCTATGCAACATATCTATGATACAGTATAAGCTCCTTTTGGATTTCATTTGCCTTCTTCCTAAACGGTTGTTTCCTCTTTGCAGCCATTCTTACCCTCCCTTTCTCTTCACGTCCTGTTAATAAAAACATGTTTACCTTGTAAAAAAAAATATCAAGCTGTTTAAAACTTACTTACATAACTAACTTACTTACATAACTACTTTGATCTTGTGATGGTGCATGCAGGATTAGATAGCCTTGGCAATGGTAGAGTACAGTTCAGTATCTGTTGTAATTAAGTGCTTATTAGACTGTAATCGGCTATAATCTGAAGCCGTTTTTTTTAGTAAAACACTAACGAATGGTGATGAGGAGACACAGCACTGTGTCAGAATATTGAAGTATGCATTCACCCAAGCAATAGTAAGGATGAGCAGGGTTGCCATCTGACCATCTTAAAGTTGTGGATATTGTTAGGATATTGTGATTTGCATGCATGGATCCGCATCAGTGCGCCTTGGATTGCTAGGGTTTGTGGTCCCTATTTTCAAAAGAATGACACAAAATGGTGTGTTCCAACTAATGTTAATTCACATTCCTCAACCTCCCTGGGAAAAAAACTACCATAAGCAAAGGTCCTTGAAGGACCTTTGCTTATGGTAGTAACAATGGGACTGCAGCTGGACTTTTTACCATGTCAGATGATCAAAGTGTCATGGAAATGGAATGCCTCAGTCCAACATAATGTTTTTTGAAGACCCAAACAGATTGGGTCAGTGATGGCAAGAAGGATGGAGAGACTAACTTTTGGTTATACTGTACCATGATTGTAAAGAGAAAGTTGAGCAAAACAGCAGAGTCATTATCCCTCCTACCCTTCTTCTGTAGTGAACTTTGGGCTGTAATCAAAAGTTTATAATTGAAAAAGCTTAGATGAAGCTTTTTTGTGATTTCGATCTGTTTAGCCACTGTTTTACAGGCTGCCATTTGGGGGAGATTCTGCTTGGAGCTTGTGATCCTTCACTCTGAGAGAGTTCAGTCGTAGTTCACACTCACAGCAATGCTTCCTTGTTACTGTCCTTTGCAAATGCTGTGTGCACAACCGAGGAAATCCTAGGATTCAAATGCTAGATGCTTCAGGGGACTGGGGACCAATCTTGTATAGCCATTTAGAAGTTGCTTGGTGTTCCCAGGGACATTTGATAGGGTTTGGGTGCTTTGGGGGATTTGGCTTCACCTTCCTGGCACCTTTATCATAATCAGAATGAGAACATTAAAATGGATGAGTTGAATGGATAAGTAAGAAGAGCTAGGTAAGTAAGAATGGCTGGAAATTAAACATCACAGGCATGAATTGTTCCATATTGGTCATTTTAAAATAAAATTAAAAACATACATTTTGGAGTTTTCTCCATTCGTATTTTGAGAGAAACAATTTCACAATTTATTTCAGTGTCTCAAGCAGCAATGCTGGTATTGGTAACCGAAGTGAGACACTATACAACATGCTTAAAGCTCCCATATTATACACTTTTCGGTTCTATTATACACCATATTATATGGTCTTAGTGGTCCCTAATACGTTTTTCTTTAATTGTTTGCTGAAAAAAACTTTCAGATAATTTATTGTACTATGCTGATGTTCAGCTAATCTCACAATGGCCTATTTTTTAAAAAAGAGTTGCAGGTCCCCTCGTAAATATACAATCTTTGAGCTCCCCCCGCCCCCTGTCCGGAAGCGAAGCCAGATACGCCTCGCCCTCTGTCTGTCAGGGCCGTGGACCAATAAGAAATAGGGGTGTGGGCTGCACAGTGGAAGCTTCTGGCTTTACGGTTTGTGAGGTCAGAAAAGGGGATAATTCTGACTGGAGTGTTTTTTGGGGGAGGGGTGGGGGTTTCAGAAAAGGGGAGAGTGAGAAAAGGAGAGATTGTTATTTTTTTTGATATTTTGGCAGTCTCTAGGCACACCGTGGACGCATGGATATGTTGGAACACATTTAAAAAGTGCATTTAGCATAATATGGGACCTTTAAATAAATCTGTGATTGATAGGTAAGCCACAATTAACATTAGTATTACCAAAAAAAACTTTGTCCTCTCCTCGGCTATAATCTTATTTGGCATATGCAGTAGGTTAATCAATCAGTGGAGGGTGGTGCAAATGGGTGGGTACATTTCACTTGTCATCAGGCAGGAGTCAAAGAAGTAAAAAAAACATTTTCATTAACCCAATTACCATCTGAGGCCAATATTACAATGGCGAGGTTCACTCATTAAGTCATTGCCAACATGTTTTGATTACTTATCCTGTCTCTTTCCTCTCCCTCTCTCTCTCTCTCTCTCTCTCTCTCTCTCTCTCTCTCTCTCTCTCTCTCTCTCTCTCTCTCACTCTTACTCTCGTAGACAGAATGCATCTTATTATGCAAAGGCCAAGCTGTAGAATTAGCAAAGTAATAGATGTGATCCGCTTGCTAACCTCCGCCAGCAGTCATGCACAGAATATCAAAGAGGATCTTACACCCCAGTGAGCTGCATTTTGCTTCGCAGGCCCTCGTCATCAGTATGTTGAGAGCTTGTGTGTGTGATCATGTTGTGCCCTGTCATGTGTGTCTAACATCTGTTGCTATGGGATACAATTTAAAGTTTATGTTGATCTGCAAATGTCATCTCTCACTAGAGAGAGGACAAACCCGGCATATTTTTTATGTGCATGTGACTGAAAATGTTAGCCTATACCTAGTGAATTCATTGAGGATCTTTCTCTCGTTCAGTCCATATGAATTACACAATTGGAAAATACAGGAATACACGCACATGTAAGAGTGAGACACATTCTCAGACAAAATGAAAGTCAACAGCGCTGGCTGTGTTGGCAGCTGAGTGGGCTGACGGCCGCTCTTGCCCAGCCAGAATGACATTGCTCCTTTCAGTTGCATATCAATTTCAAGGCTAGATTCTGATCAGATGAGGGCTTGTACTCAATCTGCATAAAAGGTATTTCAAGCCATCGCAATGTGACTTTCAGAGTGCGCGTGTGTCTCAGTGTGTATGTGCATGTGGGGCATAATGTGTGTAATGCTGGTGAGTGACAGTGAATGTGCATCTCTGTCCGTTTGAAATGTATATGTGCATGCGTCCGTCACGGTCCGTGTCTACATGTGTCTTCCGAAAATGCTGATTTTCACGCTCGAATGGAGCAGATTTTCATATATTTAAGGGCAGGGACGTTACTAAGCTATGACAGGCTGAAGGCACTGATGCAATAGAAAAGCCTGTGTAAACCATAAGCTGACGGATAGTGAGAACAGCGAGTACATGGCTGTATTATACTTATTCCATGCCCTGTCTGTACCTTTCCTTTTCCCAATTTTCCTATCCCTATCCCCCTTGTGTCTTTTTTTCATTTTTCTATCTGTATATCTAGCTATTTAGCTCTCTATTTAGCTATATAGCAAGATTGCTAGCTGTCTGTCTGTCTCTATGTCTGTCTAGCCTAGCCAGTACCAAGCACCAGGTTCTTGCGAGGCTGTTATGACAAAAAGCAGAACTGCTATAAAGAGGGGGAATGCTCCCGAACTCCACTCCAGCATCGTCTTAATTTATTTATTCTACCCTGGAGAAGGACTAAAATCACACTTGGTACTCTTTTCTTGTTTTCTAGAATCTCTTGTTCCTCTTTTCTTCTCCCTTGGCCTTCAGAGGAAATCTTGGAATCATCTGAAAAATACATGGCACAAGAACACTGCTGTACAAAATAGAGAGAAGTAAATAGGAGAAAGCATTGGGCCTTTCCCCCTCTATGTTGGTTGCAATGGGCCCTTTCACCTTTTCAAGGCCATTTCTAAGCCTATGCGCAATGTGCTAGCTAAATGATCGGCTGCATAATACTGGTGATATGAAATATCGAAATTGTGACTAAATGGACAAACTATAAAAAAAAACAGGGAGCAGAAAATGAGGAGGAGTGGAAATAAATAAAAAAGAGAAAAAAGGCGGAGAATTGAACTCTGGAGAGAGCTCAACCTTCTGGATTGTTATCTGTAGTCTGTGGAAGGATGCAGGGCCAGACTGGAGGGGAGACTTTCTGCATGATGAAGCTCTGAGCAGCCATTGTTGGTTTGGAGCGAGCAAAGGGAGTGATATGAGGACAAGCCGGAGAGATACGAGAAAGGGAGAAATGCAGAATGTGAGAAATGTCAGCTCTCTGGAGAATACTTGGCCTTGGCAACTCCTGAGCAATGCAGAACTAGTGTGCATGATACAGTTAGAGTTGCATTAAGTAGCAAAAAGTACAAGATACCTAGGGGGCAAAACCCCCTTTTTTTTTTTTAAACAGACATGGAGCGTTGTAAAAGGTTGTTCACCAGAAATGATATCCAGGACGTTCCAGGATCCCAACCTGGGTGGACAACCTGGTCAACTAGCTGCTGGAAAGCTACAGTGGGCTGATAGAGCAAATCAGAACCACTGTTTAAGTGAATGGGGATGGGCCAATAGGGAATTTTTTAAACTTACAGACATCATTATGAAACTTTGCAAGTTGATTATTGACATTAAAACAACAACTTTTTGTATTACAGTATTTTCCAAAATGTCAAAACGCGCTGACACAACGCGCGTCACAGCAACAGCTGACGCTTCTGAAGAAGACTGCAGGAAGTAGTCGAAACATGTCAAGGTACAAACAAATGAATACTAGTCTGTTTACATGAACATACAAGTTACTTTGTTTTCTTCCAACATCTAGATTTTGGGGCTTTGCAGATATGCAAATGTACGCATCATTAGTAAGATATTGATGATTTTTCATATTTATTCAAACTTTTTGGAAAATACTGTAATACAAAAAGTTTTAGTTTTAATGTCAGT
The DNA here is from genome assembly GCF_949987685.1 of Ammodytes marinus. NCBI lineage: Eukaryota > Metazoa > Chordata > Actinopteri > Uranoscopiformes > Ammodytidae > Ammodytes > Ammodytes marinus. Next base: position 15,968,409 of record NC_137221.1, read on the forward strand.
AATCAACTGGCAAAGTTTCATAATGATATCTATAAGTTAAAAAAATTCCCCATTAGCCCATCCCCATTCACCCCCATTCACTTAAACAGTGGTTCTGATTTGCTATGTCGGCCCGCTGTTGTCCACCCAGGTTGTGATCCTGGAAGGTCCTAGATGTCATTTCTGGTGAACAACCTTTGACAACGCTCCATGTCCATAAAATCACTTTGCCCCCTGGGTAAGACTCGTATAGCAACAATGGAGTATAATAACAAATGTTCCAATGACCCGAAATTAACTCGTAACCTCATAGCTCTGCAGGGAAGGATTTTTTCCCAAGGCTCAGCTGTTCTAGCCAACCTTTTACATTGTGATAGGATTCAGTGTTTCTCCTTAAATATTGCTTGATGGAGCGTTTAGACTAACACAGGTTGTATGCAGAAGTGAACGACCCTCATGCTGTGGTGGGATCTCATTGCATGTTTATGTTCTACAAATGCAAATGTATGTGTAGCTTTTGAAAGTCATCAAAATGCTGTATACCCTAGGCACCTGTGTCTTTATAGCCACAAATCGCAAGAATCATGGCTCACGTGGCTTTGCAGTTCTCAGCTGTTCCAACAATAAATGTCACGCCCGGACAAAAAAAAACAAACAGAAAGTAACAACCAGAGTGTCTGATCCGTGAAGTCATTTTTTTTGCCACCCTATAGCGGTGTTGCTCTAGGGATGCCAAGGTCGGTCAATCGGTCGGCCATGTTCACCACTTATGGTCCGGACTGAAATATCCCCCAACGACAATTTGATGGATTGCAATGAGATGATTCGCAAGACATTTACAGTATGATCCCCAGAGGATGATGCCCACTGACTTTAGACCAATCTCTGACTTTTCCCCTCTTGCATCACCATGAGGTTCACATTTGTTGTTTTTGAGTAATGTGTTTCAAAATTTATCAGAAGGATTGGCATGGAACCTGTTTCACACATTCACGTCCCACTCAAAATAGCATGTCAAAACTTTTGCGACTTAACTTTAATTAGTAAGTTTTTGGTCACAAAATTACCATCATTACCATCCCCCCTCACCCATAGCCTGCATCATAAACGGTGCCACATCAGTTTTTTTAGACAACGGAATATCCACATTCAGATGGATTAATACCTTTTAAACCCATCGGAGTGGTATGTGAACCTTGATTAATCCAATTATCTTTTGCTTTCACAGTCGGTGAAACATTTGATTGTGCTGCGACACTAGAGGGGGCGACGCACAGAAATCAGCCTGCGGTTTGGTCTATGTACGGGCGTAATGCAGTGCAGATAATTATGGGTGCACTTAAGGCACCAAAGTATCACTTGGTGAGCCAATGGTGCAGAGTGGATTTGATGTTGTTCTCTTAACATGACCCCATTTCCCCCCGAGGCAATGTGTCGTTCCTATCCTCTCTCGCATCAGAAAAAAACTTGGCCCGACCTACAGGCAAGTGTACTGCAAAGGCCATGAAATCATCCATCTACATCATTCTCTGTCTCTCTCTCTCTCTCTCTCTCTCCATCTCTTTCTCTCTCTCTCTCTCCCTAAATGTGTGATGGAGGTCACCTTCAAGCCAGACACTTTTTTTAAAATGTACAGCAAAAGAGGAAGACACGCAAACAAGACCTCGGCTTCCTTTCCGTCCTTGTCCCTATCAACCCTTCCTCTCTCTGTGTATCCTCAGATTACCTTTCCTCTCTCTCTCTCTTTCTCTCTGTCTCTCTCTCTCTCTCTCTCTCTCTGTCTCTCGCTCTCTCTCTCTCTCGCTCTCTCTCTCGCTCTCTCTCTGTACCCTGACCCCCTCACTTTTTTTTCACCTCCTCTTTGCTCACCTCATCTCTCTCTGCTCTCGGCCTCTCCAGCCAAACTGACAATGTCATACAGAAAAATAACTCTTTTTCGGAGCACAACCTAGAACTATGACTAGTGCCACTACTTCTTGTCTTACTACTACAATTACAACGCTTATTTAACTAAAACCACAACTTCTGCCACAAAAACTACTGGTTTTGCTTCTGGGACTACTACTCTTGTACGTATGTATCTTTACTACTGGCATATTCGCCTGACCAGCTGACTGTGGACATCTCTTCTTTTATCATTTAAGTTATCCACAAACCATGTAGTTCTTGATATCAACATTTCTTGTTGTGTAGACCAGTTGCTAGAACCATAGAATGGCTGAAAAAAGCTCTCAACTCTTGCTAAGAAATAAATTGCATTTCCTAGAGGTGATTCACAATAACATCCTCCCATGGGTATAACGGACACATTTAATGTGAAGCAACATAATCTCTAAAGTGACTGAAAGCAATAAAGAAACACAAGGCTAAAATATGATGGATTAGGGTTCAAAAAGGGACATGAGTTAAATCCCCTTCTTCATAGATTCAGTTACTCAAGTACTGAGAGCTATATTCTATTATTTTATTTATTATAGTAACTCAACATAAAGTCAACAAATATTGAAAATCAATTAATTTAGTCTGACTTAGCAATTAGCTTCTCAAAGGTTATTTGAGGACTTGCTGGTTGTATCAGTTTTGCACATCAGTTCTTCATAATTGTACAATGTGTATGTGTTTTGGTTTGCTGGTTTGACAAAACAATACATTGTAACATTTGTTACCTTGTTTTCTGAATAATTGTGATCATTTACACTATGTTTCACTATTATCTGACAATGTTGAAAAATAATTGATAGATAAATCAATATCAATAATCTAAATCTCATTAAGATCAGATGTTAGTCTTTTTGAAGAAGAAATGTGTGATGTGTCACTTCTTCCTATTTTCAGGTTTAAATGCTACGGGGAATAACAAGGTCAGACACTAAACAAGCAATCAATAAGCCATTCTACACATGTTGCTTGACTGAAGTATAGTAACTGCTACTAACAATAGTGGTGTGCATGAGGCTGGGACACCTCGGGTACTTTTGAAGGAATAACACGTTTTCCTCTGTTTGCCCTTTGTTCTTGGGTGAGGAGGAAATGCTACCGGAATGTGTCCAGAATTTCAAAACAGGACCCATATGACTGAAAGCTGCTGTTCTCTAGATGGTCTACTAATGCCACTGTTTAAGGGCTACAGTTAAAGTTTTAGTGCTCTTTGTACATAATAAACAAAGGATGTTAGCAACTGCTGACCTGCAGTATGGCACATTAAGTTCAAGCCTGCCTATTGTTGCTGCGTTTAATTCCCTGTCCCTTTTTGTTTCACTGTTGTTCTAACTCAGATCAAACATGCTCTCTTACTGCAATATATTGTGTCATTGACCTCTTGATTAATTGCTCGATTCTGTGGCAAAGAAAAGGACTGCAAACACAGCAAGTCTTCAAAGGTCGTATGTGCACCCGTGAAAACATGCACACACACACACACACACACACACACACACACACACACACACACACACACACCTGCACACAACTGCACACACACACCACACCCCAGGATCTTCCCGAGAAGGACAGATGCCCTTATTCAGCATCAGTTAACAGGCGATGTGTGAAGACATTTAGAGCAGCACATTTAACATCCCCACCTTGTCTCTCACCCTATCCGGAGTTGTTTATCTTCCGTCCTTGATAAAGTGAAGGGGGCCATTGTCTGTGTGTGTGTGTGTGCGTGTGCACGTGCTCACACTTTGGCTGCGTGTGTGTCATGAACAATCAGTGGAAACATTTCCCAAAGTCCCAAACCAGATCAATTGACCTTCCACGGACATGTGAACAATGAAGAGTGATGGGTGAACTGGGAAAGCGGATCAGCACCGCAGAGCCGCGCAAGAAACAACAGGAACAGGGAGTAAAGTGGGCTAATATGCAGAACGTGGAAGTGCAGGAGAGGCATCGTAGAGCGGGAAAGATGACAGGTGAGGCTGTCTAACTGTGATAAGCGGGATGAGCTGCTACCGCTGCTGAGTTAGAGTCTGCACGGAAACTCAGCTTAACACGTGTGAGTCATCGTACAGTTCATGCTACTTATAATAACCAATTTTAAAAGTGGAATATATGAGGTAAAATAAACCCCAATGCAAACATGATTTTAATATTTTATTTCTGGCCACTCAGAACAGTTGAGTTTCAACAGAGGAGATATTTTTTTAACGTAATGCTAACTTCAGCATGCTCACAACAATGGCAATGCTAAAAGGCTGATGTTTAGCAAATGTAATGTTTGTTTACCATATTTTAGTTTGGATTGGTATCGTGAATTGACAGCCTGCGGAACGGGGCAAAATGAAATCCCGTAGACCAATTTTTTTTTTTTTAAACGGTAAGTCGGTTACTACAGGGAGAAGGAAAACCAAACAAGTGAATAAAGTCAGAGGAGAGTAGAAAAGTGTAGGAGGGGAATATGAACCAAAACAAACCAGAGTCAGTCCCCAGAAGAAGAAAGAAGGTTATTTTTCAAACACATCCCCGAAGACAGCCCAATCTCTCAATGGCCTCTGTGGAATCCTTCTAAATCTTTCCCCAAATCCCACCTTAAAGGAAACTGTGAGGAAGAGAGGCTGTGTGTGTGCGTGTGAGCTATGAACGTATTATCCGCTACCACTCTATCCCCACAGTGTACAGGCCGCATGCACACAAAGCTGCTGACCGAGTGTCTTTTCTATAAACAGTCAATGGGTGTTGAATGGGTTGAATGTGTGAGAGCCTATCTGTCGGTGTCAAGGGCGTATGTCAAGGCACACTGTTTATCTTTGCCTTTTCTGAAGAGTTGCATACCCCTGCGGTAGAGCAGACAAATGCAGATGAATTATGGTTTAAGAATGCATATAACGTAAAGGTATCCGCGTGTTGCATTACACAAGAAAATCTGATGTTTTGTAAAGGTGATTTTCATGCACAAAAAAAAAGTAGATACCCTGTACATCTATTAAAGGAAGAAAACATCTCTCGCTGTTCCCAGCTGACACTTTAATGTCAAATGATAAAAAGGTTTCAAATATTGAAATATTGGAAGATGGGTGACCCAGGTGTGTCTAGCTGTCCAACTGCATCGCAAGTGCCAGGGACAGCTTCTTTTCATCTAGAGCCTCTCTGTCTTCTTTCACCTCATTTTCTTGTCACACTAAAAGTGTTTTCTTTTGTATGGTTTTTATTCAGAGGAGTTCAGTTCAGGCTAGAGCTGTTTGGTCTTAATCATAGGGATCTCTCTCTCTCTCTCTCTCTCTCTCTCTCTCTCTCTCTCTCTCTCTCTCTCTCTCTCTCTCTCTCTCTCTCTCTCTCTCTCTCTCTCTCTCTCTCTCTCTCTCTCTCTCTCTCTCTCACACTAAATTAATATTTTCACTTTTTTTATCAAGATAATATGTTTGCTCCTTTCTCCCACAAGCTATACTGTATATGGCACTGGTGGAAAGCATACTCAAATCTTTTCTTTTAAACATCACTAGTATTTACATTTTTGAATCATTTGGTAAATAGTTTAGAAGTAGACATTCTCATTTTGAAGAACTGGGCTTTCAGTTGAAGATTGATGCAATAAACTGTAATATGCATTATAATGATGTTGGTGGTCCAACTACTTTAAATTTGAACGGTTCTGTATATTTTCTGAGATAATAATGTATGCATAATAAAGTGGGTTCTCAAAAGAATCCATTTGATATTCTTTTAAAGACCCATTTATGTGGGTCTTCGCCATCGAACATGAACTATTGCTTAGTGTATCAGTAACATTTGAAGACCACAACAAAGAAAAATATCCTAATTGGAAAAATCATCATTAAAAAATAACTTCTAACTCATTTTAGTTATCTTGTGATTTACAGTTTAATACATTTAAAGAAATAGATATGCTTGGACTGGGCAATTTCCATTTCATCAAAATATTTCAATATTGCCAACCATCAGTTCTTGAAAGACTATAGTCTTATAGTCCGTTTTTCACAAGCAGTTAACACAATTTTACCAACAAGCAAGATAAACTAATTTGAATCTATATTATTATATAATATTACTGGGCTGTAGTGTTCAACAATCAATGCATCCCCAATTTTCATACAGGCTTTGAAGTTAACCCCTTGTTGTGGTGGTTTGGTGAGTTCTTAAAGATATTCAGATATGATCATTGGGAAATTAACCAGACCTAACTACCTATTTTACTATACACACATCTTTCCCATATTTAAAAAAAAAACAGGGATTAATACACACAAGTAAAGTATTTTCGTGCCAGTGTTTTTTCTAGCATTGCCACAACATGCTAAACCAGTGTTCACCCATGGGCTTAAAGATGCACTCACCCTCAGATGTGGTTTTTGGAGCTTAGTTTCAAAAAATCCATTTTCAAGTTGTTTTCCCCCGATGCTCACCGCTGCCTGGCTGAGGACTGAAACGCGGCTAATCTTCTTTGTTTGTTGCCTCAGCAGCCTCATGACACCTCTGTCAGTAACACACTCTGTCAGTAACACATTCTCTCATTCCTCTGAACTGGTCTTCTTGTCCCCAGATGACCAACAGGTTGCTTCTGAATAGCACCGAAAAGTTTCACAAACAAGCTAGGATCGAGGCATTTTCTTGACTCTCCCTCTTTGAAATGTCTGGGGCTGTAACACAGGCCAGCGGGGTGCCTGAGGTGAGTGTCGAAGATCTACAGACTAACAGAATAGCGTCATCATGGCTACTGAGGTCAGAACATTGGTCTCCACAAACCTTCTCGGTGTCACACTTTAGTAGTAAAACACATTGTAAACCAATCTTTTTTATGCATCCTATCCCATGTGTGATTCATCGTATGTCCCTTTATTTTCTTTTACATCATTTGGCTTCTATGACAGGGGATTGAGGTCATCAGGCAAAATATCACCTGAATAATGACTCAATGACCGAATCCGGGATAATAAAGCAATGAAATCCGAAACTCTGGAGTCCATTAAACACTGGTATTTAAGCCTGTCTTATTCAAATGTAAATGATCAGCTCTGCATCACACTGATAATATAAAAATTCATATTTTAAGAATTAAGCCTTCCACATAGCATTCCTCAGCTCTTTAATGAACTTCTGCTTGCTGCTGGTCAGTAGCCACAACGTTTTTGCAAATTAATTAGCACATTGCTTATCAGGGGCTACAATTACATTATCATTGCGCTAATGAGTCTAGCTCACTTGTAGCAATGTTTATCTCTGCCAGTAGACAATGTAATGAAGACGGCAATCAAATAAGGGACACTTGGCTTCGATCACATTCACAGTACACACCATACTGTACTGTGAACAGTTAGATCCGATAGTTGTTGGTGTGTTTCCAAACCTTCTGAAGCAGCCTGTGCAAATGTAATTGGATGATGACGTCTTTCAGTAGATGGTGATCTGGTGAGTGGTTCTCCATCAAGCGCTCAACTCTGACAATGTTATTACAGACTGGGTAGTGTTGCATTCACACAGTGTACTGCTCAAATTCACAGACTTCCTGTGCATATATATTTACAGTAGCAAACGGCGTACTTCTTTAGCTCGTCTTTATTGTTTGCCATGCGAGCTACAGCTACGGAGTAATGTCATCCCTCGTCATTCTCTCTTTATTTAGCTACTTTTACACAGGCATGTCTTGTGATATGCCTTTATCTGATGGAACCATTCAAAGTCTACATCCCTGGTGCAAGTGCGAGAAGTTGACATGATTCCATTTTGAAATATCTCCAGTATTAGGAAATCTCTGACTATACATTTCAAATGACAAATGTTTGTAGTTCAATCTTCTTGATTCACAACACTGTACACGTGTTTAGATACATACATAATTAATAATCGAAATATATCATTTTTAGTAAGACACCCCTGGCATTAACTGTATTTTAATAATCACAGAGAGAAGAGGACAATTTGTTTCAGTGAAAAAAAACTTTTCTCTACCAAACGGACTTGATCGTATTGGATATCAATAGGTGGAACAGGGCTACACTCAACAGACACACACTCAAATATAGGCCGATGGTGTCTTGCTTTCTATTTTTCTTTCTTCAAGAAATCTTGTTCGTGTCATGTCATGGTCCTACAGTACAGTCAGAAGGGATGAGCGCTGCCTCACTCCTAAAATACTAAAGCCCAGAGAACAACACACTGCTTGGTTGGTGTGATAGGGGAACAACAGTGTCAATTACTCACCCACTATATACAGTAAATAACAAATCTACTTCAGGTGCTGTGCCAGCATATACCCTCTTGATTTTACAGGTGGGGTCACTGTTCCTGATGTTCCGGATTTGTTTGTGTATGTTGTGTTAATGGATAATATGCATAATGATCCATATCCAGCACTTCATTAACATGTCTCGTTGTGAATAAGGAAACATGATTACTGCATATAGTGCATGTCCTACACAGGCCACAGTTGTTGCTCTCTGGGGGTGATGCATTGGCTGTGCAGGACTATAACACAGTCCGATATCCTGTTGTACTCATTAGTAACATCCAAATGCAGTTTCTCTGGGCACCACAGTCTCTTTAGCTTCTCACGTCTTCATAATGTGTGCAGTATCAGGGGCCTAATCAGCATGTGAAATGCAGTACTCATGAGTCATTAAGCAATAAACAAATTAGAGTTGTTTAATATTACAATATGTAAAAATGTGCAGTGTTTGTGGTTCTAATGTGTTGGGCGAATCCTTTTGCTCACACACCAAAGTCTGCATTTGTTTGGTACAAAGTGAAATGGAACAGCTGTGTTACTGCAGTATGTCTGTCTTGGATGAAAATAAAATGAAAATCTTCAAAACGTGTTGTTTCCCTTGGTGTTAGTATACTGCTGGTATATGTCAAGACTAAATTTAGGTCAGTCACTCAGGGTAAGACACTTTGCTCCTTTGTACCTTAGGGATGCCAAAGTTAACATTACTTGCAGCTGGTATGCAGCTAAGAGAAAAGTAAAATGTACATAAATATTCTTGTATCCATCTCTGCAGCATCTTTGGTGCTCAGTCACGGTTCTTGCTAAAGCTAGAGATGCACCGATCTGACAAACTCTTCCTCGATACAGATTCCAATGGCAAACTTATTTGATACCACTATTTTTTTTTTCAACTCAATATCTGTTTCGTAGTGTAACTGTGGAGTTGGTCATACTACAGGCCTACATGTTTTCAGCCTTGTCAACATTTAAGTTTAAGTTTTACAAGGTTCCTATTATTGGGTCAAAATGATTGGTGGTGCTCTTTTCTGCTTGACCATAGTAGGCTACTGCCAAAACCGTTCAACTCTGCACGTTCTATGAACCAAATATTCATAGATATACCAAATAAACCCTAGATTTGCAAATGTGTAAAGGTTTTTCACGAATAGCTATATATATATATATGTATTCACTGCTTTTCACTGATTTTATTCATTTTACAATGCAAAACATGTCTTGCTTTTCAAAGTTCATCTTTGAATATTCAGCCAACATTCACTGTTAAAAGAAAAACACAATTCATAGTGACACATCAACTACCTCTGTGGACATTGTAGCAGTGATGTTTCTGTAGTTGTGCGCTCTTCTGCAGATATGCTTACAGGTTTATCTTTCAACAGAGTCGGTGCCAGTGTTGAGATGATGTGGCACGGGACCATAAGAAAACAATTTATACCAGAGCCCATCAATGTCATTTTCCACCACTGACTATATCTCATTGTCACAAATGCGCCACAGGATTGTGTAAAACATGGACTTCTCTCATACACACAATCCAAAACCCCCACTAATCATAAATCATTGGCCCATCTGGGAGCAATGATTGATTTCATCGTGGCGAATAAAAGGCAGAATCAGCCTCGTCTCTCTATACCTCTGAAACCTCTGCACTTGTTCCTGCTGTGCTCACTCTGCCAATCCTAGGAAGCTACATAGTAGACGGCAGCGGGGGAGTGTGTGTGAGGATGTGTTTTCTTTTGTGCATTTCTGTGTGTGGGTGTGTCAGCGGGTGTAATGAAGCAGGGGATGAGGCTGACATGAAGTCCATCAGATGGTGTCAGTTTGGGTTAATCCTGACGTTATCCTGTCTGTATACACACTATGCATCACACACATACACGCAAAAAAGTATGAATGCATCAAGCCCATGGAAAAAGCATATTCGTCCTACACACACACACACACACACACACACACACACACACGCACGCACGCACACACACACACACACACTTTCTCATCTTAAAATTCTGACATCAGAGTAATTGTCAATTAACACTATTTGCCCGAGAGCAACTACAATCAGGTTAATCATCACTGTAATGCCATGCTACCTAGGTTTATTTTGTTCCTCAGGAAATGGGTGTATGTGGTCTTTCAATTGGCTCTGTGATACACAGTATTGTAAAACATTTAAATATAATGTGCTCCCAGTGTAAGGAGATTTGGACATTTTAAGGCATATCATCGATGTCAGTAACATCTGGTAAAACTGCTTACTGACATGCAAGGTGTGCTTTTTGTGCATGTGATCCTCTAGATGTACATCTTAAACATAATTCCCTGGTTTCAAGAGGTAAGGCTGTGGCATTTAGTTTTGCCCTTCTTCATACTGTCAAGAACTCTTATGAAATGCTCAGAAAGAATTGATTCGTGCAACAAGTCGGTTGACCAAGTTGGAGGGCAAATATGTTAAGATCCGTTCTAAAGGAACATGAAAAGCAGACCGTGGTAGAGAAGGACAAGATGTATTAATCATCCAAATATGGGGATAGTGTCGCACACACTCCTGCAAGGCATTTGGAGGGTTTCTCTTGGTACACACAACAAAAAAAAATGAAAGAGTGCTTCAGAGAAATTCAGACCTTTCTCACCTCAACACACTTCAAGTAATTGTCAGATGCAGACTCCCAAATTTGACATTGGAAAGGTGTTGGTGGAGGGGGCTTGAGAAGTTGTCTGGCCATCCAGCAAGCATTTCAGCTGGAGTGTATTGGCACCTTTAGTTTGTAACAAAACTTCTCTGACATGTCTGTTGCAATCAGCTCTAAGCTTATTTGTCCTACTGAAGCCTTACATATTGTAGCTGTAGAATTTTTTTAAAATATTCCTAATAAACCTTTTAAAATATTGTTAATAACACACAATATCTTTTTTCTTTTTTGTTGCTTTTTTAAATGTATTTATTTACATGTTTATAATTATTTCAAGTTATGAAAACATTTTTGAAACCACAATGGAGGTCTATTGTCCCTTAAGCTATGCAGTTATTACTTGTAAGTGGAATACATTCTTTCTTTCTTTCTTTTGGTCTCTATGAGATTTGTTGTCCATAAGAAAAACTATTCTGTAGACTTATCTAACCTTCTCCTTTGTATTATATCATGTTATCCATCTCTCCCTCTGAAGAACACTTGTTATAAAGTCTAGAGAAGTCCCTTCCTTTTCTTCTTAAGGGTATATCCTAACAATGGCCTCTCTCTATCTCTCTCTGCCCTGCGGCCCCTTCCACACGTGGGTCGACATTTCCCAGCAGCACTTGATGTATATCTGACCTTTGATGTTGTCGCTGCATGTCCCGGAGCCTGAGGCCCAATTAAAACTAACAACCCCTGAGGCCCCCAGCCCTCCTCCCCAACCCACCCATTGTCTCTTCCACCTCTTTATTCTCACCCGTTTCTTTTTCTCTCTTACAGTAGGTTTCCCCTCTTGCCAATGTGCAGCTCTGCTCCTCCCTTTCCTCCTCAATTTGTGATTCTGCCCTCTCTCGTTCTTATCCTTCACATCCCTCCTCCTTTTATTTGCAGTCCATCCCTGCCACGAGAACGCTCTGCCTTGCTTTGCCCTCTCATTTTCTTTCTCTATTGTCACATGGCAATCTATCATTTATGGGCACACAGAATCGGCTTTCCCCTTCCCTTTTGCTAATAATGGTGCTGGAAACCTCAGAATATCAATTTTAACACATTGCTCATTTCCTCACGTGATACATGGGTCCGCATCATGTAGAAGCCATATACAGACCTCATTTATTCCATGGGAAGCATATTCTGTAATTCCAGCCAGCGCAGATGCTGAGGCCGACAGCAAATTCATTTAGATGACTTATGGATCAAATTAATGTGTTTTGCTGCTCCTCTAGTTGATCAGCTGCCATCATCCCTCCTTAATGGAGGGAGTCAAAACAAACAGGATATTACATGCATATATACTGTATATGATATAATAACATGTAATTTATTAAAGAGTAACTTAACACTAAATCTACTTTATGTATACTTTGAGCATGCATCTGATAGCAGTAGAATACATGCTTCCATAAACATACGACTAGTAACCAAGTAGATTACAATCATAGTGTTTCAATGAACAGGAAACTGGATTTAGTTAATGCCGATAACTTACTATATATGAACGTGTATTGCAAGAATATTTTTTATAAATGCTGTTCCGCTATCTGCTGAAGAGCCAGCAAACAGTTCAAAGCAGTCTGAAGCACCTCTTGATTGAGTATAACGCTGGCAGTCCCTGGCCAGTATAGAAGTTTAAACAAGAATAAAGTATGTGACCACTGTTCTATGAATTCTCGATGACCACCAGATGCATTTTCTATGCATTAAAAACATCTGAAATTGGGTAGGCCTACATAAAAATCATTGGTGTAGAAAGCCGGGGGAGCAATCTATCTATCTACTTGCATATGCACACGTACATTCACAGTTATACATTTTCTACCATAGCAGTATATATAGGGCCAATATCTTATTGGCTCATTTTGTACTTGATATTTATTGTAATATATGATGATATAAAATCTTCTCTCAACATAACTTTACATAAAGCTGAACCTGGCTTCTAAACACTGAAGTGCCCCATGCAACATGCTGAGCTGAAAAGCCAAAGTAGTATGTTGGACTATCGAAAAAAATCTAAAAGAAAATGTTGTTTTACGTGAGAGAGGGCGGCTGCATGCAGATTACCTCTGCATTTTTCTGATACTGTCCAGAGGAGGGCGAATGCTGGCAATGAGCCACAGCCTCGTAGAGTGTCGGGTCTTCCTCCACCGGGTTTTGACCTCTTGTTCGACTCTCTGTTAAATAATGCATGCAGATCACTGACCCCCCTGACCTCTCCCTGACAGCCACGCCGCTGTATCTAGCAATCACTTGTACTAGCGCTCTGCATGATGGGAAAAAAGGTCAACGTATATGGCAGCAGACATGTACATGCGTTTGCTTCACAGTGTCGCTGAGAATCTAGGTTGTGCGAGACATGCAGGTCTTGTTGCTGGAAAAAACTGATTCGGACAGCCACAGAGACAAAGTGCTTTATATATAATGTAGCTGTGCATTACAGTATGTTAGCTTTGCTTCTGTCACATGGGCAATGTCGGACAGAATGGGATCAGAGCAATTTCGACAGGATTTTGACACCCATGAGCACCATTTTGAACATTAGCTGTCAGCAGACAAAAGCAGTTGAGGTTCAGATATGGCTCTCATATATATTTTCTCTATGTCTCTCGGCCTCTCTCTCTCTCGCTCTCCTCTGGGAGCAGTGTGAATCAAGGTGATTATAACTTGAATAGCACTCACCATAAAGGAGCTGTCAGACCTGAACAAGGCGCTACTGCTTTTACAGGTTTGATCCTCAAGATTACCATAATTGTGCAGCTGAACATACTTCCATTACATTTTCAAAGGTTGAAGTTGGAACATGCCCGCCATGCAATTTTAGTTTATGAATTGAGACTACTTTTGTACAGTGTTTACCCTCCTTCCATTTTATGGAAGGGGTTGTCTGGACCAACAAGGAATATGAAATGAACTAGTCGAAAATCTAGTAGTTCAGGGCTGTACGCTTATTTTTTAAAGTGGTAGCACTGGTGCTAGCAAGCAAAAAAATTCAGTAGCACAAAAATAAATTTGGTAGCACACAAAGAATGATCGAAAACTTGCATGACCCTAACCCTTGCATTTAGCTCTAATTACCTTTGAGCATGTCATCTTGGTTTTATTTGAGATGCTCAATGAATATGATATCCTAGTGTGCAGTAATAATTGTAGAAAAATGAATAGGGGTGCACTGATTGCAATTTAGACAAAAGAGTCTAACCTGCCAATGGCAATTTTTTTGCTGATTCAGAATTATTTCCCCCCCATAGAACTATAAAAATAATGTCTATACCTATATATTTTTATAAACATATCATTATTACATTAGGCTACTAATAACAAACATTTCATTCTTTTAATGAAAACCATTCTTTAAAACATTGAACATATAGCCTATTAAATAAATTAGTAAACATAGTTATACAATTTAGGCCAAGTTAAATAGGTTGTGTCCATCTTTGTTTAAATCATAGATAGTTACTGCTGTTGACTGCTTTCTTTATAGGTCCATGGTTGACTGCAGGGCTGTGAAGCGCTAACTTCCTGTTCTTACCTGCTTCAAAATAAGAGTCAACTCGCATTTGGCTAGTAACCGACTTTTATTGTGAAAGCGCACAGGAAATGTTCTGTTTGCACACGCGCTAACTTGACTGCGTTAATGTAAAGAGAGCCGTCTCCTTCCTGTTTTAACCGTTGGTGACGTTAGACGCCATAATCGCCGCACAAGCACAGATCCCGAGCACACATCTTTCACCAGCCAAAGTGGAGGGTAGACTTAATAACTTACTCGCCTAAGACTACATTCACCCGCATTTGGAGAGTGTTAATGTAGAGCCCTCTAAGCAGTGTTGTGCATAGCTCCTCTGTGTCTCAAAAAGACAGCATCTGCTCATTAGCACTGGTGCGACTGGACTTGTATTCATCATCGCACGTGATCAATTTCAGTAGCAAATGCGATCAAAACTGTCGCACTGTACAGCCCTGTAGTTGTATGTATGCATTTCAGAATGTTGCTGCGTTATTTCCAGGTAACAGGGGATAAAGGGTGGGTTGTTAATATTTTCATGTTATCTTTTCAAATGCTGCAAGTATTGTGCAATGTCTGACAAAAAATCAAAGCAGTCAAAATTGTTTCTTATTTTGTAATACATCTAACTTATGGGCGATGCAGAAATATCAGAAGCTGGGTCTGAAATGGTGAGGACAGGATGTGACCCAGCTCACATAGAAAGAGTACATTTCCCGAGTCTACAGGAGTGACATTGGTAAATTCAGCGACAGTTATTTTCTTAACTAAGTAGCCAAGACTTAACTTTTGTCAAAGAACTTCAGCACAAAAGCTAGTGAACCCACCCATTGTGCTGTTTTAGAAAAGCTACTTTTACAAAGCCTACCATACCCAGGTCCTCCTATGAAAGTGCCTAAACATTGTATAGCAGATTGTACACTGTAAGATATCTGTAATTTCTCAAAAGTCACTTTTTTAAATGAAAAACATTTCTTTTATTTGGGTCATGGAGGTCACCCAGCATGAAGCCAATGCAAAGTTTGAGGCTAGGTGGCAGTATGCAGAACACACAATATTAAGATCCCATACATCACTTTAGGAGTATCACGAACCCAAAGTTTCTATGCCAGAGTGAGGTGGCTCGTGGGATTTGTTGGCTACCCTACGGTGTGTTACAACACGGGCTCATTCATCTTGCCCCACTGCATTCTGGGAAGACACGTTGCGGCATCGGTGGGGGGGTCAGGGGTGATGGATGCCGGAAAACCCGTGGGCTGTCAGGAAAGAGAGGCGACAATCTGGGCTTTCTGCGACTGTGTCACAGTGCACCTCCAGGTATGATGGCAAGAGCAGAGATAACGTGTTGTGAGACTATATGAAGGCTTCCCGCTCAAGGGCGAGATGGGGACGTCAACGCTGCAGGCTTCCCTCAGGTCTCCTCTGTACCCTTCCCTATAAAGGATGCAACAGCACACCAGGGCCATTTAACAGCCGCAGTCAAATTACAGCACCTGAACACATAACTATCCTGCACACACACACACACTCACACACACACACGAGGATGCAGACACATGCAAACTCTGAACTGTAGGAATAAGGATTCGAACTCATACACACACACAAATCAACACACTCAGCACAGTAAAGCTGAATATGTCACTCGCACACACCTGCCTGCAGTCAGTTCCCTCCCATTCTCTGTGTGACCCCTGATGGAGAAGTAGCGGAGTTGTTGGCAGTTCTTCATTGGCATTCAGGATAGTGTGCATGTGTGTCTGTGTGTCTGTGTGTCTGTGTGTGTGTGTGTGTGTGTGTGTGTGTGTGTGTGTGTGTGTGTGAGCGGGTGAGTGTGAAGCCACCTAACTACAGACAACCCTTACATATTCACTGGTGGCCAGATTGACTTGGTATTCCTCATGGCACCACTCCTAAACCACTTACTCACATTTGCAATTCTAATGCAGGGAGGTGCAGGAGGATGGATTCACACACATGCAAGTAGTGGCACTGGCTGTCACCCGCTCAATGTGGAGGTAAACAACTATGTGATTAGTGTGTTCTAGATGATGTGAAGTTCTAAAGTTAACAGGCTAGGCTATAGGCTTGGAGGAAGGGGTATGTGTTGCTACCTCAATTAATTCAAAATTATGAAGATACTAGGAGTTTGAATCATAGCAAGATATACTGTACATTGTCAGACATCCGATAAAAAACTATTTAAAAATGCGGTCATCCATTAAAATTTTGTATTTTCAATCACTCTAGTTAGGTCAAAGTTTCCCAGTGTTTATCCTCCTTACGTTTACCCTTCTACAGTCAGTATTACAGTATGTGACCAGTGAATCAATGTTTTTCATGTTCATAATGAAACCAGCTTATTATCGCTGTGTGTCTCCGTTGGTGTGTACCTTTTTGCATGTGTGGCTTGTGCAGCACATTGTGTGCCCCTCGCCTCTTTTTGAATGCTATATTAGTCATTTGAGCAAGCATTTTTCATGAGCCTTGGCAGATGAGCTTCTTCGAAACAACATGTGAAATGTCACAAGCACACAGATGTCAGGGATGTGCAATTACTTTGGGGCCCTCCGTACACCGGAGATTTGGATGTAACACATTGAAATTCAGCTAGGATACCGACCTCTGTCATCCGATGCTGTGTGATTTGCCAAATATTTCTGGTCTTTATTAAAACCCACATCACTGTGGAGGATTTCTACAGTGTCTGGTATTATAATTGTGCCCAGCAGGTGTTGATCCATAAGCTCTCATTGTATTTGAGACTGCACGAACCAACTCTTCTTGGCCACTTCAACCAATATTTTGACAAAAAATTATAGAAAACGTTTCCAATCCCAAACACTTCTTGGTTCTTCTGTAATCATTACTTATTCCAAATTATAGTCATTTACACAGTTCCGTAATGAGGTTTTCTTAAACATTATTCTAAATTGTGGGGTTCAACGCGTACTCCTCAATGTCAACTGCAAGGCATTATTAAAAAAGGGCAAATAACCAAGACTATAAGAAAACATTCATTAGGGCATAGTTGTTATTTGATCACAGCAGGATTGTTTACTTATCCTTCACAGTCGTAACTTTAGCACAAATTTGTGTTTGTTTATTTAAACTTTTTTTTGCAATTTGCCTCACATTAACATATTATCAGGGGGACGGTATCAGAGACCAGTGTGCAAACACGACACTTACCCTATGCACCGTGTACAAAGTCCCATGCAATATCTCATGAAAGAATGTGACATATGTTCTCTCTCATGTTCCTGCCCCACCATCCTCGCATTGAAATCATGTAACCAGAATGTCTACCCTCATTTTCACATCCTTCCTTTTTTGTTACACCGCTCTGTTCCATCTTGCTGCTTTGAAATCCTGAGGTGGGGGAAGTAGGAAAAAAAAACACCTTTGATGTTCCATTGCAAAACTTCAAAGCAGAGTGCTGCTGTAATTGACCTTGAAGTAATTAGGTAGAGAATTGTTGATCCCGACACCAGTTTTTTACAGTATGTCTGTAGGTCTTGCTGGTTAATGTGAGTTCAGTGCCACATGCGCACGACTGCATTCACGTGTACTGTGTCATTAAGGGTCGCAGAGACACATGCTCTTTTATCTCTGTACACATGTTAACTCAAAAGCATGTACATACAGTATGGACATGAAGGCGCATGTACTTGTATATAGAATCAACAAAGCGAGACTTAATGTGTATGTGTTTGTGCGTGTGCATACAGGGTCCTTTGAAAACACTGCTCCTATTGAATTGGCCTCAGTGCCACTAATGAACCTTCAGGCACAGTGACAGGAACGAGGGCCAAAGATATTATGTGTGTGTGTGTGGGTTGGTGGCTCATGCATGGCCGCAAGTAGCACACAGATATATGTGTGTGTGTGTGTGTGTGTGTGTGTGTGTGTGTGTGTGTGTGTGTGTGCGAACGATATCTTGTGTGGCCAGTGGGGCTGAGGAGGCTGCAAGCCGGCGATAGCACTGGCCTCTGTTGTGCTCTAGCTAATCTACTGAACTGCAAGGCAACCGGGGGAGGGAGGGGGGGTCAAGGAGAGGCAACGTCCTCTCGGGGAGCTTGGGCCCAGCAATCTCAAACACATTCCCCCTCCTCCTCCTCCACCAAATGTGGAACACAACTCAGGTGATATGATCCCAGGAAGCCAGTCCTGTTGTTTTTCGTACTTCTAATATGCCACCTTAGATAAGGGAGTTGGGAAAAGTTAGAGCTGTATGCAGTCTGAGGGGGAAAGTGGTGCAGTATTTTTATCTGCCTCTGTTGTGTATTTTTAATATTGTTAGTGTCGAAGTGATTAAGGGTTTTATTTTCCCTGGCGTACCATGTCTCTTGATTTGTGTTTGTGCAATGCTATCGAAAAAGCAGATGAGTTAAAACTGGGGGTTTGGTTTTAGCTGGATTAAGCTATTTCACTTGCAAATCCCGTGTGATTATGAGGGAAACAACACATACATACAATTGCTTTTAATCAAATGTGGCACTGATTAGACAAATGAGAAGGACCATTCATTCCTTTTAGAATAATATCTGGTCATGAATGCCTTAAGCTTAAGACTCATTTATCAGCTTCTCAAACATTTGTAGCCTAGTGATTTTAATGCTCTGAATCCATCAATTTCTTGAACAAATACCCTGGCGAATAGTACACTCCTGTATGTCATTATGTAATCTCCGGAATAGAAAAATGCTGCATTCATCAGTCTATTCAAACCTATTTTACAAATAAACCTTTTTTATACCATAAGAAAATCCTTGATTCTTCCAAGGCTCCCTGAAAAGAAGTGGCATCTGCCATAGTGGCTGCAGCAAAGCATTCAGGCTCAAATGACTATCATTAAGCCAAGGTTGAAATCAGTCAAGGGTCTCTTCTTCTGCCCCGCAGGAGCAGAGTTCAGTGATTAAAATGTCTGTAAGTACTCCACCGGTGAGCACGCAGTCACAGGATCTGCATGCCAGTGTTCACAAGTGTGTGTGTGTGTGTGTGTGTGTGTGTGTGTGTGTGTGTGTGTGTGTGTGTGTAGGTGTGTGTGTGTGTAGGTGTGTGTTGTTAGCAAAAGGTAACCTTCAATGCAGCCCCCGTGGGGATAGAGTTGTGTAAGTGCTCCCTGTGTGAGAAGTGTTGGATAATTTGACTCAAGGCATTGGCACCCAGAGAGGTGTGTAAGCAGTTTGTCAGTAGCCAAGTATCCGCAAGGCCCTTACGTGTGTGTGTGTGTGTGTGTGTGTGTGTGTGTGTGTGTGTGTGTGTGTGTGTGTGTGTGTGTGTACTTGTCAATGTATGGCTCTCTTTATGCATGTATTTATATATTGATTAGAGGAAAAAGAGTACACTTAGGTCAGACACAATAGCAGCAAGTTGCAGCTACAGCTTAGTTAAAGGTTCAGTAAGCGGAATGGTCAGATTAGCTAACTTCCTGTCACTGACTGCATTTAGCAGTCCCCGACCCTCGTACCTACGTCACCACACATTAATGCACTGCGGCCTTCAAGCAGCGAGTTATCTAGCATCATCTCAGATACGTAAGAGTGATAAAACATGATAAAACAGACAAACATCAAAACAGACATTGGGAAGGATTTTTACCTGTTCTGCTATTGTAGGCCCATAAACATTCACCCATCTGTCGCTCTGCGCGTCCACCGGCAGTGAGACGGGTGCCGGTTTGTAGCGTTCTCTCTTCTGATTGGATATCAGTTTCGGGATCCCCAAAAAGTTTATTTGCCGATTATATGCAGAGTGGGTGATTGAGAGATCGGCTTTATGAAACGCGCACACTGTAAGTGATCACTGTATGAATAAAGAAAGATTTAACACTTATATTAACATAAATACATCGCTTACTTCATCTTTAAATAAATAAAAAAACTCCCATCCTTTCATTTTCTGATCTTTAGCATTGAACTTTCTATTGAAGAAGTTAAACTCTGTAGAAAAGTCACCACTGTTTACCAAGCCCATCGCTGCAATGTGCTCATGTTATTACAGTGAATGTTCTTAAGATTGCTCTGTGCTGAAGCCTCCCTCAGAGCTGACAAAATGGCAAGAGACGAACAAAGAGAGCTTGATTGAAGTGGCAGAGATAACGCAAACACAAACACATTGTGATCCAAAGGTATTGTGTCAAAACCGTTCATTTGTGTCAGGGTGCATTAAGTTGGTAGTCGGCGCACAGCTTGGTTCTTTTGTCTGCTAAAATTACCCACAGGCTGGCTGTGTGTGTGTGTGTGTGTGTGTGTGTGTGTGTGTGTGTGTGTGTGTGTGTGTGTGTGTGTGTGTGTGTGCGTGCGCGTGTGTGATTGCAGATGAGCCCTATGATAGACACAAGCTGTGTGACTCCGTACCTGCCTATTATGGCTTTATTCCTGCTGTGTTTCATCTTTTGCTGCATTTTTTTTGCGCGCATGTGACTTAGGTGTGTGTATGCCGAAGAAGAAGAAAAGAGGCCAAAATGTTTTAAGTAAAGCCTAAGGGATGTTAAATCCATGTAATGTACATTTCCTTGTGTATTGGAATGAGAACAAAAACACGACCCGTGGCTGATCAAATGTGAAGGGCATTCTTGCTCTGGGAACGTATGTACATCTTAAGACAAGACTCGTAGATGGCATGCAACATTGGCATTTTAAGGGTATGCGGTTGAATGTTACATGTATTTAGTTACACATGGCCTCATAAATCACATTGTTTGCAGTGTTTATTTTGGAATGACATTGCCAGGATTTTTCTTTGCCTTTTGACACAAGCAAAAACACACACTCTATACACATACAGCAGTCCACACACCTGCTGAACGTCTGTACACAGGGACATTACATTACCATAAAATGCAGAGTGCAGACAGACAATACCTCTCTGGTTGTTTCTCGTTGTACACAAACACTGAAAAAAAGGTATCCTGTTTGTGAAAGTCTTACCCTTAAGTAAAAAAAGATATGTATGTATGTATATATAAATGTAATGTATACTATATATTCTGCTTTCCTGCACCCGTCCTGTCATAGCTGTTTGGTTCCGTTACTCTTCCTATACTACCATCTGTTGTTGCTTCCTCTCGGTAGGTCGGCTGTAATTGGCTGAGAGCTGTAAGATGGGGAGTTTAGGGGGGTAACAAGTATGGTTGGAGAGTGAGAGACATAATAATAATACTAATGATGATAATGATAATGAGGATCTTAAGTGTCAGGATCACGATGATGGCCCTCCGGTTAGTCCACTTAAACCAAAAGGGAATGTCCACCAAGAGCAGTATGTCTATTTACAAAGATGGAGATGAGGGAAGTCAACTTTAGATAGATATCCCTGATATTTATAGAGGGATGAAAGAGGTTGCCTGTGGAAAAATGTGATAACTTGATGTTGACATTTATGCAGTTATAATGGTACACTGGCAAAGGGTGAACCTGATGTGGGATTTATGATCCAAAGCCATAAGAAAATAACCATATGATGACGGCGACACAATAAAGAAATGAATTGACGCTACACATTCTAAACGTAAGGGAACGTTTACAGACGGATGTTCGACAGGAAATCAATTACGTCCAATTGTGTCTAATGAAGCGGTTAAAACATACAATGTGCACACAGTGTTATTGAAGCAGATTAAATCCACATAAACCCGGTTCTACATTAATCCACGTGCGGGCATGCAGCCCAAACAATCCTGCCACTGACTCTGGAGAAATGAGATCTCTTATTACTAGATTCAAGACATCTTAATACATTCTCTTATCAGGTTGAACTTTGTAATTTCAGCAGTGGTTTTTAAGGTCAGGGCTCGGATAGAAGAAGAGAGGGAGGTGTGGGGGGGGGATGTGGGGGGGAGTGCGGGCTGGGGTACGCAAACCTTTAAAGTCTGGAGAGGCAGAGAAAGGAAATGAGAGGATTTGGATGATAGAGAGGAGAGATGTGTAAGGGAGTCGTGTGTTTTAATGTGGTAGTGATGCGAGTGCGTGTCTGTGTGTGTGTGCGTGCGGGCATGTGTAAGTTCAAGTGAAGGACGCAAGTCTATGCCAAGGGGGTCGTGAGGGCGCGGTGCGGTGGGAGCCATCAGACCCAGACACCAAGGGGATTAACGTCTAACGACCTACCAGGAGAGAGAGAGAGAGCTCGGAAAGATGGATATCGGAGAGAGAGAGAGAGAGAGAGCGAGGGAAGCAGTAAAAGGGAGGAGGGAAGTTTTTTTGAAAGAGAATGAAAATTATAAGCCAAGATAAAGTGGGTTAAAAGATGAGGTCCAAAGACAAAACGTACTTGTGTTTTGCATAATTGAACGTGTAATTACCTACACATAATAGAGAAACAGTATGTATAAACCTGTTGTATTGGGATTTTATTAAGGGCTTCTCAGGCTCAGGTATACATCAAAATACCCAACATTACACCTTATTATCCCTGTGATATTGTTGAAACTTCTCCCCTCCCTTGCTCCCTCTCTTCGCATACCTCCTCTAGTTCCAGCCTCTATTGAAGAAACTGCATGCCATCCCACACAAGATCCACACAGGCTTCTTTTAACACATTCATATTGTAAAGAGGCAACATATTTAAATACAGAACGGGTGGTTTAATACGAAGCCCGCCGCAGAGCAATGCGCTCGATCAGAGAGATTTGTGTTAACCTCCAGAGGCCTCCGAGACCAGAGAGCAGAAATTACCGGTGCTGAAAGCATCAGACCTATCGTTATAACACTCGATCGGCCTGCATAGGTTACCATCCTAAGATTCCTAACCCTTTCACTTCATCAGTGGTCTTTGTGATTTTACATTCAGCTGCTTCTTTAAGAGGGAGATTAAATGCTGTGCAAAAAAAAATATAATTTTGCAGAACCTGTGACCTTCTGGCATCATCATCCTTCTTGAGCTTAAAGGTGGAGTCAGCTATTCTGGAGAATGCTTGATGTAAAAAATCACTTTTAGTCAATATCAGTGAATATCTCCTCACGATCAGCTACCTTTATACTGTGAGTGCGTTGAAAGCAAGTCATGTCTTAATACACAGCCTAGGCTCTGTAAACTGACATGTAAACAAAGGGTATGTAAACAAAAGGGAGCCCACCGTAGCTAGCAACATATCCTTTTAGAGAGCCTAGGCGGTGTCCTAACACTGATTAGTTTTTTTCAGTGCACACACAGTAAGGATCGGGTAGATCGTGAGGAGATATTCACTGGTTTTGACAAAAAGTGCACTTTTTGACAAGCTGAGCTGACTCCACCTTTAATTCATCATGAGATAAGACAATTCCACTCCGATGTGTTTTTTTCAAGTGCTCTACATTTCTGAGATCAACCCGTTCATCAACCTCTTCTCCTCCCCCTCCTCCTTGTCCCTGTAACTTCATCCCCGCTATTCTCTTCTTCCTCCCGAGTTCTGTCGTCTCCTCACTCTCTCCGTCTTTCATGCTCATCATTATAATGTCCCAGCTCAGCGTGAGAGGGAAACAGGGGAAACATTTAACCAATGACCGGCAGCAATTAGAGCCGCTGACCTGCTGAGTTAGCATCCAAACTCTGCCCTTGACCGGCTCTGACCACCACACTGAAAAACAAACAGCGGGTGGTGGAAGCGGGTGGTGGTACCCATATCCACATTATGTAATTACTGTGCATCAAGGTGAAGTTTTTAGACATTTCCCCACTCCTCATAGGGTGTAAACTAAAGGATACACACACACGTACTGTACCTTAACGTGTGAGGACTCTCAGATGAAGTTGCAGGGCCACCAGTGTGCATTAGCGAGGCCTGACAAAGCTCATTTAGGATTGCTGGTGATGAAAGGAGTACACAGCCCCGTCCCACTGAGCTTTATGAAAACGATTTGACAACGCAGAGTGAACCACTTAGGAGGTGCACAGTGGCCCTCGGGGGGCCGGCAGCCTTCTCTGGTGGCTCTCTTTTGCTATTGTAGATGGGGGCACTGCACTAAATGCTGCAGCCATGGCCACTCAAGCCACGTATAGGCTACTTCAAGTCATGCGTGGAGGACACAACGCTGCGCTGATGAAAGGGTGCAGCTAGCAGGGGCAGTTAGACAGCGAAGGTGGCTCTGTATGTATGAGATGCTTATCTTTATGTAAGTGTGCAAGTGTGTGGGTGTATCTCAGAGGAAATGCTGTGTGCCTGTGTAATCAATTACATCTTCATTTATTTAGGCCAAGGAGGTTTTTAACACTTTCAGAGAAAATATAAGTTATAGCAGGGTACAACATGTGTTTGTCTCTCGACTTCGTTAGTTGTTATTTCTGTTTCTTTGTCCTTATCTTTTTATTTTCCAGAGACTCTATTAATCTATGTATTTCTGAGCTGTATCGGTATTAGTGGTTAAGACTGTACGGAATCAGTATTTTTATTTTGTAAGTAACATATGACACTGTTGTTGCGAATAAGTGTATTTCCAAAATGTCAGACTTGTTTAAGTAGTTTTGGCTCCTGCTCGATTCTAAATCACATACAAATCCAAAGTCATTGTCCCTTACTCCCAGAGGACAGTAGAGTGAAATGTGTTCATCAAGGTTTACTGTGCGACACTTGTTGTGTGCCAGGAGGCGCAGCGGTCACAGTGGGTGCAGGGGCACAGATGGTAGCGCAGGTGTGGAGATGCCACCACATCAAGCACAGTCAACAACCCAATCTAAACACACTCTGGTGTTTCTGCACACACACCTTGCATCCGATCAGACGACTGGCAAGCCATGTCTTTAAAATCCTCTCATTTTCTTCCTCCACAAAGGGAGCTGAGCTGTCAGCGGCGATGTTCTGTTAATAATTAATTCTAGGAGTGGAGTCGGAGTGGCCGTTGTTCCGACACATCAAACATTGATTTTGAGGGTAAATGCATCTTTTATCATACCATGTAACAATCCCCTCTGTCCTGCTTTACTTTCTCGACAGCAACTCTGGATGACAGCTTTGCCGGAGCAGAGATTTTTATTCCGTGCGTCCCTTTCCCAGCGTATCACTTGTTTGTCATTTGAACTGGCAAGCACGGAGAAGTAAACAAAACAGGACAGCTTGAACGATACGCTGAATTGGCGTCACATGGGGGAAGTTAAAATGGATGCTAGGAAAGTGACAGTGCTCCTGCTCGACTCTTAAAGATTTTGCATTATTCTTGGAGTACATGTGCTTTTTTTCTCCCTGTTTTTGTAAAGGGTGTCCTCTTCTACAATTGCATTGTTTCAGTCAATCCATTTATGCATTTCCACTAATTTTCCATTCACTAAATAATTGATTCAACAATCTATATGAAATTCCTGTAGGCCTTCAAGTGGTTGTAGTTTCATTGGTCTTATTTAACATATTCTTGACTGCTTCACCAAGGTAATGAGCAAATACATCCCTTTCCAGTAATGTGTGTGCACTGATAGCAGTAACAGCATTTATAAACCACTGTGCTGGATTAATTACCTAAAAGTGTGCTCTTCATGCTGAATCCCTGAGAGAACGGGGTGATTTGGTTCATAATGAGGCTTGCTCATTACAATGACAAGTCCTCACGGCTCATCAGCCTGACTTTGAGAAGAAAAATTCAAGTGCCGAGTCTGCAGCCTTAATTTATGCTTTTATCAATATCAAATTAACAATAAATGCACACTGACAAGAATGGGGTTTAACCTCCTACTTCAGGGGGGGGTCAAATACTTGCATTCTGCTATAGTCAGTTATTCAAGGTGTATCAGTTTTCATTCACAATTTGTTTTGTTTCACAATCATCATTGTGTGTGAGACACGGAAGCACACTGATTACATCCTTTATAATTTTATATTTAACTTGAATTAACTGCATAAACGTGCTAAATTAATACATAAAGACATCTGATAGCATCAGGTCTTGTCTTTTTCTGGGTAATGTTGCAAATAAAATTGTCATAACTATGTGATAATAAAATGGTCCACGCATGTCCATGCACACTTACTCTCACACAGTACCAAGTGTACTAAAATATGCGCTCTGGTGTGTTGAGCACTTTGCCTAACGACTATATAATGTCTCCTCACAGCTTGCTTGTGAACAAGACGCATGTTACGAGTTCCATGAAAGTATATTGGAATCAACAGTGAAGGGGACAATGTAACCACCGTGCTGCTTTCCTTTCATCACAGCCCGGTTCCCAAGCTGAAAGAATAAAAGTGAGAAAGTCACCCAATGACCCTATGGTCTGCTACTGAGAGCTGTTCCCAACTTGAGGCCATTTATTTCAAACAGAAAGTCTGTAAAACTGTCCCTCTACCTTCATCAAAACTGGATTAGACGTCTGCCTGTGACCATAGGCGCTGAATACCTAGAGAGAAGATTATAGTACTGTATTTGGACTCACACAATGTTAAGAAGTCAGCCTCCGACAGACTCCCTTTTTATCTTTGTAACTCCATTTGTCAACCTCCCTTTTTTTCTCCTTTCTGATCCATTTTTCCCTGTCACGCCTCTGCTCTTTGTAAATCTTTCTGTCTATACCCTGTGTACACTAGTGCACAGCTATGTCTGTATGTGTGTGGAGGCTTTACTGTTGTGTCACATAGCAACCGCAGTAGGCGTTATCCTGGAGTTCAACTTGCTGTGTGAAAATAATGGTTATATTTCTAATAACTAGACAGAAAAACAGATACCTAATAAAGGCTTGCAGCAGTGTGGGTGTGAGACAGCTGAGTAATATTTGGACTCACACAATGTTAAGAAGGACCACTTTTGGTCAAAGTGCCTTTTCTGTAAAAACAACAGGGCTATGGAACAGTATTCCTGTAGGTATTAGGCAAAGCAACACACTCAGTAGTTTTAAATCAGGACTCAAGAAATGGCTAAAAACAGGGCAGCGATGTGAACATTTTTAGTCATTTATCTCATGTTTGGTGTTTTATGTTTACTTTATTATACATCTTGTTTTGGTGTATTCTTTTAACTAGATATGCCTTTTTGGTCATGCAATATTGTGAGCCTATATTTGCACATTGGGCACCTTTTAATTGTATTATCAAATTCTTGTATTATTATTCATTTTAATCCTTTTTGTTTTTAGCTTAACACCAACTCCTGTCCAGGGACTACAGACGAAAATTAGCCATGTGGCTATAATCTGGCTCAATTGTATATTGTGCACTGTCCCTGCTAAATAAACAATAAATGAAATGAAATGAAATGAAATAATGTTGCAAGGGGAGATGTGCCGTCTGTAGATCTGTTTGAAAATAACACGCAGAATATTTCTTGTCTTTTTAGCCATAGCTATTTATCAAGAACGAGACACAAGAACGAATTGGACAAAAAATCAGGTAACTTTACTTCAAACTGCTCTATTACAGGGCACTCCGGTGGTGTGGTGGGTGGAGCGCATACCGTATTGGCTCACGCTTCTTTGCAGTGGTCGCGGGTTCAAGTCTGACCCGTGGACCTTTACTGCATGTCATCCCCCCTCTCTCTCTGTCTCCCCATTTCAACTCTGTACTATCAAATAATACTATCCTAAAAACACCTGGCGCCGGGACCTCCAGGCAGACACCAAGAGACTGGGAGGCACCTGGTCGCAGATAGAAAAGAACGCCAGTGACCGTGAACTCTGGAGGTCTCTTGTCGACGGCCTATACCCCAGTAGGGGTGAAAGGCATAAGTAAGTAACTACCGTACTTTTCGGACTATAAGCCGCAACTTTTTCCCAATTTTTCGACCCTGTTATTACACAGCACAGTATATGTTCTGTAGCTACTAGGGATGGGCGTAAGTAATCGAGTACTCGAGTACTCCTCGTTTCAAATGAACTCGATTGGTGGATGAGGAAAATAGTTTTTTTTTTTTTTTTAGTGTTGTAGCCCTTAGGGCCCCTATTTTTAAATGTTATATATGTGTACAAAACGGCACAAAAAGGATAAAATAAAGTTTAACAAAATTAAATATGTTGATGCAAGTGCAATAAACTGAGCGTTGTGTCAAACATCAACTGCAAATAACTGCCACCTCAGTGCCACCGCAGCGCAGCCTGTGTTCTCCACAGCACCGCGGAGCTGAACACGGTCTCTCCTTTCTCCAGAACATTGTCAGGAATATAACTGTCCAATTATTTCAAAGCAGATGATAAAATTACGTTTATAAAAAGGGGAGATGACACCTGTTACTCTCAGTTAGTAATGAGTAGCCTAGACTCCAGGTGAGCATGCAAGGTGCTCTCCGCTTGGAAACAAAAGTAAAGAAGAAGCAAGGCTTACTTCAGGCACATTCGCTCCGAGCCAACAACAGTTAAGAAGCCTTCAATAGGGAATATGGGGATAAGATTCAAAAACCGACCGGTGTAACGTACCGTTAATGAGGAATTAGTCGCGGTAATTATTCACAGACACGGAGTGAGCATTACGTGGTTGGATATACAACTATCTGCTTTGGTGAGTTATTTATATGTATATAAATTGTAGGACAATCATTTAATATTATTTGCTGCCCCTCTTATTTTAAATGGTGACTTAGGCTATTTTTTTGTTACAACTACAGCCCATGCTTTTTTTCTCTTTTTTTCTCCCCAACGCAGACCTACTCGATCGGTTTAAATTGTGGCCCGTCTATTTAATTACTTTCAGTGAGGAAAATGTGTTTTAAACTTGTGGGAATGAATCCTTAATATCATATGGCAACTGTGACTGTTTGACAATAAGCATTGAGCGCTTTATTGCGGCGAACCGTTGTTCTGCAGACAGATGCGTTGCGTTCTAAAAATAGAAAAAAGTTTAACGAGGAATCGATTGATCCTCGAGGAATGCAAGCGATCACACGAGTAGTGAAAACACTCGTGCCCATCCCTAGTAGCTATTGCACTAAATGGTAACACTTGAATACGTTATGCAAATATTCAACTTGTTTGTTGAAATGTTAATAAATGGGAGATTCCTCAAGAAGCCATCTCTTTCCCGACAATCCCCTCTGTGCACAAATTCTTACATATGGTAATTAAACATGATAACACCTGCGGCTTATAGTCCAGTGCGGCTTATAGTGCGGAAAATACGGTATCAAATAAAGCTTCAAATAATCTTTTAAAAAAAGTGTTCTATTAGTATGCACTAGTGGTAAGTAAGATCAAAACATCAATCTAAAATATTATTTCAACCTTACGTGTTCAAAATATGATGTTCAATTCTTAATATAATTCATCATCAAACTCCCCACTGACTGAAATTGGTACCTCCTAACTTCTGCCCATGCAGAGGTCACGCTAAACTCAAACTTCCAAGCTCTGTTCCAGAATTAAGAGAAAGCTTATTCGAAACCACACTGACTTTTGAAATGAGCAAGATCATTTTGTACAGCTGGACCTTTCATAATATTCTTTAACTGTATACAGTGTGGTTTACTCCATCTGTAAAGGCAAGGGATCATCATTCACAATGTTTTCCTAGGTGTTTATGTATTATTTCTATTTTGAGTGGCCTGAGACAAACACCTTTTCCAAAAGTCCCAAGTCGGTTGAGGGTTAAATACCACCAACATGACAGACTGAGGCCTGTCAGTTAACCAGCTATTAGAATGGGCTCAGGAGAGATTACCGCTGAGAGTGAAGGAAACCAAAACAAATGCAGACTGTAAAACCAAAACAATTAAGAAAGACGTCAGGAAAGACGCTATAAAACTAAAGCTGAGAGGAACTGTACGGTCTGCTGATATTTCTCTGTGCTCTGTGGGTTTATCAATACGAGCGACCCCTTTCAAAATACTCGTCATGTTATTCATTGTTGTAATAAATGATAAAAATTAATGATAAATTCTGGTAGAGCTGTTTCTCTTGTTCTCTTAACTATTGACCTTACCAGTGACTTTCTGTGAGCATGATGGATGGATACAGCAGACAAATAAATCATTCACCTGTCCCTTTGACCTCTATCAGTTGAAAGTCATGTCCTTTTTTATTTTCATTTACTGGAGTATTTTCAAGAGTTGATGGAGATGACCCTGGCCAACTCTAAAGGCAACATCTGCTTCATCTACATGGATATTGATATCTTGGGAACAGCATTCCCATGACCTCCAGTTTACTTTTCAAAATCTCAGTGGAGGCCCCAACTTTTTCCAAACCTCCTTTAAATTCCGTCATAACATAGTCCCAGCAGCATGGATGGATCCAGAACTATAGAGGTGCAACTGGGGACAACTAACCCTAAAGTGGCTTAGCAGCTTCTTGGTATGTCAGGTTAGTATCACAGGTTTCTCCCGAACTTTAAGTTGCAGTCAGAGCCCTTGAACACACTAAAGCGCAAGGAAGCCACATTTCAGTGTACCCCAGAGTGCCAGGTCGCCTCTAAATATCCAAAGAGTCTTGTCTCCCGACCTATCCTGGGATGTCCAAACTTTGACCTCTCTTCGTGTTGGCTTTGGGGCCGTATTTCCCCACCAGACAGGGCTGGGACAGATGAAGTACTTCATGTGTATATCAGCAGGAGCCTGAGCAAGTCGAAGCGCAAATACTGCAACCGAAAACAAATGGTGGGCTGTTCTGTGGGCACTGAAACGGTGAAGATATTACCTGGAGGGGAAGATCCTTCACTTAAGTCACAGACTACTCACTCTGCCTTTTGTCTATATAGCTTTTAAGGCTAAAATGACACTGATGAGAACACTGATCGTGAAGGACAACAGTACAATTGCAGACAGTCAAACCAAAACAATGAAGAAAGACGAGAGAAAAAGACTATAAAACTCCATAGAGCCGAGAGGAACTGCAGAGTCTGCTGATATTTCTCTGTGGATGCATCAATACAATCGACCCATTTCAAATTGCAGTACAAGTAGTTCTGTGATGACTTGTTGATATAAAAATTGAAGGTTCAAGGTGTATCTTAGAAAAGTGAAACACCAGAAAGGTGATAAAGAAATGTTCTAAAATCCCTCAATTGAGAGATTGCACTGAGTTACCGAAGCTAGTGAAACAGTGATTAGGATATTTACTGTTTATATTATTGTGTTTTTTGTTCCCCATGTGTAGTGACTATTTTACACTTACTTATATCAACATAAATACACCGCTTACTTCACCTTTAACAAAACAATATATATATACATTTCAAAACTAATGTTCATTCCTAACCTTAAACAACCTCTAAAACAACCCTTCCCTGATACTATTGATTCTTTGCGGGGGGAGGGGGGTAAATTGACCTTGACTTCAGACTGCTTGATTCTGTGGAAACGTTAAATTTGAAGCTACATATTTACCTGAGCTTCTTCTATTCAGGAATAAACAAGAGCTGTGACTTCCAAAATGGCCAACAGGGGGTCTTTCATATTACCCGAAAGTGCTCTACATCAATGTTTATGTGTACTTGTTGCATTTTTCACCCCTCTCTGTCGTCCTTCTCGCATCTGTCTCCATCCACCTGCCCCCGGCTTCACCCCTCACCCTGTTCCGTCTCCCCTCTAAACCCCTATTGATTCCTTCGATTGTGGCAGGTGATGGCAGAGTGTTGTTTGCTGTGAGATAATTGTCCCATCATTGCCCCCCTCCCCCGTTTATTTATTTATTAATGGGATGTGTCACCTGCTCCATGCTCAAGTGGTACAGCCAGGCAGGTTAGACAACCAGAGCCATCCCTCATCGATTAGTGGGGGCTAGGGGCTGGGGCTGGGGCTGGCGCTGTGGGTTGGAGGGATGGAGAATAGGAGTGCTTCGGGGTCAAAACGCGACGTTCAGAATACATATGTGTAATCAGTGGAATGGAAGAACGATTTACAGTGGAATGAGAGAGGGAACAACCGCCCTCATGCTCACTGCGTTATTCCGGTAATAAAAGCATGAAATGGTTGTATTACTGTATTGATTGAAAGAATTGTGCCGCATCGACTACATGAGGAACAAGACAGCAAACATTACACGTTTTCTGTGTCTCTGGGTAATGGGTTATTTTGTCTGCTGGTGCTAATTGCTGTTTGGTTTCAGGGTCAATCAAGATGGAAATTCGAAAGGTGTATTGACGAATATAACAGTCATAGACCATGTTGAGTTGATTATGTAGGAGAAGCACATAATTAGACAGCAACTGTTTTTTTCAGCCACATTGTTGTAATAGCTCATGCTCATCTTCATACAGCCAAAGTTGCCATCTGTCAAAATTATATAAATAGGGTGGGGGGGGGGGGACTATTAGGAAAGGCCTTCTTTTAGTTCCAGTTTCTACTTTTCATCAGACAACGACTTGCCACTCTGTGCAACCTTTATGAAACCTCTCTTCTCCAGACGGGTGCTCTGGTGAGGCTTGGCCAGCAGCAGGGAAAGGACTGAGAAAAACAATAGCTCCTGCCATGAACAGGTTCTAGACTGCAAATACATCTCCTAGCCATTTCAAAGCTAAACCTACTCAAGCTTTCTATTGGGAGGTTGGGAGGTACATGTCAACATTTACATTGACACGTGTGTGTTCTAGTACAGGGGAAAATCCCAAGCCTTTTCCACCAGCCTTCACCTCCGTCTGGACCATTAACCAGTGGCAATGGACCGGACTCTTTCTCCAGATATCCTCCGCACCAGCTGGTCATCCCTTTAACCTTTGGCTCAGTGAGAAGGAGAGCATGTGGTGGCTAGAGATTCATCCTATGCATATCTGACATTAGAGTTCTGCATGGTTTTGAAAACGTCAATTTGAATCCCTGCTCTGGGAACCCCTAAATGTGGCTGATGGGAGTGTGACATGCAACAGGTACTCCTTGCAACATGCTACAAGAGAATATTCCTATTTGCACTTTCACATAGGGCTATACAAATGTTCTGAAGCCCAAAATCATGTTTGTACATGACTTTCCAATTAAACAGAAGTCATGCTGAGACTCCCCAGCAAACCTCAGAAGAGCTTGTGGAGGAAAATGCTGGCTGTTCACATCATCAAACCCTGATCCAGGTTATATTTAAACTGCATTAAACTTCATACTGTGAGCAAGACTTGGTTATAAACTTCTAGCCAAACCAGAAAACCTGGACTAACTGCTTCTCTTGTTTTTTCTACTAGCGACCTCAATAGTGACCATTATGGATGATGACTGCAGGAGAAGTACATAATGCTAGGAAATTATTTATATAACTAATTATATATAAACTATTAAATAATTTGTTTTAAATAAAATAAAATGCTGTACAATAGAAATGTATACTGTGATATGTGCAGGTATGCACAAGTCCTAATAATATAGTTATATATATGAGCAGTAGACAGTAAACTATCAACAAATGTATACATAAAAAATGTATACCATTGCATAGTGAGTACAGCAACAAGTCTTCAACAGCCTGTGGGATGATGCTGTCCCTGTAGGTGTGGGATTGGATGCTGCAGTGCCATCTGCCAAACAGGAGCAGGCAGAACAGTTTGGGTGTTAGGGTGATTAGGGTCTTAAGTGATCGTGTTAGCCTTCCCCCTACGGTGTACAGATCATCCATGGATGGCCATAGTCTCATCAATTATGATGGGTGCATTCCTTATTCTGACCAAGACCCCCAGCCAAAACGCTTGCTTCCTTTTTCACCTTGTATGTTACCAGGTACTGCAACATGTAATCCATGTCATGGATATTCCGTATTCTATCTTGATGATTGCAGTGAAAAGTGTTTGTTCACTGACAATCTATTGTGCTGCAGTTGTGTTCTATACTATTGTTTAATAGGGCTCACTTAGGTGCTTCACATGTTGTGAAAAAGTCAAAAGTAAAACAATTAGAATAGTTAAGTTGGGAAAGAGTTTGAGACACAGCAGCAATCTTCTGCGCCATTTTGGCTTTTCAACTGCCGGGTTGCCTTTAATACCTGAAGAGGTTTCTGGTCTCCCCACCCATCCACCAACATCTGAACTTAGACCTTTCCTTAGTCGTTTGCAAAGATACTAGAGCGCAATTACTGAATCTGAAAATAAATGTTTGGCTTTATAGAGAAGATATCACATAGATGGAAGATCCTTCAATTAAGTCATAGACCGCACTCTGCTGTGGGTCATTAAAACTCAAAGACACAGAGCATACTTTACCCATTGACCCTCTTGACTACCAATTTTAAATTTGAAGTGATGTACAGGAAGGGCAAATACCACACTGTTGTCTTATCCAGAGCTCCCAAGAAAATGCTACCGTCAACAGTGCATGTGATACCCTGCTTGTCAGTCATTGATTGATCAAGGATGAGATAAACGCTGAAGCAGCATGCAGTCATACATTAAGCACAGCGTTCTGTATGACAGTAAATTGCAAATTTAGTAACACTTGGGAGGAGAAAAGCTTTAATATGCATCTTGTAAAAAAATGCATTTACAACTTTTAAAAATCTATCTCATGCATTTCACACCGGAGATTAATGAGTATTAGAAGGAACCCGCTGTCCAATGGTTCAATTTCTCAAAAATGTTATGTTACCAAAAAAGTATTTTCATGACCTATGATAATGGGTGTCTCTCTATATTTCACAATTAAATATGAAACTCAGGCTATGTGTTTGCTTAATTCACCCTTTCTAAACACACATATACTCTATACAAACTGTACAGATTGTATAGTACTTCAAATGAACTTCACATAGACATCATAGATCTATATCAGTCTGTACTTTGGAAGGGATGGCTATAAAATGAAGAAATTATCGAAACGATGCAACATTTTCCATCTGCTCCTGTGATACCTAAGAAACTGTTTGTGTGGCTGTTTCTGCCATCGGCATTCCCAGATTAAAGCAACACACTTATCTAATGTCCTGAGGCAAAGTACTGCATCTGACAGCTGTAAGGAGATGGCAGTTTAAGTCGCTCTGATTAGCTTACAATTTTTTTTCCCCTGTATGTGTCCTTTATAAGTTCTATTAAAAGAGAATTGAGGCAAAAAAATTAAACTTAGAGTTGGTGTTTATCCTGAATCTATTTTCATATCGGAAGATACCTTATCTTTTGCTAAGCCCATTAATATGAACTTATTCAGAGAGGTTGGCTAACTTTGCCAACGGCATGCTTTTCGACAAGGGATTCTACAATTTGCCACTGATCGGATATCTCAATGGTTAAAACAGTATTAGTTTATGCTGATCCTTGCCCTGAGGTTGTTTCAAGTACAAGCACCAATATTCCAGTGGTTTTGTCTGGAAATGGCAGCATTGTATTGTCAGCAGCAAAAGTCTGACACAAGTTTGAATATCTTAAAGGTACAGTGTTTGAAGGGAATTGGAATTGTTCAGAACCGACTTGGTAGAAATTGAATATAATATGCAGGAGTACGTTTTTATTAGTGTATAATCGCTGGAAAAATAACATTTGTTGTTTATTTTATTACCTAAATAAGAGCGGGGGGCGTATCACCATGTTTCTACTGTAGCACATAAATAAATACATCTTCACCTAATTACTTGATTTTGTGGAAGGACTTGAGGTAGTGTTGGGTGATGCCATATTTTGTAACTAGCTTCATCTCCTTGAGGCCACTGTAGCTTCAGTAAATTCTTGGTATACTGTAGGTGTAGACACAGAATGTTGAAATCTTGATTTTTCACTACAAGATGATGTCAAAATACACATACAGCAGCTTAAAGTTAATAGATATACAATTTGAAATTCAACACATTCCCAAAACATATATATTTAAGGATTTATGAAACTGAGGGATGAAGATGCATTAGCAGGATGAAACAATGTCATGCCGTTGTGCTAATGTTATCAAGAATTATTAATGCAAAGTTGTTGTACAATTTCATACCAGACATGACATTAAAGTCAATGTGGTTCAGTTTTACCCACACTGATTATAGAAGTCAGCCATTTTTTTTGCATGTATGACTATGGAATTTCTGCATGCTAGCCTCAGGATAGTAATTGTCATTCAGTGGCCATCCATGGTCTCCAGATGATGAAGGCTATTGACTCTGGTGAACTGCTGACTTTTCCCCTAGTGCCGCAATGATGTTGATATTTCTGGTTTTCGTGAAATGTCAATTGAATGGACGACAATGCAATTTGATCCAGGCATTCATGCTCCACTTAGGATGGATTGTTGACTTCTGTGATCCCTTTTCATCTTATGCCATCATCAGGTCAGTTTTTTATTCATCCATTGCTTTGGTTTATGACCAAATTCCTGCAAAACGTAGTGCCTGGGTTTGATTCCTGTCTTTGCAATTTGCTGTATGTACGTCTTTCCTATCTAATAAAGCATGAATGCCAAAAAATATAATGTCCCTACCAATATCCGGCAACAAATTATCCCTAGCAATACTTCTGATCAAAAATTGCAATATGACCCCTGCTGTCCGACAGTGTTAAGACAATGTTTTAGGTCATTAACAGATCCGACCTCCCTAACCCAATATTGCTGATAGGTTTTGGTTTGCCATTTCTTGCTAACGTGTTTTCGGTTGCAGGGTTAGGGTTAGTAAGACACCATCCACATACTAACAATTCATGAGTTTCACCATCACAGTTTTTGGACATAAGGAGCGAGTCAAAGAGTCAGTCACTTAAAGAAATATTTTCTCTATTTCTATTGTGTAGACTGACCCATAATGTTAATAAAAAATACTCAACTTTATGAAAAAAAAATTTCCTCCTGTTCATGCATCAATGTGCTATTTTGTCAGGTGACAGATGCAACCCAACCGTTTAGTAGCCCAGACATTGGAGGACATACAGGTAGAGTCACGGTCACAGGTTCATTCGACTTATGGCTTGGTGATAAGTTGGTGGTGAGATCACAAATTGGGACTTATTAGGCTGATGATGTACTGTATAACAATGGATCATAAATTTTTGTTTGAGATGAGAGCTCTGAATAGGTACATGTTGTCTCACTGTTCGTACAGAACGCATGACTGTGTTATTTCATCAGGTCTGATGAAGAGCAGTGGTGCTCAAAAAGTTAACTCAGTGCAATAAATCATGATCTGCTATTGAGCCCTGCAGTGTGCGAGCTGTTTATTTTGTTTCATGATTTCACCTATTCGACTCAGCAGCTGCTCTCTTTGTCTGGGACGTACGTGCAGACTCCTATCCTTGTTTTTAAGTGAGAGAAGCAATCCTGCCAGATATAGTTAATATAAAATAGAAGTTCACATTATTACAATTGTGTAATTACAGTCTCTTGAACATATTGACAGAAAGCAAACTCCATTTTATGAGTGTGTCTGCTACCAGATCTATAAATAAAGATTATAAATTACATTAAAATGCATTTAGAAAAATTATCTAAAATGAAAATAGTATCAGCTTCCAGGGGGGCCACCAATGTCAAAATCAAATCCACACCCTTGACAGCTGCTAGCATGGCTGTAGACTGTCACTCTTGTTCTTTGTTGCATTGTGATTCAGGGAGAGGGAAACAGTTTGGAACATTAAATGTATGCAAGGAATTCCCTTTGCTTTCTCTGACTGAAGCCGGTTGCTTCTCCAGAGTACATTAAGTAGCCTGTTTTACTTTTCCTGTGCCCAAACCCTGTATGCAAAATGTAATAAATAATACTTTAAAACACTCACATTTCATAACATTCACTCCTGCTCAATGATGTGAACTACTCCATTGAAATGCCAAGCCTAACCACCCATCGCTGTGACCATTTGTATCATTAGAGGGGAGGCTTTTCTGCTGTCAAGCAGCTCTTTGATTAGGGCCCTCATCTCTCCGCTGATTGCTGCTTTCAGAAGTGTGTGGAAATAATCCTCCTGTCATAATAACTGTTACCTTCTATTCTTAACACCAGTTATGGCACGAACATTAGAACGGCATACAGTATGTGCACCGAATGAATGGATCACACAAAGATGCGTAATGCCCAACGCTTTACTTCTTTGTCTTTGCCCTAGCTTTCTTTTGATCGCCTAAGTCTCTAAGTCTAGCGCTTTTATTCGCATTTGTCTTGATGTTGAATCCCCTCAAGTCAGAAGAAAGCAACAGATGATCCTGGCTGTCAGAAGGGTGGGTAAGGTATCATTTGATGAACGAAACAGCACAACTCAGCACAATTTTGTGTTGAAAATGTACACAAGAAAGGTTATGAAAAAGTGAGGGAGAGTCAGTTAAGCATCGCCAGCAAACACTGCATTTTACTTTTTTTCTGGCTGGCGGGGGGGTTCAAAAATAATTGCATATATATTTCCTTTTTTTGCCGACACAGACGGTCAAACTGGCAATGTGATAGACTGGGGAATGGTCTAGTCAACCACTAAATGCCATTGTTCGATCTCACAGAGATGCAGGACAATTTTGATTATTTTTATTTTTTGTTATACAACGGTAGTTAAGGTGGGACGAGTGCGTTGTCTGGGTGACCATGTACTTATTATGTGCTGTAATGAGGGACAGAGAGGAATGTGTTGATGCAATAACGAGTTATCTAGGCTCCCACCCGCCCTGAGGTCAGAGGTGAGGTAATCAATGCCAATGGTTTACTGGGTCCAATTAGGCAAAGCATGTATCATCTCGTTTTGTCACTATTGCCCCAACATAGTGCAGAGCTCAGAGAACCGTGTGTGGTAATTCTCAATGACGTAATACTGGACAACTCAAAGATTGCAAGGAGAACTTCCAAAAATAATCTTGATTTATTGCAGTCAATCCGTTACACATTTATTCAATGGATTTTGTTTTATGTCTTATTTCAAAAGTTTCAGGAAAAGGGCCTAGCACTCTTTTCAACTTTAAAGTAAGACGTTTATGGTTGACTTGAGATCTCGGATCATGTTTATCAGAAACATTCGCAGTTAATACCAAGCACAGTGGGCACCAAAGAGCCTAGCAGGGAACAACAAGTGACAAGAGTGTGTGTGTGTGTTTGTGTGTGTGTGTGTGTGTGTGTGTGTGTGTGTGTGTGTGTGTGTGTGTGTGTGTGTGTGTGTGTGAGAGAGAGAGAGAGTTTTTAAAAGCACTCGTGGTGTCACATTAATGTGTATTTACTCTGTGAGGTGCTGATGACTGCAGATGATTTTTAAAAACCAAAATAAAAAGTTGAGAGGAATATTCAAGGATAAGCCACAAACCAGCCATACACCAGTTGTGGCTGGTCTCAGTTTTTTCCCTCTTTCCAGTACATGGTAGCAGAACCACACAGTATCTAAAGCAGTGCTTTTCAAATGGTGGGGCGCGCCCCCCTGGGGGGGCGCCGTGAGTTGTCAGGGGGGGCGCGGGCTGCCTTGATTTCCAACTGACCAATATATATATAATATATATATATATATATATATATTATATATATATATATATATATTATATATATATATATATATATATATATATATATATATATATATATATATATATTATATATATATATATATTATATATATATATATATATTATATATATATATATATATATATATATATATATATATATATATATATATATATATATATATATATATATATATATATATATATATATATATATATATTATCTTATTTTTTAAGTGCTAGCAAGCGCGATGCGTGCTTATGTATGGTCATATCCGTGCGAAAGGCCGCGATTTGCTGTAAATAAATGTCTGCATGTGTCTCTAGGCTATTTAAAAATAAATCAAGCAAGTAGACTAATAATAACATTAATGAATTATTGGTTATCACATCACAGAAGGCCTATTGGCCTATAATAATAAAAAAACACCACCTTAACTATGTTTACAGTTTAAAAATGTTTTGAATGAAATGCAAACCTCAGTGAATCATTTGCTCTTGTTTCTCTGTCCTGAGATTCACACAGATTGAGCAGTCTTGTTTAAATGTTACAAATTGAGCTAATAAACTGAACTTAGAAGTTTTTTGCTGCAGAAGTTATCTCAGCTA
The DNA here is from genome assembly GCF_949987685.1 of Ammodytes marinus. Taxonomy (NCBI): domain Eukaryota; kingdom Metazoa; phylum Chordata; class Actinopteri; order Uranoscopiformes; family Ammodytidae; genus Ammodytes; species Ammodytes marinus. Next base: position 16,008,524 of record NC_137221.1, read on the forward strand.
ATTTTTGTTATCTAATTTGATAATAAGGTGATTGTATGCAGAATGCTCATGCCAGAAACTCATACAGTGGTTTTATACAGATAAATAAATAAATATTAGCAGGTTCTCAATAGTATTTCAATTTAGGGGGGGCGCGAAAAAAATTCTGTCCCCTAGGGGGGGCATGACAGAAAATAATTGAGAACCACTGATCTAAAGCAATCAGGCATGAAGGGCTGTTTGGTACCATAGCTCTCAAGGCAAACCTACCCCTGTGCAAACCGCTGCCTTAGCATCTGACATGTTGGTTTTGATGAGTCATTAAAACAAAAAACACTTTTCTATTTGACAACAACCCTGAAATAAGTCAGAGTCTTGTATGACATGCATGCAGAGGACATGCTGTACATCCCCCAAACGGAAACTGACTTCAAAAACCTTAAGCAAGAAGTAGTTAATTTTTCCATTTCCCGTCTCTTTAACCAAACTCAGTCCCCATTAAAGTTTAATCAGAGTGGAGGTGGGATCATGCATCACTTTGCTGATTTGAATTGCTTTGTTCGGTTGAGTAGATTTATAGTCAGTGATTGTGGGCGGTTCAGTGCGTAACATCAGTCAGTGAACTCAACACATCACTCCAGTTCGTGAACGCGTCATTATTTAAAGGCACTTCAATTATTTCACTCTGGAGAAACAAGTCCTATCCCTTTGCTTTTTGCCCACTAGATGCTGATGCTCTCTAGCTCACACTGCGTACACATTAATATGTAATGATGAGCAGGGCTTCCTTCGAGATGTCAAAAAGGCTTCTGGATTTACAGACATGTAAAAAACTTCACAAATAATGAATGCACCTTGACAAAAATGTATGTGGGAAATATGTAAAAACTGTGCGAAAATGCTGAATTATTCTTTGGAGTAATGCTTGTTTTTCTGGTGTAAAGTATACCTTTTCAGCTACAGGGTATAACTAAGATGGTAAACAAATACCATGAAAACACATTTAGGGTTGGGAACTATACTCTTGCCAAGTCATGCAGTAATCATCTTACATGTGTTAAGTTACTGATGAAGCTGCTTTGATGTGTCCACTGGATGCCACTGTAAGTTGTAAGTAGGCTATGTAAAATCATATATTCTATTAGGGGAACAATCAAGTTTTGTCTCCTCTTTTGCTATTCATAGTGCATCACAGGACAGCTGTCTAATCTCCCACACTCAAAATCATATTGCTGAGCAGGAGTAATTATTTCATTGGTGGGCAGGAAAGATCAAATACTGAATGACACGCCATTAGTGTGCACATGTCAGGTCAGGGGCGATACTAAAGGTACAATACAGACTAGGCCTTTTGTATGTTTCATATAATGATCATCATGTGGAAGAAATATTACAGTTTTTTAATTGTTATCATTGAGAAGTATTGAATAATTTTTCTTCATTCCATAATGATAAAACATTGAAATTCCCACAGACCCTCTTGTAATTATGCCAACTGACAGTACTGCCAATAAAGAAGCTCTGTATTGCCCCCCCACCCCCCACCCCTCCCACACACACACACACACTTCCCCATCCCTCCGTACTGTGCCTCTGGCTACAGTCCATCACTCAACAAAGATGAACATTGTTGCTATCCATGATTAATAGCTATTTTCCATTATATATATTTTATTTTTAATTTTTAATTTGCATGCTCCAGTGAGCGTAGTGTGTGCGTGGTCTGTGCATGCTCACCATGGAGTAGGTGAAAAAAGAAAAAAAACATGCTTGTTTTTTTGTTTTGTTTTGGCTCTCATGTTGATTACACTACCAATTTAAATGAACGGATGAATTCACAGCTGTGCTCATCATTTTTTTAGTGCCAACCTGGAGATTTTCTGTTGCTGCCTGGGCTACTTGCGGCACATTTTTATAGCATGTTGTTATCTCTATTTGCAGCTAAGAGCTCTAAGGACACACTGATAACCTTAGCCTCTGCTAATGTGTCAGCATTGCACCATGATCTAAAAATGTATTTGAGATTCATGCACTGAGGTAACAACTGTTTCACACACACTGCAGGTTGTTGTTAGCCAGTACACTTTGATCGGTCTTTTGCGTAATGAATCATGCGAGTGTAAATGATCAAAAGACTGTGGGTGCGTCGACAGAAAGCCTTGATCACATCGGGCAAAATTACATGGGAATGGCAAAGGTTAAAAGCTTCATTTTGTACCCGCACACTTGAATACGCTGCGCTGCTTATAAGAGAGAAAAAGGCCATTAAAATGTAATTTGGGCCCCGAGTTCTGTTTGAGGAGTGTGTACAGATGAGCCGGCTCGTTGCCTGGCAGGGATGACGCGTGTGTCTGTGAATGTGTGTAAGCGTGAAATATTGATTGCTGAAGCCCATTTATTTATTTTTGGGTCATCCTCCGCTCATTGACCTCTGTGTAATTACTTTTGGGATGACTGGGAGTGTTATTTAAACTCGTGACACTCTGATCTTGTTTACCTCCCCACCAAATGTTCCAATTTCAATACATGAGCTAATAAGGGACACCCTAAATACCATTAAAGGAGAGATTTTCTCTCAATGTGTCATTGCCTAATGAACTGTAACCACCTATGCCATGTTTTCTATGGCCCCTTTGATGCACATTTTACATCTGTATTTCTCTCTCTCTCTCTCTTTCTTTCTCTCTCTCTCTCTCTCTCTCTCTCTCTCTCTCTCTCTCTCTCTCTCTCTCTCTCTCTCTCTCTCTCTCTCTCTCTCTCTCTCTTTCTCTTTCTCTCTCTCTGCCCACTTTGATGTATAACTTCCCCTTCCCCATCAACAAGTAATTTACTGGGAAGCAAGGCCAAATCTTCCATGTTTGATCAGATGAATGCTTGAAGCCAATCATCTTAGCCCATTGTACAACAGTTAGGTTGTAAATGATTAATTCCTCCTCCCGTAGCATTAAAATGTGCCGTCAGAACTAATCACGCATCGACACCTTAGTGCGTTGACCCTAGTAATTGAAGGGAGAGCCTTCATAGAGTTTCTGTTCTTGTTTACTCTTCCATAAATAAGTATGTTTTTTGTGAGTAGATAATGTATAAATGAAGCATTTGGACAGCTCCTCTTTTTGTAAATAATTTCAGAGACTTTTAGGGAAGCGCTGCCAGTATACTGCGCGCCATGCCTCCTATAGTCATATTCTGTTTAAAGAGGACCTATGATACTTTTCGACTTTTATGACCTATAAACGTTGTTATAATGATTTATAGTCATGTTTAACCATACTAGTGTATCAAATAATTACGTACATGCATTTCGACGTATTCCCTGCTGACCGTCTGGGGTGGCTATGCAGAGCACTAAACACTATGGCAGCCGGTCGAGCCGAACTCGTTCAAATTTCCGGATTGTTTCTGTCACGCTCGGGTCGTTTCTGTCATGTTTCCACGTATGGTAATGCTGCCGCTCAGGCAAGCTCCGGCTGCATGCCCCCACCTTCCTGAAAATTTCCCGCCGCTGGAAGGAAGGTAACAAATCACAACGGAGTGGGGTTTGCAGCAGGGGGGGGATGGGCGGAGAAGCTCAAAGCAGTGTGTAGAGAGAGACTGCTGTGCTCGCTAGGATAAGAGGAAGAGTGTCCCGAAAATCTACATAGTTTTTTGTGATGTGATTCGTGTCAGGTTGCTCTATAGCAGTTTTTAACAAGAAATGAAGACCAGAAAAGTAGTATAATAGGATCTCTTTAAGGTGAATGCACAGCAGGACTTGCAGGGTGAGAAAAGAAATGACGGCGCACATGCACTTCGCATTCCCTGTGGGCAGTGGTGTAGTGGTGCCTGGAGAAGTGGGTATACTCTAAGTTGTACTGCGCGCGCATCCACTTTTGCCGGTCCTATATTTCCCATAATTGCGCTGCCTCACACAGCCACTCGCGAGTAGTGGTCCAACACAGGCCTAATGCATGAATAGCCTATAAGATATAGAGAGCGTAGCTGGCAGAACGGCTATATGTTTAGCCTCCGTGTCCGCTCCATTTACAGCCATTAGTGCGAGTGGGGGGGGGGGGGGGGGAGTTCACTGTCCTGACAGCTGACTGCCGCTACGGTCTGCCGGACCATCACTGTTTGCACAGTAGGCTAAATAGGGAGACTGAGGTGGGGACCCTGGACCTTCTAGGGGGGTCCGGGGGAATGCTCCCCCGGAAGAAAAAAATGCAACCTTTTAAAGTAAAATTCATCAATCTGGTGCACTTTGAGAAGAAAACTGCATGCAACCAGGCCCAGGGGCCCAAGGGCTCAGGGGGGCCCTAAGCCAGAGATACTGATAGTAACTTTACATGTCGCATTGTCAAAGAGCTCAGTCACTCATGTCAATAACAGCCTAGGGTCCAAAAAGGAATAGGAAATAAATCATCATGGCCCCTAGCAGGTGAAAAATAGAAAAGCAAGTGCAAAACAAAAGCATTATTAGCTATGTCTTATGGGCTTCATAAGGGGCCTCTAAGGCCCCCACACACATACAGGAATAAGCTTTATATGTGTAAATTCTATACTGTTCATAAAAAGTAGCTTTCCACCCTGTATCTGTTGCAATGGGCCCCTCCATCATATAACATGGATCTGCAGACCAATCTACTGAAATGTTTTTACAGTTGCAGAGTAAAGAGTGCTGCCTGTTTAAGAAAAATAATGTTCCTTCTGCAGCTCAAGATTTGATTTAAATCTAAATTTTCCTCTGAAAGTGCATCAGATTGATGCATTTTACTTTAAATCTCATAATCCGTCTATGAACCAACTGGTTTCCACAATCTTTTTTATTTTTGCGGGGAGCATGCACAAGCATTATTCATAGAAAAAAAAAATGTGGGGGCCCCCCACAGGGTCTTGAAACGGGCCCCGAGATCGTTAAGACCGCCCCTGCACGCTTGCCGCCTTCTCTCTGCCCGCTCGCCTCTCTATTGAGAATGCATTAGTGGGCGAAACAAACGCCTCGGCCCGTGTGAAACGGCCTGAACTGCTGAACGAAGGAAATCAAATGAGGTTCTGGCATTTTCCCCAAAAAACGGGACAAATTGTGTCCCGGGAGAGATTTTTCTTTTCCCGGGACAGCTGGTGAAAAAAAGAGAACAATTTCGGGGAAAACGGGACAGGTGGCAACAAGTCCCGCAGTCGCGGCCGTTAGAAGTGGGTATACGCAATGTCGCCTGAAAAATAAGTGGGTATACGCCGTATACCTGCGTATACCCCCCACTACACCACTGCCTGTGGGAATATCTAGTCGGTGGGAACTGACACATTTGGGATTTTATTTGTATTCATTGTTTAGCTTGAACTGACATATTGCTGCTATTGAGGGAACACTGGAAGAGAACAGGAACCCAAGGTGTGTCTTCATGGTGTAGCACGGAGTGATTAATACATTTTGTGTATTATGTATCCAGCCACAAAGACGTGACATTTAGGAATTACTAATTGCTTTGCCTGAGTTCCCAGTCATAGTTAGCTGTTAAATGACAGTCGTGTATCATGAGCACTGCCAGCCAATTAAAATGCAATTAGGGGAGAACGGGGTAAGTAGGCACACTTTTTACTCTACTGAGAATTGCTCATCACATAAACATCTTTCGATAGTCATTCCTACATTACATTGAAGCTTAAAGTGTTGGCTTGAAATGTGTACCCCTCACTTTTTCTATCTTATTGTAATAAAGAAGAAATTAATCATCAAAAACACCCTTACACATTGTGACAATCAACCCCATTAAGGGGTCGGTTGTCATACACTATGGGGTTGTTTGTCACAATGTTATCTTAATGGGAATAATCTTGAAAAGAAGGAAAGGAAGTAGAACTAAATTTTAATTGTTGACAAATAGGCCTATATAACTTACTGTAGCCTTGGCAGCTTGTCTAGTTTGGGATGCACTGGGTTGTTTTGATTTTGTTGCCCTTTTTTCCTTTGCATGCTAGCTGCCTTTTCCTGCTCTGTTCTATCCTTCTCTGGGGTGTCAGTGAGGATACAGCTTGACAATTTATTTCGTTATTGGGTTCCTTTTCTGGCTGTAGCCTTTGGATAACTTGTGACAACCAACCCCCCCAAAAATGTGACGACCAACCCCAACTTGAATTGTTTGCTAGCATCAAGGCCAACAACCATCTGACAACTAATTAGCTTGCTAACCACAATCTAAACTATAGTTTACCCTTCACACTTTGTATGGGTAACAAGTGTTTTGTTATAAACCCATTCTATAAAAGCCTAGAAGAAAAATACTGAGGAGCTAAATATTTTCAATTTGACATGAAAAAACACAAACAGTCCTCTCACCTCAAATTCAGCAGTCTAACTCCAAGGAAGACTATGTAGGTGACTTCTGATCCCAATTCTGGATATTTACATACCAAAATTTCACAGACAGCGCCTTCTGGTTCCGAGATATAACGATTGTGACAACCAACCCGTGTGACAAATTACCCCGTTCTCCCCTACCACGTTATTCATGCAAAACACTGTGTTGCCACTGATTTGCTGTTTATATTTTTTTATTTGGGGCACGTATCAATAGTGTAACCTACTAAGCACGTAGTCTCATACTGTGCTAACTGTAATATGTTCATCGATAACATATTTTCACGGTTTTAAAAGGACAAACAGAATGAACAGTGTGAATAGCCTTCATTGTTGCAGACACATGTTTTACTCAAAATGCAGGTAAGAAAGGGAGGGAGCAAGTTGTATATTCCAACCACCACTCTGAATCAAGAATTTATTTTCTGGCCAAAGGGGCTAGTTAATCAGTGAAATCATCTGAAGAACTTTTTGATACACAGCTGCGTAATCCCTCAGAGGTACTTCTGTTAAAGTGACAAGGCTAATGTGACACTTGAGCAGTCGAATATACATAGGCCGAATCAAGTGGATTTATTATATAGTCAGTGCCTTATTAGTACAGACTTTCTTGTTGGGTTTTTGTCCCTCAACCACGGCTCAAAACACAGAAACACGGACCAGGGGAACACAAACAGGGAATATTGCTCTAAACACACATTTATTGTTGAAAATACATTCACGTGAGCTGACTAAATTAAACTCACCTTCTTTTGAGGCGACAAAAACCTTTTTAAAAATCAATCAGATAAGCTGATGTCGTAAATGCTTTGTCAAAGAGCTGAAGAAACAGGGCAGTTTATCTCGGCTCAAAAAAAACGACGTTTTGGACATGGAAGGTCATTATAGGACAGCTTAAATTTTGTATGGTGCAGCCATAAAAGTGATGTACCTGATCATAGGTATGATAGCTTCTTTGAATCTGTGTAACGGACAGATACAGAATATTTATGATGCAAAGTACAAGGTGCTTCTACGAAATCCTGCATCATATTTGAATGGCAAACATTTTGTAACATTCAATGGCTGTGATTTGATGCAGTACAGTATTGTTTAGGTTAAAGTTGGGGTGGAGGATTTGCCTCCATCTGATTGGTCAAAGTGTACAGCTCATGTCAACTTTGACCAATCAGAAATCATATAGGGGAGAACGGAGTAATCTGAGCCACTTTTTACATTTGCTCCCCTCTAAGCGAGCTAAAATGATTTATCACTCAAATTTACACATTTCCCATTAATTCAGGATGTTTCCTAGAAATGGGCATTAGCAGAATTTTTTCAAGACAAAGGGCAGTGAAAATATGATTGTTTTAAAAAAAAGTTGTCATGTGGCTCACTTTACCCCAGCTGTGGGGTAAACTGATCCACTTACTTTTTCCACTCTGAAACTACCATAACACATATTGTAACAGTAAGAATCCTGAAAGCTAGCCACACATTCCAGAATTAATGTCGGACTAGTAAAATAATGATGGGGTTTGGTCAATTAAGCAAAGCAAATTTTCTAAACACTTGAAAGTAACTCTGAACAAAATCAAATACAACATATTATAATTCAGAAGGTTTTAATAAGATTCAAATGAAAGACAGAACCAGTTAGATTAGAACACAGTCTGGGGGTCAGAACATAGGACCTTTAGAGCCAGCTAGTGTCTGTGGGTCAAAGCATAGGAAAATCAGAACCAGCGAGAACAGCCTGGGACTCAGAACACAGGAGAAGACCCAACTGGATTATAACATCAGCCTGTCATACTCTACAACTAGGCCTACTCTACATTCCAGCCCTGAAGGTTACAGGGAAAGATGAGAAGGTGCTCTTTCCGTGTGGTTGCCCCAGGTCGTCTTCCTGGTGTATTTCCTTGGCATGATGGCTTTTCTACAATGTGTATGACATTAAAATAAAACATATGTCATGTAATATTACATTAAAATATGTTTAAGACTAAACTTAACTTGTGCCTCATGGTAGGGGAAAGTGAGACAGTGGCTCACTTTCCCCCACAGCATTTGGCTCACTTTCCCCCACCACCACAATTTGAGAAAAAACTACCTCTCTTAGCATTTCAGGCTAATCTTCAGTTATCAGCATCACATGGTTTCATATGTTGGTAGTTCATCAACACGTATGATAGATGTTTTTCTATGTGAATACATTTGCTTTGGCACAACAGTTGATTAAGTTGACAGCAAGAAAATGTACTTACATGCAAAATACCTATTTTGGTGAAAAAAAACATGCTTACCACAGCACCATGAGGTCCTTTCTTTCAGGGCCATGGGGAAATGAGAGGGGCTTGAAAACATATATCTCACATGACCACAAGATATTTTTTGGGCATTGTTATGCTTTATTGATAGTGCAGAGAGACAGGTGAAATGGGGCAGAGAGGGGAGTGAAATGCAGAGAACGACCGCGGGCGGGAATCGAACCCGGGTCTGCTGCTGGGCCCGGCCCTGGGGGGGACGCCCTACCAACTGAGCTAAGAGCGCCCCGTATACCCCAGCTTTAAGGAAGGATAATGGTAATGGTTGAAAAGCAAACACTAATTGCAGGTCAGTGACAGGGTGTACTCTGGTTACCTGAATACCATTAAGCCATGTTACACTGAACCCTGACCTCCACACCCTTAATGTGTCACTGCACATGAATCATGACCGGCAGTATTCAGATATGAAATGAATTTGTGGGATAATATCAGGGATCAAAAGGTTAAAACATGTGAGAATCAAAGTGACTATATTTGGGCAACAACAAAGTCATGCCGGGTTGTTGTAGTTCATCCAGCCAAAGACATGCCAGCTACTGTGACATTGAACACTGAGCTAATTGGGAGTCAATAGAGCTTAGTGGTCATAATTGGCAACCAGTTCTGTCCAGTATCCAGCAAAAAAAAACTGTTGTTCTGCCGAACTCCATCCTGTTATATCTTTAGATTCCTACAAAACATGTGAAATGGGGTTAGTAGTGGTGTTTGTTTCTGTTTTTTTTTACTGGCTGTATTATTTTAGTATGTTTTCTTTTGTATTGATTTTATAAATAGTTTCTTATCAAAAAAATCGCATGAAGATGTTTGTTTTGCCCCTTGCAATACAATGACTGTCGGCAAGCAGAAATGTACAGTGCTGAGTGCAGGATATTTGTTTGTGTTAAAAGCCACATCTTTCTCTGACGTACAGAGAGGAAAGTAGTGGAAATAAATTATCCTTCTGCAGAAAAAGGTATTTTAATAGCACTTAACGGATCAGTTTTTCCTCCTGGAATTACACAGCAGTACATCATGTACAGACACATTCACATGAATAAATGTTCCTACACAAATGCAAACTGTTGTGGATGTTCACATGTAAATAAAGCTACACAGCAGCACCATACAGACTTTGTAACAAGCGCCCAAAGTCCCATCCACATACTGTGTCTCATTTGGCTTTCCACCTTTACCTTTGCTCTAAAAGGGTAAAAAATATTCCTCTTAAAAAAGCCTTGACACTGTTCAGGAGCAACAATATGGTGTGTGCTGCCGAATTAGGAACACAGAGTACATTCAAACACAGCAGAGCACGCTGAAAGGGGTGAGAGCACTGAGCCTTTTGAGGGCAAGGCCACTTACAAACAGCTGCTTTGATTGCTTACAATGAAGAATCCGCCTGCAGCGTTTTTCACACAGTGAGACCGATTCCTCTAAAGAGCACACCATGCGTTCAGCTATTAATGCTCACTGTCTTCTGTCAATAATACTGTATGTCCGCGGACCATATACCTCGCACACCAAATGCTGCTCCCGGCCCAAAGCAAAGCAACTAATGAGTGCATGGTGTAGACTCTAGAGGGGGAGACTGCTCTCCACAGCACCGCTGTTTCTAAGCCTCACAATAGGCATGGAAGAACCTAAGCACAAACACGTAATATTGAACAGTTTCAGAATTGCGGGAACGTCATTTTGTAATATGACAGGATTTAGCATCTTTGGCAATGTAGGGCCTAATATGTTACATGTTCCATTTGACAATGCGCTACATATTCCATTTTGCATGTCTTCAGGCCGACTTGCATCCATGTTGTACACACAAGGTGATTGGAGAATGGATATCCAGATTTGCAATTCCTTTTTATTGCTTTAACATTCTGTTTAAAAAAATCCTTTTCAATATCCTTTTCAAAACTTTAAATGAACGGTAGCTAGTATTAAAGAGCCATTTCCCTGCCATCATGGTGGGTCCTTAGTTAGAAGCAAAACATTTTCAAATGCAGCTCCATGTCTCATCGTAGCACTCACTTGAAGCAGTGGTGAAGGTGAAATAAAAATGAAAAACAGGTAGACCGTTCTAGCTTGAACGTCTGGGAAAAGGGGTTTTAAGAATGGACGTGAGTCTTATAGTAAGATCAATAATAGACACTCATGCCAGTTGAGACCACTGATATAATGGATGTTATTAGTTTACTATTAAAAAGAGAATGATGAGACATTTTTTTTCCCGCTGTAATTGAGTATGTTGTATGTGCGCATGCCCTGCACAAGCTTTTCAGCACTGCCGCAGCAATCTCTCTTGATGGATGGTCATTTTCATCGGCTTGCTCATGCTTAATGAACCCTGCAGTTCATGTCTTAATTGAATGCTTTTTATGCTCTCATGTTCACTCTCCTGCACCCCCCCCCCAAACTCCCAACCACCAAGTCCCTTCATCCCCTTTTCAACTCACCCCTCCTTCCACTCTCGTGTTTGAGGGTTGGGATGCTGACAGCTATATATAAATATATGTATATCTATATGTGTATTGGGATAACTATGGGATATGCACAGTTATCCACACCAACTCACATGAACACACACATTACAATGTGGGGAAAAGGGAAAGGCCACCAGAGTCACTTTTACAACTAAAATGCTGACTTCTCTTTCACCCAGTTGGTCATATATTTTTTTGTTGTTGTTGTTGTTTTTAGGAGAATACCCTTGAAAGCCATTGTTAAAGTTAATGCACATGGTGGGGAGTTGGTGCTGAAAATGCTGAGCTTTTTTCAAGCACAGCCCTCAAAAGATTATCTAAAGTATACAGTGTTTCACTTGAAATCAACACACACACACACACACACACACACACACACAGACCCCAATACACACACTGCCAGCTTGCAGTTAAGTCTTAGAACTTCCCCACAGTGATATTGTTGCACTGCTTTCTTTTTTCTATCTTTTGCCCTCATATATTTTCTGCTGCTCGGCGTTGGCTCTCTTTGTCTCTCAACGAGTCCCTACTCACAGCAGGTCTAACAGGGCTTTTATATTCCTCCTGCACAGTACTACATGGACATTCAAAATTACAAGTGGTGTCCTTGTCATGTTGAGATTTGCACTTTTTAGAATGTAATGTCAGGTATTGTGAAAGATCAGCTTTATCTGTACTTTTCGTTTGATAATTACGGTCTTAGCATTAATGTGATGTATAGATAGATAGATAGATAGATAGATAGATAGAGCCCTTAACACACTGTTAATCACTGCCAGGCTTTTGAGGCTCTAAATTATTGCCGCTAGCTTCCCACATCTAATCAGTTACTTCTTCGGCACCATTTCTCCGTTGTCCAAATCAGTCAATTTGGCACCAGTCACCCACACCACTGAGCGAAGGTATTAGCTGTGATCATTTTGAAAATTGAAATGTATTCAATACTGGACTTGTCATCTGACATACACTAACACACAATTGAAGGGATTTGTATGCAATATATATTCAGAAACAAATGTGAAAATTATCCAAGTGCTCATTGAATTAGTTTTCCCCTGCAGTGAGTGCCTCTGCAAATGACACTCCCTGATGTAAAACAGATGCTCCAGTGATGGAGATACAAAGGTAATATTCTGATCATTTCGGTCACAATATGCATTTGATCCAGCCAGCACTTCTCGGCATAGAGCCGAGAAGTGCTGGCTATTAGTGCTTTATGATACTGCCTTGAATTAGAAAAACTGTTACCACTGAAGAGGCACAGAAGCTATTTGTCAAACTTCTCATTTTGCAAAACCAAAGAGAGTATTAAGAAAAACACTTGCAATTCATTTTGTGATTAGTAAATTAATTACTTTCTAGTTTACAGATAAATGTGTAAAAACATATAGTTTTCTTTTTTTCAATCGTCCAATGCAATAGCTGAGAGAAAATTGCAGCAGCAGAGGCCGATACATACAGTCCGGCTGCCGGCTGACAGGCAAATGGACAATAATATAGATTCTTAGCCCTTTCAGACAGAAAAGTGGCCAAAATGATGTTAACGGTGTGACAAAAGCAGCATTTTGAGCTGAATGCAAGCTCACACTGCCCTCGGCAAGACATCAATTTGCCGGCTTGTACCCCCTTTAAACTACCTCTCTTGTTGCTAAAAATTCTTTTGACATACTCAGAAATGGAAATTAAAATAAACTGCTGGGGATAATACTGTATTGTACAAGTGTAAATTAAGTTTGATTAACCATCTAATATATTTTGTTCTGATACATCTATGGAGCTCCTGATAACCCAACCCTAAGACCAGGAGGAGGTATCATTTTGAACAGCAATAGTAAAGAGACTAGGCTAGGGTCCACACATACAACTGTCAACCATGAAATTGAATTGTTTCTAATTGGCTGAAAATAAAGCCAATGGTCACAGTGTAGTGTAACAAGTGACATCTTATGTCCAGTAAATAGGTGATTTTTTTTACACTAGCACCGCATAATGTGCTTATCCTCCAGGCTATTATAAAATCTAGCTGATTTAAAGATAGTTGTGTATGTTTGTTATTCATCAGTAGACTGTAGGGATTAATAGTTATAATATAATACTTTAATTTCACCTGATTAATGTTGTTACTTTCAGTTTTAGCTTTAATGTTTGACAGTATTTATCACAATAATACAATAATATAAGCCTTAGGGAAATTCTGCAACATTTTCCCTATTTTTACTTTTGAGACTTTGCGCAAATATTGTGACTATTTTTCCTGCACTTTTACTTAATGAAAGGATTTAAATATTTCACTTCTGAAAATTAGCTGTGAAAAGTTGCAACGAGAAACAGTCTAACATACCATGGTCGTGCAGAAAGGTCAGAATAATAGGCCATGCTTACTACCCAACAAGCCAAAAATAAACCATAAATCCAAAAAGCTTTTTTGTGTTAATATGTGAGAGGTGCTCCTGTTTAGAAATAAGGTTAAATGTTGTTTTGGGGGATTTAAAAATGCTGGACCATGCGTGCTTGTAGCTTGGGAGTAAGACCCAACAAAGCAGATTTAATGAAAAGTTATTTACAAGGTTGCACTGAAGGTTGTTCGTTGAGGTCAGCTAAGGTAGGTCTGTAACATAAGTTATACATTTGATTATTGCCATTGGAAAAGTTGCTGTTCTGGGGGGCGGCGCGCTCATCGTGTAGTGGTTAGAGTGTCCCCCCTGGGGCTCAGTCCACCTCGCAGCGACCCGGTTCAAGTCATTCCCCTCTCTACCCCATTTCATCTCTGTTTCTCGAAAACTATCAATAAAGCTTGGAAAATGCTTGAAAAAAAATTAAGCGTTGCTGTTATTGGAGAAATGTGCAAGCAGTTTTGTGCCTCTCCCCATCCATGCCTATCACTATGAAATTCATGGTTCAGGCTTAAGAATTGTGTGTGAAACTGCTTCAGTCACAAATTTCTTGTTGTTACCTAAGTCAGCTGCACCTGGGCCAATATTATCAATTTGAGCACATCCCAAGCTGGCATCTAACGTTGTGGGGCAAACGGCAGCCTTGTTTGTATTCAAAAGCAGGTGTCACTGTAATGAAATGGGTATGGCCAAGATGGAAGACCATTTTTCAGGAACCTCCTCAGAAAGTACAGATTTTCTTTATAACCTAATTGCCACAATGAGATCAATCCGAAAGTGTCAGGCATTTGTTCTGCCGGTAACCAGCGTAATCTTTAAACTCAGATATCATTTTTACTTTTACTTGAAAATGACTTTTTATTTATTTATTTTCATTGAAAGTCGTATTAATAGCAAGTCCTGACCAGATTACATAACCCTCATCTTCATGACAGGTGCTAATGATGCATAGGAGACAAAAGGTATGCAAAAGAACAGTTTGAACATCACAATAGATCATTGTCCGCCATAGAACGAAGCCAACGGCTGTGTTAATGGACCGTCAGACATTATATCTGAGGGGACAACACACACTTCAAAGGCTTAAAGTTAATGACGCTTAGAAGGGTGATGTATCAGCACTGTGTCCTGGTATCGTAACATGTGACAGTAATGTGACAGTAATGCCCCGAGTGGGGCACTCCAATGAGAGAGCAAACGTCTAACCAACTCAAAACTGTCACACATTTGATCTGAATCTGACAAAACCATATTGGCACTTTGTTTCAGGAGTTTCAAAACACCTGTTGAGAGTGGTAAAAGTAAAGGTCGAAATACGAAGCCATATAACAGACATTGCCTGGCCTTATGGTAATAAATATTGACCAATAGATGCCTTCAATAAAAACACTGATAGATAGACGAAACCCAGGACAAAGACCATACTCAGGCAATAGATACTGCGTTTCTGCCTGGTTTTAATACTAGGGGGAAGTTTGGTGAATTGCAGTTATTTGTCTCAATACCTGTTCTGATTGGGTGTCATTCAGCGCTAATGGCTTTGTGTCCTGGATGCAATCAGCAGTGTTAAAGCTTGTGGGTTCTAAACTCCATCGGGGAAAATGACGCAGATGAAGCATATAGGTTTCTTGGAAACAGAGCCAGCTAGCTGTTTCCCCCTGCGACCAGTTATCATAAGAATTCAACCATCTCCTTGTTGAAGCACCATATTCAGCTCACAGACATGAAATAATGTGTCAATCCTTTCATCAAACTCTTGGCAAGCAAATTAATGATATTTCCCCAATTGTCTAACTACTTTTTTAATTAGAGAGTTTTCTGTAAAGTGTGGTGACAATTATTTATGCAAGTAGACAATTAAAATTGCAATTTGCTGAAATCTATTCTCTCAGCTGCATGTGATAAAAGTGCCAGAGGGTGAGTTATTTTTTTTTAAAGACAGAAATGTTAAGACAGACGTCAGATTTTGTACCACATCTTCTGAAACTTTTATACCCAGCAACCTTTTTCATATTTAACAAAGAAGTTTGTCTGAAAAGTTAAAATTTTTACATTAGTTAAAAGAATATGTTATGACCTGACTGCACCATAAGAACACAGTATGGCAACTTAGTAAGTGCAGACTCAAATTATATTAGGTGTTTAGCACTAATAGCTGCCATGTCTTTTCATTTCAACTTAAGATGGAGGGTTAACAAGTAGTCCTTTGCTCCTTTCATACAACTCCCTCGCATCCTTCTCCAATTTCTCCTCAAACTCTTCATCCGAAAAACAATTGACAACCGAAATTTGAGGGCAGAGGGAGTAAGAGAGGCAGCACAGTTTGAGCTCCTCTAATTTCAATCAAATGAGTTGGAATGAGCCCAAACCTGCCTTTCAGAGGCTGGGCCCCCCTCCCGGATCAATGGCCTCTGAGCCTTGATAATCTCTTGAATTGATTGGCTGCCTCACTGATCATTACTCCAGCATTAACCAATCAAACATCTCTCTGGTAAACAAACGCGCCAAATAAAGACTTCCCCCTCGAAAAGTTTGGTCCCGGAGGAGACACGAGTGATGTGAAGAAAATATATAAACTCAAATTCCCCCCATTTGGAAGAGAATATCAAATCATAAGAGTGCTTAATATTTCACTGACTTGATGAAATATGCATTGTAGCCCAGAATGGAGGGGGGGGGGGGGGGGATGCAATGATTTGGGATGCATTATGTATGAGAAGGTCCGCTGGCGAAAATGACTGCACTGTTGAATAATCGCCATTTCACTATCACCACAGCACAATGAGATTGTGTTATCATTACGCATCACTCAATTCATTTGAAAGAGTGCATGGAGTTTGCATTTTGTGTTTAAGGCCTAACTTGTGTGTGCAGTGCATACAGATGCTCACTAATGAGCTAAGAGCACTGACTGGGAAGTATCCGTTTTCCCTCTGCCTCGCTTGATGAGTCTCACTGTGGTTCAGTCTCGGAAATAGCAGTAGATTGGCCATAAAAGTTAACTGGAGTTTATGAAGCAAATATTTATTGGTCTGCACAGGGGAAAAATAAGTGAATCTAGGGATTTGCTTTTTTTTTTTTATTGATGTCCAGCGACGTCTTCGACAGAAACACATGGCTGTTGTCCCACATGGCTATAGGTGAAGCAGGGTTACCGGAGCTGAAACACAAATGGGAGAGAGATTTGAGTGCACAGGAAATTGAATGTAATATGTTTAATGGAGTGTGATCCTCAGAGGAATGTTGCCCCTCTCTTTTGCCATTTTAAAAAACTCAAGTAAACTTTGAAGATCATTAGGTTTTACATTGAACAGGTGGACACGGGGGCTTTGCAAACAGTAGAGGTAGTACTCCCTACCAGTCACATGGATCAGGCAGAGGGCTAAACGCACTGACCTGTTTTTCCTGGCACCACAGAAAGACGTTTTTGAGATGCTCTTAACCTTCAGAACAGGCACTCGTTCTAAGGTGGCGCCTTGTTAAAAACGTGTGTAAAAATAAAAGAGCATTTATAGAAACTCTTCGCATCTAAAAATCCATCCTTAAAGTCAAACCGGGCCCGGGTCTACCACACACACACACACACACACACACCGGCAAATCACTTTTATCCTTTGTGATTTGACACGATCTTACTTCTTAACTTGATATATTTATACTTCAGTAATGGACACCAAAGGAGCATTAAAAAGGCACATTGATCTACCACCTGAGCTGAGTTTACAATCAGTACAGAGCTGGCCTCCATACTCTGAACCTTCAGTGGCAAACAGCCACACCACAATACAAGAGTGAGAACCTGTACTAGTATAAAATCTTTACAACTCACTGAGTGTATGGCAAGCCCTTGTAAAAAAAAATATTTTCATTATGTTTTCCAGCTAAAATTCAAGTGTTCTTAAAACTATTAACTATCCTATCAACATTCTGTTATAGCCTGGACTTGTTCAAGGCTTTTTTTTCTTTGGACATTTCAGCCCCCCTGATCTGAACTGAGTACTGATTGGTTGATCATAATTGGATTGTTATTCCTCCACACACAGACTGCTGAATGTCAGAGTCCAGAGGTTGGAACCTTTAGTCACAGCTACTTGTGTCTCTTAGTGTGATTATTACCTGAGGAAGTATTTGCCAGGAAGTAAAAAAAAAAATTACTTTTCCTTTCTATCCTCCATTTCACAAGGTTTTTTAAATCACCAAGTGCAATTTAAATACACAAACTGGAAGTGGTGATATAATTGCAAAGACATCTTGGCATACTACACACATTTCTCCGACATCCTGACACAAACACAAGTTAAAGCCACCACGAGTAACTTTGTCCGTTGGCGGCCCCTTTGGACAAAAGCGGTAGTATTTTTACGACGCCAGCTGTCGTGAAGCTGTTTTCTAGCTCGTGCCAGGCGTGCGAGATTCAAATGATCAGGAAGCAATATAGTGCATGTCCATGTGTTGAAAGTGTGAGGGCACGGACTTTTTTCGGCTCTGTGAGAGTGGTTAGACTCTGCATCAACTAATGCCAGTCAGTGCTACACACATCTGATTGCAATGAGTTGATGCAGGTTCACTAACAACTCGCACGGAGCTGAAAGATTACGTGTCCTCACAGAAAGTGAATGAACGAGAGACGGCAGTTAGTAGGCTATGGATCACGATGAGATAATGTGTTTATGTTGTTGTAAATAATGACTATTTCAGATGAATAATGGTCATCCGATGATGGTGAAGCAAAGTAAACGTTGTTTTAGTACCGCTCATTCATTTGGGAGAAAACACTGCAGTCTAGTTTGCTCCTGTGAAATTGTATACACGTTGCTTGGCAATGCCCTCCCGCCCGTCTATCACTCTCCCTTTTAGCTTCTCTTCATTGCATTTTCTTTTTTTTTCTTTGATGGTTCAGCCCCGTTATCAGTCATTATGACGACAAATAACTGTCTCAAACGAGGCTCCCGCTCCCCTTCCCTCACCTGGACGGATAGGCTTCTCAAATCGCGTTGCAGCGCTACACTGAAATCTGCGACCAATACGAATATGTGACCATAGAGCCTGCACGAGCGAACCGAAAATCAGACTGGTTGTGCGACCAGACCAAATGCAGTAATAAAAACTATATAAAAACGTCTTTCTTTGCACTGATGGTCTCGTTTGCTGTTAAAGGTAATTTATGATTATCACAGCCCCATGTTTGGCTGTTTAAAAGACATTTAAATGTTACTTGGAGCTGCTTTAAGGAGGCCACGCATGGTGTTCAGCGTAAAAGCTGCGCCGCTTCCAGGGTGTTGATACTTGCGCTCAAATCTTGTGGACAGGAATTTAACAGACAAAAAAACTACGATGCAGGAGATTGGCTTTGCCAGGCACGGCCTCAACTGTTTGCCGTGGACTTATAAACTCAGCTCAGTGCTTTAACTCTGAGTAACACAAACAATGAAATGCTCTTGACTCAAACAAACAATTTTTTTTATCAAGGCAGCATGAGGGGAGGAGTGTAATTTTGTGTAGCACGTCTATCCCTGGCACGTCTCTTTTAAAAGGGACTGCAACGTTTCCTTAAGTGCATTTCTCAATGTTTTACAAGGGTGACTGCATGCTCGCTGCCTCATTTAAACTCTGCATCTCCCACAGACCCAGATAAAAGAGCCAGCTGTCTGGGGTTCCTCCTGGAGGTGTGTGGAGAAGCCTAGTCAACATTGAGAGGGCTGTCAGGATGTTTTTTTCTCCCTTTTGACCTAATAAAAATCTTTACTTTTGCAGCTCCTATTTTCTACGGGTTTGATTGCACGTTTTGTCAGTCGGTGAAAGCACGCGGCAAGAGGCGCTATGCAAACACACTTAAGATGGAAAACATTTGCTCTGATAGAAAAGCCACATTCAAACCCAGCGGTTGAGTAGAAAAATATCGAGTGAAAAAAAAAAAAAAAAAAAAAAAAAAAGCAGCTCATCCCAGAACTATTCACACGACCTGGAAAGGCGTCAATGCATTCCTGATTTGTAGAATGTGTCTTATCCGCCTACATTTTGAAGAGCGCTTCAAATATTTCCCCGCAAATAATATACACATTTAATAACCACAAGAGCACCATGGAAACATAGAAATTACTAAGCACATAACTGCTTTGGCAGAAACAAATTGATTTGTTTCAACGGAAACTTAAACTGAAAAAAAAAGAGAAAATCCTTCTGGCTTGCAGCCACCTCCGTAAATATTATTCAGAGGCAGATTCTTTCGAAGCTTGATCTCAGCCCTCCTGAGCGCCAGCATTTACATTTGTTATTTTCCTAGTTTAGCTTCATTTGTATTTGCTAATTTATCATGGCTGTTTTGTTGTGGATATTTGTTCAAGGTCTAAAAGTCTAGTCTTTGGAGGGAAAGGGCTCAGAATATGCGGATATCGTGCCATTATCTCATTTGTGAGTCGTGGTGTAAGCAAATTGCTACTAAAAACTAACTACAGTAGCATCAGCAGGAAAAATATGTCAGTGTCTGTTTTTAGAGGCAGATGTAACATACCGAGGCATTAAAAAGGAAACTGAGTGTGTGGCTTCCTGTAAGATGAGATCTTTGATAGACAGGTGCTTCGGAGGGCTGCATTCAGGCTGCCTTATTCCTGGTTGGTTTCACTTTCAAGGAGAATGAGACACTACCATGAAAAAAAGGATGCTTCAAACTGGCTTTTTACCCCTCTGTGTCAAAGACTGCAGAGACAATCTCCGTGGAGTAACAATCAGAAGATCACTCTTAGCCTGCACTGTGTCTAGAAGCAATCATCTAGCTTGACTCGAGCCCTCTAAAAGTGGAGCTTGACAGTACAATAACCAAGCCTTAAACTACTGCGTGTCTGCGTGTGTGTCTGCGTGTGTGTCTGCGCGTGTGTTTGCGTTTAGGGGACTAAGATCTGCTTCATTGACATTCATGTATGCATTTGATGTGAAACAGCCTAAATATTTAAGACACTATTCGGCAAAGGGAAAAATCAGATTCTTGATTACTGATTGATTGTCCTAACTGATCCCAGTTTGCACTCTAGCGTAGCATAGGAGTGATTAGCTATGCTTCTGAGGGGATGGCTGGTGTGCGAGTAGGCTATGCATATGCTTTTTTGTGTGCTACAGAGAGTTATCATACAGTATGTATAATCTGTGCAATCTCACGTCACTGTGTGTGTGCATCCACGTAATTATCAGCGCTTGCATCACCATACGCCGTTGTTTATTCCCTCACGATGAAATTCAAATAAAAAGTATATTGTGGCAAGGATAACATTTGGATGCTAATTTGGATGGTATTGGCCTGGCAGTGATCTGCCTTTCATGCCATCACTTTGATGGTCAACAAAAATCCCTATCTTTCTAATTCTCAATTCCCACACTGTTTTCCTCAAGCTGTTTTGCCAAAACTTACTCCATTCATTGAATGCATACCGTAAATCCTTGAGTCAAATTGTCTGTGACTCCCAATAAGAGGTACTTGTAGGCTACACCAGGGGGTTACATTGAAAGCTCACTCTATTAACTTTACGCAGCAACAAATATAATAAAGAGTTGGTTAAAAATACATGTTTTTGTTAAAAGGAACAATAAAGAGACAGACAATGATTGAGAATTGGTGTGGTGTCATCTTTAGATAGCTAAAGTATAATCAGATAGTTACAGTAAGCATACATAGTTGAAATAGTTAGAAAAAGTAATGGATACATTTTTGTGACGTCCAGCTTTTGCCACTCCAATTGGTAATAGCTCGGGGTGAAAGTAGTACTCAGAATATTCATATTTTTAACAACTTTATGGTGAATGTAGCAAATTATTTACTTAAAGGTCACATATTATGCTAAATGCACTTTTTAAATGTGTTCTAACATATCCATGTGTCCACGGTGTGCCTAGAGACTGCCAAAATATTTAAAAAAATAATAATCTCTCCTTTTCTCACTCTCCCCCTTTCTGAAACCCCCACCCCTCCCCCCCAATATACTCCAGTCAGAATTCTCCTCGTTTCTGACCTCTAAAACTGGAAAGCCAGAAGCTTCCACTGTGCAGCCCACACCCCTATTTCTTATTGGTCCACGGCCCTGACAGACAGAGGGCGAGGCGTATCTGGCTTCGCTTCCGGACAGGGGGCAGGGGGAGCTCAAAGATTGTATATTTACGAGGGGAGCCTTTTGCCGAGGCGGCCGCTTCTCATTGGGAATCAATTGAAAAAAGGCGCTTGCGGTGGGAAAAAGGCGTTAGGTGGACACGGGCCCCAAAGGCAGCAGAGTTCCCTCCAGCAGAGGTGGAAAACCCACAGGTCTGCCCTGAGCACAAACACACTGGAACAATTAAAAAGCATTTTTTAAGAAATAACCAACTGTTGTTTATATTGACCTAACCTTAGCAGATTTATACTCTTTTTGGAAATGCAAAAGATTGTATGTGGGTTTTGGCAAGCAGCTGCTGTCCTCTATTGCTGGTAAACATCAATGGCACTGAATCTTTTAGTGGTACAGAGTGTCAGACTGTAACAGCCGACTGTCAACCCTGGCTTTGGCACAAATGTAATCTTGAGCAAAGCGACCCATACAATTAAATAGCATGTGGAATATATTGTAACAATATCCACTGTTAGTTGTAGTTGTTGTTGAATAGCATCCAGTTAATAATCTACACCACATAACAAAAAAACTAACAATGCATATTGCAGAATTGTTGAAACATAAAGGTCAACGTACTGGTGTGGAAGATGAAAAAAGCATGAAGACAGTGAGAACGCAAGGAAACGGTCGAATGTCTGTAAAATACTTTTTTTTTTTTAAAGTACTTTTCGTTTATTTTCTACCTCTTTTGGACCCGAAAATGGCGCCACTGAACCATAAAATGCTACTGCGCTCACCTCTCACCCTGCCTTGTGTCCGACACAGATCGGGTTGTGAGAGTTTGACACCGACAGTCACCCTCACCATTTGTTGTGGAGTTCCGGTTATCAAGTCCTGCTGTTGTCAGTCCTAATCCAACATGCTCACTGGAGGCACACAAAAGACACCAGAGAGAAAATTGCATTGGAAATTTGGAGAAAATGAAGTGGCACAAAGAAACTGTTGATGAAAAAAAAGCATTGTTAAATTTGTGAAAAGCTATTTCATTTCAAAGAATTTTCTTTTTGTTCTCTGCCTTTGATGCAAGTGAAAAGCGCTTCACATGATGATGGGAAAACACAATTGATTCCTCGGATTCCCATTTTTCATGAAATATCCAACAAAACGTACCTCCTATAAAAAAACACGATGAATTGGACATTTGTCTCCGAGCTGTATTCTCTCTCCTTCATCTTTTAGTAGTAATCAATTTCATATAAAAATATGCATTCCTGCTCCCTATTTGTGGATTGACCTGCATACTTGAAGTGATTCACCATACTCAGTTTAGAAAAGTTGATTTATATAATTTTATATATAAATCCTTTGGCGGGTAGTGGTGTTTGAAATCCATCTTTTGAGAACAACGCAGGTTGCAGTGACACTCTGCCTGAGATAAACCAACTCAGAGCATAAACACAGGAAAAAGACTTTGGAATTACAGTATCACCCCCACCTCCCTTTCTTTCAGGTGACGAGGTGGGCGGGCGGCGTTACGCATGGCTGGGAGCTATATGCTGAGTGCTGCTCTGCTCTGTGAACCTCCACTGTGTTTACTCATTAAGTTTGTCAAGACAAGAGGAGGGAAATTCTCACCCTCAAATTGTCTCCCGCTAAGTACTGACGTCAATGGGGTCCATACGATGATGTGAGTGCTGCTTTCCCCTTACATGGGCCTTGTTTATGGGGAATTATTATCGAGTTACTTTCTCTGCATGGCTTTTTCTCCCTTTTACCCCACTCATTTACTTCTCTGTCAATCCTCTCCATCTCTTACGTTGCCATGTAAGTTTAACGAGCCTTCTGAAATATTTATAGCGGGCTCTATCGTCTCGCTCAAATCTTTACTCATTTCACCACAACAAGGCATAGTTCTTCTGCCTCGCGATGACAAGGGTAAGAGGAGACAGCGTGAAGCGCTTGTGTCCTTTGAGCGGCTATTAAGACTGTCTGTTTGAAGCTGAGAAACGGGGCCCCTCTGGCAGCTGCTGTTCACCACACAAGGTGAATGGGGACCAGTGTTGGAGCTCCTTCTAAGTTGTATTGTACCCATGCCTTTCAGATGATGCATCGCAGGCAGACAAATGCAGGGTACAGTTGCACACACTCAGAGCCAATAAGCACGCAACACCCACTGTGGATCCGCTTTTTACTCACAGTACTTGCCAAATTAGGAATATAAATGATCACAGCCAGGGCACATTATTGTAACAATTTATTTTAGTATAGAGTCATTATTTTGAGAACGATCAGCATGCAGTGACTTTGAAGGTGGTGGCTACGTGCAGATACACCCGAATGCACGAAGGGATTTGCACAAAATAAGCCTATTCAAAGATATGCACTCAATGTTTGTGCACAGACACATTTATAACAATAAAAATGGTGAGGTGTAACACCACTGTGAATAAATGGCTTTATTCTAAATGGCTGCATCAATAAAGGCACAAAATGACTGTCATCTTTGCCCTTGTGGTAGCTGATAAGCTGACAATTGGACAGTGAGAGTACAGCGGCAAACTGAGGATGCATTCTTCACCTCCTCTAAATTCATTTCACATTCACTGGTTTATTAGGTTCACGCCCTGCATCCACATGAAGCGAACATGTCACACACAGATATTACAGATATTACTGATATTTAGAACTCAAAAGTCAACATAATATGTTTTTTTTTAAATTCTGCTATTACTTTTGCCCATTTGGATCTAAAGTCTATGTTGTCAATGCTGTGTGTAGCACAGGTGCCTCTACCTTTAAGAAAGGAATGCTCCTAGGGCGGGGCAGCTAGTCAGGTGACAGGAAGTGTCACAAACACATGTTTTTTTTTCAAAGTTTTCAAATACAACAAAAACAGACGTTTGCATGTAGTAGGCATATCAGAAAAGCAGTTTGATCAGCTCTTCAGTTACAATGCTGTGCGTGATCATCTTGTTGGTCAAATCAAAGTCTGTAAGTGTTACCTTTCCTTTGCATGTATTCAATGGTTAACATGTTGGAGAGTTGGTATGCTCAGCTAATGAGCCCAATTCAGAACTTTACAGATATGTTAGCTTTAAATCCGCAGCATGGGCAGCCCCTTAGCAAGTTAGCATGTATGTGGTTTAAAGAAGTTCACAGGCTCTATTCACCAGACCAGTTTCTCTCATATTTCTCATACATGCCTGAAAGAATCAATACTCTCCTCTTTATCAAAACAGCTGTTTATACCGACTATGAAACAGCTTGCACTTCACACTTCCCCCAAAAGCATATTTTTTATACTATTTTTACTTGGACTTGAAAGCATAACTACAATGATTTTATGTATATAGCTGGCTTAAAACGTCCATAGTTGAAGCTGTCAAAAGTGTGAAGCAACTGGCGTACTGCTGAGGTGAGACCAATGTAGACAAGAATAACATTTAAGACGGTTTTTTTTTTACTTCACATTTTCAATACTGTGCCCCTGCACCAGTAAACATTGTGACGGAAAAAAAACTGTGTTGGATTTGAAGGTGGAGTCATCGATTCTGGAGAAAACTTGCTGTCAAAATCACATTTTCCGTCGAAATCTGTGAATATCTCCTCACGATCCGCTACCTGTCCGTACTGGTGTGCACTGAAAAAGAAATCTGCTTTTAATACACAGCCTAGGATCTGTACGTAGACAAGTAGCTAACAACATATCCGTTAACTGAGCCTAGGCCTCTGTTTAACACTGGACTTATTTTCAGCGCACACACACACAGTATGTGGTAGTGGTTTGTGAGTAGATGTTCAATGATTTTGACAAAAAGTGATTTTGACAACAAGCATTCTAGAGAATCGCTGCCACATTGCCTGATTTGGTGTAAATGCAGCCGTATGGTCGCTCTCTGTTAGCACAAGTAAACCACTGGACCACATGAATTCGACCCAATGGGAACAATTTAAATTTTTGGCAAATTGTGTTTATTGTATGGCTATGTAACAATGTGTGAATATGTGCACTCAAGGAAACAAGCACTAGCTGCAGAAATTACAATAACCTTTCGAGAACCTTTTCATTGATCGTCCGCATGGATCCGTGTAAAGTCTTTAAAAGGGAACATTCTAAATATATACAGTACTGTTGATCTGTATGATGGTGGAACAAAACGAAAAGCCTTCGCTTCTAAAGCTCTAGCCTCTTTGCTTCTCATGGTGACTGTCATACTGTAGGACTTATTAATAAAGACAGCCTGAATTCTTCTCAACTAGGACAGAGCAGACACAACATGTGGCAGCATGAAATTCACTGTGACACCACTATAGCTACCAGTGCCAACAAAGAAAAGAAGAGGGGAGAAAGAAAAAGAGTAGGTGTTGGTCTAAGGGAATAAAATATGATGGAGAGGAAGAGTAAGGAGTGGGAGGAAATATGAGGAATGATCCCTGATTGTGCTTGTCTTATGAGGGGCATCCATCAGGAGTGACACCAGGGCAAATAAAACCATTTTTTCCCCCATATTCAATTATATAGCGTGAGGCAAGCTTTTATACGCAAAGGCACACACAGACACATACATACAATACTCACACACACACACACACACACACACACACTTTCTCTCACTTCTGATTCACCTGTGTGCGCAGCGTATTCCAATCTAATACTCGGTGGCTTATACTTAGCATCACTCTCACCAAGATTGTTTAATCTCTGCCGAGGAAGATTTATTGCACGGTGGGGCAGCATTGTATGTAATACAAGCTGACAGTTTCATGAAATAAAATAGGAATCAATGGGGATCTTAGTCGCAGCTGCAGCGTGCGTGCACACACTCCCACGTAAATTGCAGTTGGACATTTATATATAGCAGCTCGGATTAGAAACTGCTTCCAAACAGTCAGGGACAGTGGGAAACTGTGATTGTGTTGAACGGCCTCACCTGTTGGAATGGAAAACGGGGACATCTAAGTCCTTGAGGACAGTTGGCTCGATGCGGCTGCGCTCCAAAATGCTGGAGGGAGAGAGGGGATTACACAAGTGATTAGGAGAATATAAACAAGCGATTTGAGGATGCAGAGAGAGAGAGAGAGAGAGGCAGAGAAAAGGAGGGATGAAGAATATGACTGATTATGAGAAAGAGAGAATCAATGTTCAACTAGATTGAAAGCCAAGAAAGCGTCGATGAGGAGTGGGTCTGAGGCATCCCTTTGCTGATAAACAGTCTAACCAGGTTGGGCAGCTTCGCCTTACTCAATGAATAAGTAAAGAGATGAGTTCAGTGAACTGTCTGTGTGGTATTTCAGAAATACAATGGAACTGGGGAGGGGGGGGGGCATGCAGCAATGTTTTCAGGAAAAACAATTTGGACAAATTGCTTTGGAGCGTTTCCATAAAGAGAGGTAACAAAACACCTACACCGCAATATCACAGAAATATCAGTGCTGAGTCGTCCTATAAAGTTGTCTTGTCACGGCTGTATGGGGAACTGATGGAGTCTCTTGCTGTTAAAAAATTAAAAGGTGCCATTTCTCGTATGGAACCATATTAAAGCTGGACTTATTGAAGTTGTTCTTTCTTTGGCTTGGTATTTATTTAACCAATATTGTAATTACCAAAAGTGCAATTCTTTCTTTGTTCTGTTTTTTTTTCTGCAGTGGGAGCAAAAAGCCTTTGGTTCTGACTGACAATGCTGGTCCTGTAATTCGATTGGTGCACATTCTGTGTGGGCACCACTACACATAGGCTTTGAAATCGCTTCTATTTTGACGGCCACACAGGCACTTAACCAGCTGGAGGGCAGACGTTGTTAGCAGTTGCTTTGTACCATGTGTCATTTGAGCACTCCCTACATTATGTGTATGATGCGTTTTAGGCGCGCCCTGGAAGTTGACAAGCGCCTTTCCCGGCAATAACAGTTTCAGTCAACAGATGCCGAGGGAAATGCCCACCCACAGGCTGTTTCCACAAATGTGTCCAAAAAACTGTTTTATCGTCTTTTGACAAAATGAAATCATGTGCACAATAGCCACGGTATCATTATAGCTTTTATTTCCTTACACAGGGATTTTAGTACGGCTATAATTTGGTAACAAACATTTTTTCTACGCTTGTAAAAGCCCCTATGTGCTGGATGCCACTCCGGAATTGTGTCTCTATTTTTACAAACACATAGATTTACATCCCAAAAAATACCAACAAATCAATTCTAACTTCCTTTTAAACATGATAAGCAAAATGTATTAGTCATGTCAATACGTGTGACTATATAATATAAACTTGTGGTTTGAGTGACTCTGCTTAATGCAAAGAAACTAAGCACAGCAGAGCAGTTATGAATGAAACACCTTAAACCTTTAAGACATCATTAGAATAAGACTTGTTCTTTTAAAATCATGGCTATCATTTATCAAGGTTTATTATATATTTTGAAGGGCTGTAAGTTACATAAATCATAGTCAAATTTCCACTGCATAGATAAGCTAATGAGCTAATTAGAGAAGAGACCATCAACGTGAAGAGCAAATTTAACCCGATTCAAAGCTGTGCTGTTATATAATATCAATAATAATAGATATGTTTAGGTTTATCAGCAATGCTCAACAAATCTCCATAAGTGTTGTTGTGGTAATTTTGCGCTTTGGTTAATTATTTTATCCGAAGCTATTGTGCCTGCTTGCTGCTTTTTCTTTGTTTTTGACATATATGAGTATTTCATGTGAAGCTCAGAGATGTCTCAGGAATTCTCCGAATTCTTGATTATGAACAAACACATTGATTGGCCCGTTTTTAACCAAGTCTGTGTCTCGCTTCCCACCTCAAAATCCATCTATGGATCTCTCTCTGAGACGATTAGGCTTCTTCTGCGCTCCCTCTCTTACCACCCCCATGAAAACAGTCAAGGGGGGGAGAGAACTGTCCCATATTCTTTAGGGGCTTTGAAGTATTTTCCTTTGGAGCACATATCACGACACAAAGAACCCTGGTTTGTTGCCTAGTGACACGATTGTGTTCATCCTCCTTACTTTAAAGATTGCCTCAGCAAAAAGAGTTCACATTAGCACAGGCCACATGTTAGTGATCAAATGGACATGCCGCTAAAAGGAACACTCAAGCAGAGAAGTGCACAAACACACCACCTGCTTGAATGGGTCCGTTACGAGAAGACACAAATACGTGACGTGTGTATAACAAAAGAAAAAGAAGGTAAAACGCAGTGAAAAACAAATATATATTTAATGATCTAATTCATTGAGCTTAGGGGACAAAATTGGCACATTTTCATGATCTTTGTTTCACACTTCACCCTTTCTGTCTGGTTTAGCTTTTCCATGTTTGCTTCAATCACACACTGATATCAAAAACACACACACAGACACAGACACACAGACACACACTTGCGTATACTTGAGGAAGGAAAAGGCTACCTGCCAGAGAATAACAACAGACCTGTGTAGCCTAGCAACAGCTTGGAGACAGGCTTATTAGCTGCGAGAAGGGAGAATAATGCAAGTGGGAAAACTTTGGCCCATGCCTCTCGTTCTCTCTCTCTCTCATACACACACACACACACACACACACACTTAAACAAGCTGAAGGGCATACAGGCTCAAAAGCCAGCCCTCCTCCTCCTCCTCCTCCTCCTCCTCCTCCTCCTCCTCTCGCATCCCTTCAAACGTGCCTTGTTTCTGACAATCCTACGTGTGCAGCAGACCATCGATCAGGCCGCTAACCCAAACGATTTGGCCGCTACTATCTTTTTCTCCTTCTGCCAAGTGCGTAACATTATTAATTGTCAATTTGTTGCTTTATTTGTATTTTATTTTTTCATTTATTTTAGGTAGGACTGTCTGTGTGGCACACATCTGCCAGCCTTGGTAAGCCAACTCCCCAACACAATAAAAAAGGGGCTTAATTTAATTGCTCTCTCCCAGAGGCAGTATCTAATACATTGGATTTGATTACGGAGACAGAAGTTTAAATCAATGAAAACAGTCGTTAGGGTGGTTGCATGAAAGTAAAGCACTCCAAATTCAGAGTGTGGGGGCGCGTAGGACCTTGGTCATATCCGAGTGGCCTTGGTGTTTTATCTTTACTCCTACCTGTGCTATAAAAAAAAGAAGCTCTTTAGCTTTCCCTTATCTGATTTTTTTTTTTCATTTATCCGGACACTTCCCTTCCTCTCTTTCCTGTTAAAACTTTAATGGCAGAATATTTAGGTTATGGTCAGCGCCAGAGCAAGAACAGATAGAGGTGCCTGTGAGCCATTACCTGTGTGTGTGTGTGTGTGTGTGTGTGTGTGTGTGTGTGTGTGTGTGTGTGTGTGTGTGTGTGTGTGTGTGTGTGTGTGTGTGTGTGTGTGTGTGTGTGTGTGTGTGTGTGTGTGTGTGTGTGTGTGTGTGTGTGTGTGTGTGTGTGTGTGTGTGTGTGTGTGTGTGTGTGTGTGTGTGTGTGTGTGTGTGTGTGTGTGTGTGTGCGCTTACGTGCCTGCGCGTGTGCGTGTGCGTGCAAAAGAAAGAGACGGGGAGACACAAAGGCAGAGGCAGGCGAAGATTTTCAAATATTGTGTCCCTTTCCGAAATAGTTCCCCTAACTTTTTCACACTCTCTATAAACATTTACACGCATCCCTGCATCAGCTGTTTTGCTGCCAAAACTAAAACTTTTATAATGTGCCTCTCCATCACCACCACGCATTTAACAATCTCCCTCTATCTCCCTCTCTCTTTCTCTCCCACTCCACCTTGCATCTCATTGCTCGGCTGACACCGAGAGACCCCCATATCGCCACTTCCGCCCAGGGGGAATGTGCACTGCAGGTTCAGTAATTATCCTGCTGGATTGGAGCTGCTGAGGCCAAAGGGGGCACACCTCAGAGTGCAGCGAGCCTTGCTGTAGCTGTCACCGCCACACACGCTAAAAGAAAGTGCAACCCAAATTTAAATAGGTCGTACGCGGGGAAGGGCATATAGTGAGGAAAGAGTGAGGAGAGATTTGCAGAGGAGGAGAAGTTGGAATTGTAAAAATATGGTTCTGTTTTTCCCACATTTTTACACGGTGCAAACTCCCCAGTGAATCGATCAATGACGGGAAAACCAAATAAAGCTTGGAGAAACAACAGACGTGTGCACTGAAAGACCAGTTTTGTGTATCCTTCACTGTACACTGGTCATTTGCCTAAGAGCATTTTTACAGAAGATATTCCAACGCTCTCTCTAATAAACGTGTTTTGCTGTGGATTCACAAGCATCTGTGGCGATGAATAAAGTTTTGAAAGTCTCCATGTCCTCTTGCACACTGCCAGTGCAAAAGTTGTTGCATCGTTCAACAGTTTTCGGATGGTTAGTAGGAGAGCCTATGAGGTGCATCGAATAATATCTTTGAAAAATGCTTATTTTCTTTTTTACTACAAGTTAGGTGAAAGGTTGAAACCACTCTGGTGTCCGTCCGCTTTATCCAGAGCTAGCATATCGTTAGCTTAGCTTGGCATACAGAGTGAAAACAATCACCCAAACATTGTCCAAAGAAATATTTAAAGAAATTTAAATATCTGGCAACCACAATATTTAAAGCTTATTAATTAGCATGTTAACCTTACGAAAAATCCAGTTGAGCTGTGTCTCCCTGTCTCCAAGCCTTTACGCTAAGCCAACAACATGTTGAGCATACAAACGTGAGACGGATAGCAACCCTTTCATCTAATGCTCAGCAAGAAAACAAATAAATGTGTCTGGAAATGTCAAAATGTTTAATAGCTATTTGATTAATGTTTGGCATTTCAGTGAATGCCACATTGTTCTATAGAGATGACTGAACCCCATGTATACATGGGTTGGGCTGCAGACACCTTAGTCGGAAGACAGGAGGAATTGTAAACCAAGTTGTGATTTTAAAAAAATACATCCAAATGATATGAATGTTATTTATTTGTATTATATTAATAATATTAAGGTTTAGGAATCAGATTAAAATGCCTCAACAATACCTGTTTCATTTGAGCCTGTAACAAGCTGGATAAAAAAAAAATTCTGTGAGAGACTTACAATTGTTTAATGAAGCAAAACCATAATTACAATGGCATACATTATCACAAATATGCATCACTCATGAAACGCTCAGCCGTGCTTAGTTATTGAAGGATCTGGCCGTGCAGTTGTTACTAGTAATTATAGGTTAACACCAAGTTGCTACAAAGCTACACACAGGCTGCTTTTAATAGACTGACTTTCGTGGAATGTATTGGAATATTTCCCCCGCATTTAATATGTAATGCCAAAACTTTTACTGATCTTTGAACTTGAAATGATTGTCAGAAAAATGCATTTATTTAGCAGTTCCAGCCGTTTGTGACCAAGCAATCAGAGGCAGCATTATGCTAAAGAGCAAAAAATTAATAAAACAATATTTCTCCTTGTTCAAATCTCTTTGCTTTCAACTAATTAGTTTGGATTTAATATATGATAATGATGAACCTTCAATTGATACCCACCCCCCCAGCGCTTGCCCAAATTGACGTTCCAAATAAATGACTCGTACTTCACTAAAGGACAAACACAGCTTTCATTATCGTTTGATGTCACTTTGTGAGTCAACATCGTACCGTGTGGATGACAGAATTATTTTATAGGCTGGCCAAGAGATATGACATTCACAGGTATAACACACAAACACACACACACACACACACAGTTTGGCTGAATGATAGAATAGGGGTTACAGGCTCGCCTAAATCAATGGGTGGGAGCATGAACACAGGGAACCTTATGCCAATTCATCTAGTCACAGACAAATTAACAAATGTATGAGCAGCAGTCCTAATTATTTCTGTGGAAGCAATGAAGACATGTGAATATGCCTTGCGAATGTTCTTTAAATGTACTCTGTGTGCCACTCTGTTTTTTGAAATATTATATTTAAACACTATAAAAGTGTGATGAGCCTGTTCTGTTTGGTGTTACTATGGTTCAGTTAGAGTAAAAATAGAAATGGGGAGACAGCTATTCCTGTGAGCCTCTGATCAGCTTATAATATAGGAAAGGTAGTGATGTGGGTCACTGCACTCTATCCCCCGCAAGGAAAAACTTCCATCTATATCTGCTTTAAAGCCTCTTGAAACCTGCTCTAAAATTGTCAAAATCAATATATAATATCAAAGGTGGGTGTTTCAATAAGTTTTTACAAAAATCTGATTGAAAGTATAGTATGTTTAGTTTAAAAAATAAGCTTTTTTAATGTCTAGACTCCTTGACAGGACTGTGTGGGCATGGCCAGATCAAACAGTCGCCATGACAACAGTCATTGTTTTTATAGGACGTTCGGGCAGAGAACTGTCGTGATTGGTTCAAAATATGTCATAAGAATAGGAGCATAGTCCGCCTCATCTAAACTGAATTTCTGCAAGATTTATCAAACTTACAGTACATGACAATATCTTTCGTTTGGATTAATTAATATGCCTTACTCTTTTCGGATGCTAAACATCATGCAACTTACTCCCCAAACCACACAGAAGGTTTTGGGTTTACAAGGGGTTTAAAGGTGCTCAGAGGAACTTTCTGTTTGTGTTCATTCTTGCACCCCCTTTGGACAAAAGCGGTAGTGTTTTTACTACGCTGTTGTTCCTGGGTGAGCGTACCAGGACAAAGACATGACGTAAAACAATATCAAAATAGCATTCTTTGCACTGATGGTCTTTTTTGCTGTTACATTTGTTGTGCCTACACAGAGTGTCATCTATAAGCGGTTAATGCTGCCATAGTGCGTTCCAAGAGACTAAAGTCTAAAGGCCGTTTCACACGGGTGGTGTTTGTTGCCCCTGGTAATGCGTTCTCAGATTGTCCACCACGTTGCTAGAGTGACATTCCTTTGTCACACGCACACACACACCACTCTCCCCCCTTCCCCCCCCCCCCCACACACACACTCTACACATGTGCACACATACCCACACATAAGTATGGATATTTATACTTTAAACTGTTCTTGTTATTGCTTGTGCTGTTTGCTTTCTTAATTTAGATTAGTTAATGGTTATTCACTTGTGTGTATCGTTTTAATCAACTTGCCTAAGTGAATAAACCCTTACATTTTGATATTAAGAAGCAGTGTTTGATATTTGTGTCTTGTATTTCACTAATTGCTGGTAAATAAGGTCCATGCTCGAATAATCACTCCTTCATTATCTTAAATGTGCATTGTAACCAACTTTGACATTTTAAAAGGTAAATCCCTTTACATTGAGACTGTTTTTCTGATTTGGTATAGAGTTCCCTTTTATAAAGGGTGGTGCTCCATAGGTATTAATAAGTCATTTGATTAGCTAGCCTAATTTAATTGACCATTAATAAACAATTTTTCTAAATATTATAATTTCTTTGAAATTAATAATATTCTTGACCTTGACCAAATCTACCCCTTATGAATTCCCAACACATTTAATGTATGATCGTCAGAGGGAAAAGTAGACTGAGACGGGAAAACTTAACCATTAATCTACTGAAGGGAAGTATTCAGATTAGATGGAGACATGAAAACCACACACTGTGACATAGAAAATCATGAGAAATAGGAATGGGAGAGTGCACAAATTGGCTTAATAGACTGTGTGTATTCGTTAAGCAGTTGAAATCACAATAATACAGTATATATTCACCTGATGAGCGGGAGGGTAAACAGGTCTCACCAAGCGGGCTGGGTTGCGAGGACGAGGGCCATGGTACATAGCGGCATTCACAAACGGAATGGCTGCCTGAACCGGAGAAGGCACTTTGTTGACGGAATTCTGACAGGCAGAAAACCCAGCTGTGAGGATGCAAAAGAAGCAAAGGCTCACAGAGAGAGGATTGAGCTACAAGGAACAGTGTTTGGAAGCTTTTTTTTCTTTTTGGACCCTATCTTTCTAATGCAGTCCCTTTTTGTCGTCACTATTTTGGAAAACTAGCAAAAGAGTGCTTACCCTGTGCATGTCACAAGTGGATGTATAGTCATTTGATAAATATATATGCATTAGTCCAGACTCTGTGTAGAGTGTCATTTGGAATATTACTTGAATGACGCACAATGACATAAATCCTACAATTGGTCATTGGGGGTCAGTGGTTCTCAGATGTTCACGCTCATGAGGATGTACGTTCATTTAACTGGAGCATTACAAAGTGTCTATCTTTGAAATGCACAAACACGCAAAGTTTCCCCAGTGGTTACATCACTACAACACTGTGTAAACTCATCTTCTAACAAGCTTCCAGCAACATATTCAAACACGCATGATGCCACTATTTAGAATTCCGCACTGAAAAACAATGCATGGCGCGTGTCCTGATCTCCTACAACTTTAGATTATTACTACGTACAGTTTTAGTGAAAGACCTTCTCCAGAGGGGCAACTGACTGCATCATTTAAGTTTAGGTGATGGTTTACTCCGATTTGCATAAGAGAAAAATGTATTTGACAGGCCGACTCCAGAGATAAATGTCTGAATGAATTGACTAACTCTGAGATGTCAAGCCTCATTTGATAATTGACAAGGAGTAAAAGCAAAGTTTGAACATTGTCGCAGTCAGAAATAAGAATGTATAGGTGTGGGAAGAGCTCAGTAAAGCAAAACTTGATTGACAATGTATTATTTGAGATACAAATCGGGAAGATGTATGAGAAACATCTAGTGATAACATGTATACAATATTTAACGCCTCTAAACATTTCTGTTGGATCAGAATCTTTAAAACTGACCAAATTGTTGTTTTTTTCAATATCAGACAGCATCAAACTGTGCCAGAGACGGTGTTTGGACGGATAAAAGGCAGAGATTCATTAATGTCACTAACGGTAACAATACCACTGGTGTGAGACCACCAGTCATCTCTGTCTCAGCCTCATTTGCATCCGGTAAAAACAAACCAAAATATCACAATTCATTTGACAGTGATATATTGATGTTTAAAAATGCTACACACATAACCTTTGAAGCAACGTGCATAAAGGGCAAGAGGACAAACTGTAGCCATCAGCTTAGTGTTGCAAAATAAATGCGCTCATCTGGTGATGATCATGATGAATTCTTTATGTGGCCCAACGTGAAACATAATAGTCAACCACTCTCCACCCTGCACACGCACACACACACACACACACACACACACACACACACACACACACACACACACACACACACACACACACACACACACATATATACACACACACGCACACTTGCATGTGATAAAGATGCCAAAGTATAAGCTTACCTTTGGCTCTGTTAATAGTAACTATCTGCTGAAAGGTACAAGGTCTGGCTTTCTCCTGAGGGGCAGCTGCTTGCTTCATGCCCGCCTTGGCAGCACAAGCCCAGGTCCTGGCATTAACAACCGCGCCATCTGCACCTGCAACTGCAATATGCACAGCAAGGGGGCAAGGATAAGCACATTGCCCATTTCGCATGCACACCGTCTTGTCTGGCCTGTGTCATGTTAAGTGCGATGCAGATAGTATAGGCTTAACAGAACTGTGTTATTTTACGCCGCCAAAGAAATGTTTTCTTTAGCAGTTCCCCCCTCAGGGGAACGACAAAGTGTATTGAATCAACAGGGCTATGCTATCGGAGAGTGAATTCTATCATATCAGCACTGACTGCAAACTGCTGGAGGAGTGCCAGCAGTGAGTATCACATATGCACATTTATTGAGCAGAGCAGAGCTGCCTTCAGCTACAGCTGTGCACCTGTTAAGAAGCAGAGGGGTAATTCAAACAGAACCACATATAATTGAATCGTATAATTTTATATGTACTCAATTATGCTCGCATGAAAATATACAAGTTATACATGATTTTTTTCCCGCCTCATACTTAGAATAGCAGAGGCATGTAGCCGCCACAAAGTTTGTAGGAAGTACTGCATGTGCTGTACAAACTATAGTCCCTTTTGAAATGAACAGTGTACATGAGTTGACCTAATTCATAGTGTACACTGTCCACTGCTTGCTATCGACACAAGATAGTTCCCCGAGTTCAGAAAGTGGGCCAGCTGTAGGCCACCTACTACGTGGCAGAAACAAGGGAGGTTCATTAAAATATTTTTTTAAATGACCGGGGGGAGGAGGTACAACTCTGTGAGCTGGGTTGTTGCAAAACAAATTGCACTCAGCAAAGAGCCTGTTGTTTCTGTCTTAGACAGGTGCTGCTGCCTTCTCTCCTGCCTTTAATTAGCCCAGTCTGACGGTGTCATTAATATCAATAATAGACTCTCTCTAGACAGGGATGTTTGTGTGACTTAGTGCATTTGTAGCTCCAGAGGGGTATTAAGAATGGCATAAAATTATATTAACGACGACCTGATTGTTTATAACAACTGATAGAAAGGAGAGGCACATAAAGAGCACATCTAGGCGGAGAGAGAGACAGACTGCAGATTTATTACCTCCAGGACTTGGCTGATTGTTGGCCTTCAGTTCCTCCCGGCCCGTGCTAGCGCCGCTGCGTCGGCCCACCGTGCCAAACGTTTGAAGGTCCAGCACGGATTTCTGATCTCCTGCACAGATGGGCGAGACCTCACGGGGCACTTTTTCCATCCTCCTCTGAAAGGAAGGCGCGGCCTCTTGCCGGTGCTTGGTCAGCCCTCTTTTACCATGTCTGCGCTTGGGATTCCCATCGCGGGGCACCACACCTACTAACGCCGAAGCTTTCTTTGGGGGCTGGAGAGCCGGGAAGTCAGCCATTAGGTCGTAAGCATCCTGCTGTGTGGGGGCCACTGCTGGTGCCGGTGGTGGTGGTGGTGGTGGTGCTGCGGTGTTGGTTTTGGAGATTGGAGCCTGAGGTGCTGCTTCTGCTTTGCCTTGGACGGGAAACAGCGCGCGGGTGGCGGTCACGGCTCGTGCCAGAGTGGCAGCGGGTATGATGTCATGGGATTGGAAGGAGAGGGGAATCTCCCACTGGCCCTGCACCTTGCCAGAGTATTGCTGAGGCTTGATGGTGGGACAGGGTAGAACGGCAGCTTTGATGGTAGATAGCGGGGGGAATTCCTGCATTGCGCTGGAAGATGGAAGGGAATCTTGCTTTCTCTCAGACCGTATTAATTCCTCAGATGGGCGAGGAATTTGGTTTTCCTCTCCCTCGCGGTCATTGTCGTCGCTGGCTGAGTCCTCGCCGCTGCTGTCGGTGGCGCAGGTTCTCACCCTGGGTAGAGTGACGTGCTCAGGGTCGCTAACATCGCTGTCAGAACTGCTGCTCATACTGCCCTGCTCATCCTCGCTTTCGCAGGTATCCCTCGCTAGGTTAGAAGGAACTGGAGGATCCTCCCTCGGCTGTAGGTATGGGGTGTGGTCCTCAGTGGCACAGCAAATGGGATTCATCAACACAGGTTTAGCTTCAGGTTCAGGTGCAGAGCGCTGCTTGTCCCCTCTGTTGTTGGATTGGGGCACCCAAATCTCCTTAAGGGTATTTTCAACACACATTTGGTTGCCTTCCGTATCTTTCTCCTGAAATGACAGTGAATAGACTTGAGGTGAGACACTGCAGGCAAATACTGTACATTGTTTTTTTCAAGCACTTGCCAATTTTTTTTTATTTTTTTGCTATTTTGCTTCCCTAACACGTCTTCTTTCATACTATTTTGTCAACTCTCCCTGAGATTTCTTCAAACATTTTTTAATCCCGGTAAAGGGTTTTTTACTGGGCGTTTTTTCTCAGCCGAGCTAAAGGTGTAAGGGCAGGGTGTCATATTGTATCATATTGTATGGAATGTAAAGACCACTGAGGCAAATGTCAATTTGTGATATTGGGCTATACAAATAAAACTGATTTGATACTAGAATAATATAAAAAGTCCAAAATGTACATTTTGGGAGTATATTTTTTATCCTATACAACAATTTTTAACGGTAATTATTTCAACATTGGTTGTTTTCAATACTCTGAACTAAGAATTTCAACGTCTGTTATTGGTTTTATGATCACAGGTTAACAGTATACCCACACAGAAAAATAACTTTAGCTTCCAAATTGGTCATGCTCACCAAATTCCTGTTCCCCCTATCCTCCTCCCTATTGTGTTTGATCTCTCCTTCCATCACAGGGCCCAGCAGCACCTGTGCAGACTGGCCGACATGGGGAGGTTGGCGGCCGGAGAGATAAGGGCAAGGGAGTGCGATGTCTGTGTGGTACTGCTGCTTCTGTGTGCTAGCACCCGAATGGTGCGTCTCATTCTGCCGCTCGTCAGCCCTAGACAAGGAGATAGACCCAGACATGTGGGAGTTTAGACGTTTAACACACAATCACACCTTAAACGCTGCCACTGCAAAGTTAACTTGCTCCTGCAGACTCGTACAACAATTTTGACGGGTAATTTTACATCTTTGACATAATCAGGTTTTTGTACGAGTTTTGGAAGCAGGTTTATTTAAGAATCCGATTAGTGTAGCATCGAGAAAAGGTCACTCTTACCATGAAATTACTCAAAAGGTATAATTGGAGTCACTGAAAGAGTGTTCTGCTTTTCTGTCATATTTTAGGCTGCAATAGTACACCTTTTGGTCAAATGGGCATAATGTTTGGTAGTATTCCATTGTAACCTAACAGGTGGCCTTTATTCAGTTCAATATCAATTTAGAGGAACAAGTTGTATTGGCATGAATGCAATAAATCAATGTTGCAGAAGCATAAACAACATAGGCCATGTATGAGACACCATCATTTCAACACTGCATTTGTCTGGACTATTACTAGCATTATGAGCACCAAAAAATTAGCATGTTGGTAGGGCATAACATTATAACCTAACAGGTTAACCTATTCAATTTAATTTAATAGGCTTTATTGGCATGAATGTAATAAATCAATATTGCCAAAGCATTTAAAAACATAGACCATGTATGAGTCACCATAATCTCATCCCTACATTTGACTGGACTATTAGTAGCACCTTTTTGCCTCATTTTGCCTCTCAGAGTGCATGAGTCAATGTGTGGCGTGGCTGCCGCTTGGCACCATGACTTTTTAATAAGGCTACTCTATAGTCACCACCAGGCTGTCGAATGTCCAGCCCCGATAGAGAGACGTCATGGAAGCTCCAGGGGGGCCGGTGAGCATATGGTGTGTGTACATTAACATTATACAGTGGCTCTATGACCACACAGCAGCGTAACCTGATCTACACTGTCAAGTTGAGATCTACAGTAGGTTAGAAATAGGCCTTTGTTAATTAATCATACCACAGGCCTATCCTATTTGGTGGCAAATAATGCGGTGAATTATGAAGTGACACTGTAGGCAGCTTCAGGTCCAAAACTTCACTTCAAACCCTACAATGGAACACAATCCATTCATTGTAGAGAAACATGTATTATTAATAATGTGCATGAATGAGAAACACACTACCACGTACCAAGAGTAACTGCAGACAGAATGGCTTGTTTAAAAGTGAGAAAGAATGAGACCTTATAATTGGGTTACCAACATGTCTTACTGCATTGCTATACAATAAAAGGATAAAAAAAATGTACAACCTTGAAACCCTAAAATGTACTATTATTATTTATAATTATACCTGATATATAAGGCATTACTGTAAAATACAATAATTTGACGTTTAATAAAACCGTCCATAATCATTGGATTATTCATTTTCAGTGGAAACATAGGGACACAAATGACATTTACATAGGCCTGTGAAGTTACTTTTATAGACTTGCATTGACATATTACTAGCAATACGGTAATTTAATTTATTGGGACTGCGGTGGCCTATAAGATATAATAGGCTGTGGAGGCCTATAGTGGTTCCCCTGCCTCTCTCAGCCTTACCGGTGACTTGGTTTGAAGCCTGGAGGCGCGCTGCAGTCTCCTTTGTGCGGTCTCTGCGCTGAACTCTGACCTCTGGCGAGCCCCTCCTCTGCCTCCTTCACTCTCCTCCAGATGTTTTTGCACACACGGTCAAAGTTGTCGTTGGGCGCGTGCGGGTGGATCCAGGTGGAGCGCGGAAAAGGGGCAAACGCACACACGAAGTATTTCGGGGTCAGTGACAACCGAGGATCTGCTGCGAGCATCATTTTCTCCACTCGCGAGGGCTTTTTAGTCCGTCTTGCAACAGGGTTCAATTGTTTATTTTTCTTTTCTCTTTTTTTGAGAGGAAACGAGGCAGGCTGCCATAGCAACCGCGGTTGAAATTCGAGAATGATCATCCAACTGGTAGATTAGAGTGCATGGCTGTATGTAGGCCAATAAAAAGTTGGGAGCATGTTGTTTGTTACAAATAATGATTCAAATCCTGTTTGATGGTGTATTTAGCCTAATTGATTTCTAATGATAGTGAATAAATGAGTAGTAGCCTACGAGTAGTCCTGGGCCTATGTGTATACAATGCAAACCTGTTCAGTTGAACTACACGACCACACAAACTTGAAACTAACTGGACTTTTTTTTATGATTATTAGGCTACATTAGAAAAAAATGTGTTTGAGAAGAGGAATATATTTCCTGGGCAAAACAAATGGGTGGTGTGTCCCAGAACAAACTGATCATAAGGGACATGCGAGTTTTTATTCAATGGAAGACAATTTATCATCTTCTCCATCATATAGCCTACTGTAGGCTATGTGTAGGGTTGAAGGCCAACTTGCATTTCATTATCCCGACCGACAGTTTTCCACGCGAGGCGCATTGCGGATAACTAATTACACCGGTCATATGCAAAAAGTGGAAATGACATTCAAATTTACTGGCGAGGGTTCCGGCCTGTTAAGCATCAATTTCACGTTCACTGAGCAGGCAGTGGACGTCTATGTTAAATTGCCGGGCCAAACCGATCTTTGGGTCTTAATGGATGGAGAGAATGGCCTCGTGGTTGGCCCCTAAATCTTAACCATAACAAATCCGAACAGGGTTGATTTTATGTTTCATATATTATCATCATTACACAATTGCTATCATCATTATTACTACCTATTAAAATTGCAAGAAGTATTAATACTAGAGGTAGCCTAATATCGATTGAATATAGAGAAAGACATGTTCATGGCTTAAAAAGTCGATAATTGACCTTTCTCACCCAATGAGTTTATCTTAATCACTTGTGGATGGAGCAAGTTAGGTAGGCCATCTATTATCTATTCGGTAGGCTTAATGATATGCCTGGAGAGGGTTCTGAGAGTGGGAGAACGAGGGAGGCAGAGAGAGAGCGAGAGAGAGAGAGAGAATGAGAGAGGGACGCGCAGGGAAGGAGCAGGTCTGCAGTGTGTATCTTGGCGTCGCACAGACCCGAGTGAGTCGACGCTGCTGTGGACAAGTGCTCGCTGCGATATACTGGGAATACATCCACGCACACTGCCTCTTTTTTCTCTCTCTGTGAGATCACTGACTGGCCTAACTTCTAGAAACGAGGCGATTTATTTCTTGGATCCGGGATAACCTCCTCTTGCTGTGGCTTTCGCTCTCCCTCTTTCCATCATTCGCAGTGTTCCCGTTTCGAATCTCGCTCTATAATGACGACTTTAAACGTGGATTATCGACACCGCAAATGTTGTTATTAACGGGGGATCAATCGAAGCGAAGGGCAAACAAGAAGTGCTGCGGGACAACCCGAGGGAGGGGATCTCCTTGCTTTTTCGTCCGTCCGTGAGTGTGTGTCTGGTCATAGGCTATCAATTGCATGTGGAGCGGACGAGGGATTTTCGTGATTTATTTTTTTCCAGCGGTAGATCAGTGACCACTTGAATCACGTTCCCCTCTCTCTCCCTTTGGTCTGCCTTCCCTCCTTTCCTTCCCCCTTGCTTTAGGTGTGAAATCTATCCTCTCACATACAGAGACTCTCTGAACCCCTCGGTGGCCGCATGACATGGTTCAGCCCAGCTGCGAGATCCGAACCTCCTCCATGCATTGGGATTTTTCTCAGCACCGCCAACACCGAGTGAATCTCCCTTCTTTTCTGACCATCTGAGAAACTATCGTGCCTGTAAGACCAAAGGAGAGAGACGTAGAAGAAGACACCTAAACCCTGCCATGACCGCCGCTTCTAACCGGGACGCAGCAGCAACTGGACTTGCGAGGAGAGCGGAATGCGCATGCAGGAAAGGGGAAGGAATACGGATTTTTGCGCTAATGAAGTCAGGAGTGCAGGCGCACCATTGGAGCCGGGTGCTGTTCTTATATATGGGGCTACTGGCCGCCTCAGTAAAGGGTAAGTCGTACCCCTATACCCGCTCTGTACAGTTGGATACATGCTAAAATGCAGCAGGCTTACCCCCACTCAACTCCACACTCCACCGCCGCCCACCCTCCCCACATCTTCTCTGACTGAATGCAAATCAGCATCAGCAACGCACACTCATCCCCAAAAGGCTCACTCATAGGATCAACCTTTCTGTGATGTCGCTGTTTGTTCCAGCACCCAAAGTTATTAATAGAGAGGTGGCTGGTTCGGATGGCTATTCTTCTGGTGGCGGCGGATTCGCTGGAACTGCATCTGAGCTTGTGTCTATACAGCTGACTGTTGATTCGATTTATTAAAATGACTGTTTTTTTTTTCTTTATTGTAGGAGATAGGTGGATGAAATGGGATGTATTGATGTGTAAACAAACATTTTGGGTGAATGTTAATGTTAAGGGATAAAGAGAATTGTTAATGTGCAATGTGCTGGAGGAAATCAGTTGAGGTGGTACTGATCATGACGCTGTTCCAGAATCCAATAGGGTGTGTGTGTGTGTGTGTGTGTGTGTGTGTGTGTGTGTGTGTGTGTGTGTGTACTTGCGTGCGTGCATGTGTGTGTGTGTGTGTGTGTGTGTGTGTTGTCTTTACGACTGTCCCCTCTCAGTTTCCCCAGCTCATAAGGTTCTCCGTCTGCCCCAGGGGAACGTTGGTTAACAACATTTTGTCTTCATATCTGTCTGTCTGTCTCTCTCTCTCTCTCTGTCTGTCTCTCTCTCTCTCTCTCTCTCTCTCTTTCCTTCTGTGTGTGTGTGTGTGTGTGTGTGTGTGTGTGTGTGTGTGTGTGTGTGTGCACGCGCACGCGCAAGTAGGGGGGTAGGCGTAATTAACTTACTCTGGGTTTTCAGTTCTTGATTAATTGTAAATGGAAATCTTGCAACTGGAGCTGGGCATTCAACAGATTATCACGACTATTAATTTACTTCCACTTCTTCGCAACCCAATGTGCTTATGAGGGGGAGAGTCACTCAGCCATGATATTTTACCCCTTTTTCTTTTCTTTTCTTTTCTTTTCTTTTCTTTTCTTTTCGTAGACATTTGTCAGGAACATGTCGTGGCATTTTATCCTAGCACAGAGGCCAGGCTTTTCAGAGAAGAGCCGCAATGATTCCTGCCATCCCGAACACAAGTCCTTTTGGTAAAGAGAGCCAAAGCGTTTTATCACTGTCTTAGCTCCAACACAACAGAATGGGCCCTATTTTTAGCAAAAGCCAAGAATATACTGCCACGGCCCAAACAATATGAATTTGACAGTGAGTCATGGCTCTTGTGTTCGCCCACTCATACCTTTTGGTTGGACCGCAGAGCAGCACATAACCCACGAGTTGAGTGGAAACTGGGCACATTTTCCAGCCTCGCCAATAAGGCACAGTGGGTCAGCGTTGTCTCATACTGTATCAGTGTGGTTTCAGCTGAAGCCTGAACACTAACATAACTCCCACTTGTCACCCACTTCTGGTCAAACTTGTGTCATCAACCACCCGGCAGTTTTTTTGGCGAGTTATCGGTTTATCACACCCTCTGCTCATGATACTGACACATTTCTCACGATCACCCCGCTGTGTAAATCTCACCGCGGCTATAGTCTACTCGTGGGAGGCTTCTGCTTTTTTTATAAGCGTTCGTGGAGCTTTTTTATGGCCCACTCTCTCGCCTTTTTGAGTCTACTTTTGGAGCTTGTAAACCGACTGTAACTTATTGCACATATTTACGAAGGAGCGGGCAAAAGGCTATCCATCTAGACCACTATTTTTGCTTCAAACGGTGTCTATAAATGTGTGGGAATATAATGGAATATCACACGCCGGCGTCTGTCGAGGTGGTCTGGCTCGCACTTCCCCTCGGTACATGCAGCCACCAGCAATTGCCCCATCCTCCCATTGAGCGGCACCAGAGCCTCACGCTCTGCT
This sequence comes from Ammodytes marinus, assembly GCF_949987685.1. NCBI lineage: Eukaryota > Metazoa > Chordata > Actinopteri > Uranoscopiformes > Ammodytidae > Ammodytes > Ammodytes marinus. The sequence continues at coordinate 16,053,159 of NC_137221.1, forward strand.
GAGAGGCGGAGCTGAGAGAGAGAGAGGGATAGAGAGAGCGAGGGATCTTGGGTTCGTGGCATTTTTTTCTCTTCCCACGCACCCACTCCATCAAAGCAAACGCAGCAACTTGCCAATTCATGGCCAACAGATACTGATGACACCTGTGACGTTGCATGTTGCTGGCCAAATGGAATATCCTTAATCATCACCAGATATGTCTCAGATGTTTGAAAGTGCTTTTGAACTGTTCATTTTGTCACTTACTTTATTCAAGTTTCAGCCCCTACTATCGTTCCCACGGGCTTGCCCATACAAAGATAGGGATAGAGACGTGTGAAAGGATTTTTGACAAATAGCTATTGGAAAAGAGCAGCCCTGTGCGCTCCATCTCTCCATTGGGTTCAAAAACAAGCAAATCCCAGTGGACCCAGCCGGTCGATAAGCGGTAATCAACCCTGTCATTCATTTAAACGCATTGGAAGGGAGGATGCAAAAGCCGGGGTAGGGAATGGTGTAGTAGAAGGCAGATTGAGGATGACGCGCGTCTCTTGCTCTCCACTCCACTCCAGCCCGGCCGGTGTTATACAGATCATTCGTCAGCATGGCGCATGATGAGACGGTCGCTCAGCGTGTCCATTTTACAGATTAGATCACCCTCCTCCCGTCTTCCTCTCCGCCTCTCAGTCAAGCTCTCCTTTTATATAAAAGAAGGCTCCATCGTTGTGTGCCTATGATGCAACTTCCAGTAATGTTTTGAGGGCTTCAGGGCTCGATGCCCCTTTTCCTTTTTATCTTTTTTTATTATGTAGTAAGACATTTGCTCATATTCGCCCAGTCACGAGAAGGGGCGAAAGTGGTTGTGTGTGCGTGCGCGCGCGCGCAGAAGTTAAGGGAGCAAGAAGTGCGCGGGCCCTGATTTCCATAGGCCTACAGGGAGAAGAAACATTGTTATTAAATCTTTTTTGAATTTTTTTTTTCTAATGCCTAAAAAAATAACAAACTCAAAGTTGAACATTTTCGTTCCAAAGGCCACGGACCTTTATAATTGAGGCCATCTTAAGTGGAAACACCTATTTGCAAACGCTGCTGTAGATGATTTAGTCATGAATAGTCTCACGGCTCCTTTGGACGTCAGGATAAACTAAGATATGAATCTTTTTAGTTTCAGTAGACATTTCCTCACATCTATACATCAGGGGTGCCCGTATAACCTTATTATATCGGGAAAAAAAACATTGAAAATGTTTCCCGGTGACCCATGGAGATGCTGACATTTTCAGCACCCTGGACAGCGAAATGGCTCGGATGAATTCGATGCTCAGATGATGTTTCAGCACCGCGGACAGCTCCCCCGGCCAACAGCCTCTCTTCAGTGAGCTAGCTGGCTCAATAAGCTGGGATCTCTCCAATGTTTTCGTGATTTTGAATCCTCAATTGGACACCCCCCATTTAACAAGATCATATGACAAGTTTCTACTGGTTGTGTTATACTTAGGTTAGGTTAAGTTATATGTATAAGTCAATGTACACGAGGCACATTGAAATTCGTCTTTTCGCACATCCTTTCTCAAGTTACCACACTTCGGAGGGGGTCAGAGTGCGGGGTCAGCCGCAGTACAGTGCCCCTGGAGCGGCTTTGGGGTTAAGTGCCTTGCTCAAGGACACAATGGTAGAAATGATGGGCACTGTACATGTAATACCAGCCACCACACGTTTTGTGGTTACTTATTGTTCAACATTTTAGATTGTCTGAGAAAAATTCTATGGCTGAAGGCTATAGTCTTACATTATTTTATTGAACTGATTACTGGACTGACAGAAGATTAATTAAATGGAACGCTTTGGAGCATTGGTTGGCCAAAAGCTTTCAAAGATGTCAACCTCTGGTTTGAAATGTCACAAATCCCATTTTTCTTCTAGCAGTTTCAATCATTGGCAGATTGCAGTTGCAGCCCTAGAAGTAAGTTTCCTATGGCTACATTCCACATTCATCTGTGGAAGCTACTGCCTGAGATACATACTAGTGGTAGATTAACTGGAGTCTGTTGCTCTGGTGATCACATGTGGGGGGAAAAAACAAGGTGTATTGAGTTCCTGCAAGTCCAATCAACACAAGTTAACTTAACTTAACTTGTGTGTGTGTGTGTGTGTGTGTGTGTGTGTGTGTGTGTGTGTGTGTGTGTGTGTGTGTGTGTGTGTGTGTGTGTGTGTGTGTGTGTGTGTGTGTGTGTGTGTGTGTGTGTGTGTGTGTGTGTGTGTGTGTGTGTGTGTGTGTGTGGCGTGCCTTATATATCCCATATGTGCTTCCATCATGAACACCTCTCCTCCCACCTGTCTGCCTGCTATACTATCCAGTCCTCCACCATACCTGCACGCTCTGTTTGTTTCCCATCTCCCCATCTGCTCTCCACATTCACCGGTGAGCAACAAAGGATGGAGTGGAGTGGTGGGGAGCAGAGAAACAGTACCACATTAGCTCGCACACTCCAAAAGGGAGAATTGCCTGGAATGCAGAAGTTAGTTGTTTTTTCGCAGTTTTTCTATTGTTGCGTTCCCCTCTGCTTGGGTAAACAATATTGGGCCGTGGCTGTCGAGTGAAAAGGTGGAAATGGGTAAAGAAAAGCAAAGAAAAGCAGCCAGACTAGAATATACTGCGGAGGGGAGAGGCGAATGTTGTGGTGTAAGGAGGTGATAATCTTCCACCAGCTGAGCGATAATCCGTGGCCCTATGTTTCTGTGGCTTTTGTGTGCCGCGTGATTTCCCCCCCTCTTTACTAAATTATCTATTTACAGGGGCTCATTTTCTTATCAGGCATCAAGCAGACTCCTATTTCAATAACTAACAGTGTGTAAGTAAAGCTTGTGGGGCCCGTACATGTTGGTGTGTTTGGATGAGTGTGTGAGGGTGCCACCCCCATTCACTCCAGGATGATTAGTCTATGTGTTGACAAGCAGGTCATTAGCAAGCTCTGAAAGAGAGGGGTGGGGGGGGGGGTGCTGAGAGACAGGTTGTGTGTGTGTGTGTGTGTGTGTGTGTGTGTGTGTGTGTGTGTGTGTGTGTGTGTGTGTGTGTGTGTGTGTGTGTGTGTGTGTGTGTGTGTGTGTGTGTGTGTGTGTGTGCGTGTGCAACCCCCTGCATTTTTCGGATGATGCAAAATGTTTCCCCCTTGTAAATATTTTGCCTCACCCACCTGCCAACCCCCTTTTTCTCTTCCTCAGTCCTCCTCTCTGGTGATTCACACTGTCATCTGTCTCCAGATGGCCGCGGCTCTGTCACTGTGCTTCGTCACAGCAATAACAGCCACACGGTGACTCACACACACGCTCACTTGCTAATTCATGCACACTCTCATGAAGAAAAATGTTTAAAAAAATTCCCTAAAGCCATTCCCCAGCATGCACAGCCCCAGCATTGGCAGCATTGGCACACACACACACACACACACTCACACACACACACGCACACACAGACTGGACCATTAGACCTCATGAACTTAAACCCAGATGCACTTCAGCTGAATATCTTGATTAAAGTGGCACTCAATGAGATGATGATGGACTTCCAATTAATTTTACGCACAATTCAATCGCCATTCCCTCTATTAAACCCTTCAAAAAATGGTATTTGAGTTTGATGGCATTGCTACGGTAAAATAGTTTGCTTTCATTCAAGTTTGAGTTCAAAATTACGACTCTCAGCGTGTCCCTGAGAACAGCGTTTCAATGAATACATGTATATTTTGGCTGCAGCATTTATCCAGTATCTGGCTCTCTCTTGCATCATTCCTGGCAATGCTTATGCCTCACATTCACAGCACACTCCTGTGAGCTCCTCTGCTAAACTACAGTGTTCTGCCTTTAGCATTGGAGGTCGGAGGGGTTATTATGGTAGAGGAAAGTGATTTTGTATTTCAGTATTTTACCAACTTTTTCCCAGTAGAAGATGGCAGTAGAACAGCCTGGTTGTGATGGGCATATCTCATCAGATATGAATACGGTATGTGCAACAACTGCATGTCCTACACACAACTGCTGCGAGGCAAGACATGTCATGGATAAAGAAAAACGTACAGAGCTCAGTCAATCTTTCCCTTGGACTACAACAGGTGGAAATAAATAAATAAAAAATGTCAAACCCCAGGGCCTAGAGCTTACATCTCCCTGAGCCATGTTGTATGGTTGTAAAGCCATAGCAGAGAAATCTCAATCTTGATTCAGATTTTCATCATTTTTCCCATCAGACGTGAGAATTTGCTCCATGCTACTGTAAATCCCCTCAAAGTGATAGACAGATGTAGATGTCCACATCCGTCTGGTGTAGCAGACACAAAGCTCAGGCAGGGGTTTCTTTAGCACCCGTGATTTACACTGTTCTTATCAGATATCAGTGATCCCGGAGATTGAAGATTAGGTCCAGAGCAGGAGGTATCTTTCCCCTGTCTTTTTTCCTTTTTTTCTTCTTCTCCTTTGCGGTACAGCTTCTCTCTCTATTGAACGTATAGGCAATCTGTCAGTGGTTTCCTTTTTCTAGGAAAGAGGCAGAGCAATTGTGTGGACAGTGGCAGTGTGTATGTTTGACATGAATTCCTATACTCGAGAAAGGACCATTTATAGTTCAGAATCTAAAGCACATTTGCTTTATTTTACATGTGCAGTATGTCTTTCATAGCAAAGATGTAAAGTTTGATTACATTTAAAAAAAAATTTAAAACAATATTTTTTATTTTTTTATAGATATGTTTTGGGCATTTTTGTATGCTTTATTGACAGTGCAGAGAGACAGAGGTGAAATTGGGCAGAGAGGGGAGTGACATGCAGAGAACGACCGCGGGCAGGAAACGGACCCGAATCTGCTGCTGGGCCCGGGCCCGGCCCCGTGGGGGGGACGCCCTACCAACTGAGCTAAGGGCGGCCCCATTTCAAAACATTTCTACAAGTGTTGTCCAGACTTCTTTTTGTGAATAGTGGCCATTGTGTTTTTCTTTATTAAAAGTTAAAGACATTTGAAATTTTAGGAAACATACTTTCCATGCTTTCTTAGATTTAGCTGAGAGGATTGGTAACCACTGTCTAAAATTTAAGGCATACTGTCAATCCAGTACTGCAGCTAACATCTGGCTAGCTTAGCTTGGCATAAAGACAGGAAACTGGTATCAGTTAGCCTGGCTTTGTTTAAGGATAAAAAAAAAACCCTTCCTATCAGCTCTCAACTGACTCCCCCCGAAATGTCTAACAATTTAAGAGGTTGTCTCACTGCAGGTTGTTTGTACCCATAATGTTGCTAGGCTAGAGTGTTTCTATCTCAAATCCTTCTAAGGCGTGTCTGCTGGGAATTAGTCTGGCATGACCACTTCCGCCAGCGTCTATTCGCTTGCGTCGAAAAGCTACGCAGCCCCCGGTTGCTGGCTTTCCCCTATTGTGATCCCCCTCAAATTCGGAAACAATTCGCTCAGTCAACCCGTGTGCTTATGTGCAGCGCTCTCTCTCACACACACACACACACACACACACAGGGTGTGAGAAGTCACATTACTGTAGACAGATATAAAGTGTGGCGATACTTCGGGATAATAATATTGGCGGCGGCGGTCCGGGATGCATCCTAGCTTAGCCTAGCTGTCCAACTTCATTGTACAACTACCCCCGGGCAGAAATACCCTCATAAACTCTGGAAAATGAAGCGTGGGGGTTTGAATTGAGCACCGGACCTTATAACCAGCTAGATTAAGATCCGCCGTTCCCTTTCTTTGGTGAATTAGGGACTATGCAGCGGTGTTTTAGCGACGGGGAAAGATTCCAACGGCTTCCACTATCACCTAGCAACTCTTACGGCTACTTGCTGCAGTTGGTGTAGCGCTCACAACGTCAAAACCCTGTTCTGCCTGTAAACAGACGGACTACGGCTCTGACTACAGCGATAGGAGGTGGTGACATAAGTTCTCGAATGCTAAAAATTCTACTCGACCGCCGTAGCCGTCCTCTCAACCGCCGATGATAATGTTACCAGAGATAACACTACGTGGGTGGCTAGTTAACTCCGGTTAAGTTATCCCGTGAGCTCCTCGGGGGCTAAAGTGTATGGTGTCTTGACATGCTGGTTAGAAAGCAACACACTATGTATATTCCTTTTGTCTTTAATAGTTTTTGTGTGGCGTTTGCGGGTTTAGCCATTTCTCTGACAGTCTCTGGACGTAAAGACGTTCCATCAAAATAAGTCCCCCCCCGGCACTATTTTGCAGGACACCGCTGCTGCTTCCCGGGGTTAGCCCCGCCCTAGATGATTGTGATTGGTTTAAACAAATACAAACAGGCTAGCCCAGTTTCCCCGGTTTCCCCACCCGAATAGACGGCTCTAAACAGAGTGCTTCCAGACCCTACTACTTGCTGTAGTTTGGTCTGGCTTTGCGAGACTAGCTGGGAATTAATCCACCTTTAGAGAGTCCGATGTCCAAACCAGTTTAATGTAACTGTGCTGCGTAGTCTGCCAGCTCATGTTACATGCTATGCCGTCACCGAGATAATAAATTCATAATGAGTGGAAAGCATCCTGTGACATCTATACGGCAGAAATGGTCCACATAAATACCATACTGATACTACACAGACAAGGAGAACAAGGATGCTCATTGAGTGTGTACATGGGTGAGGAGGACATACACATTCCAGCAAGTGGGGTAACACTGTTCCACTTATTTGCAGAACTGCTAATTCACCCCAACATACACAACAAAGGAAGAAGGAGAATGCAATTAAATATGGATGTGAACAACTCAGGTATACAACTTTGAAAGAAAAGAATTCGCTTAGAAAATGTTTTATGAGCTTGGAAATGTCTTCATCACATTTGTTAGACCTCAAGGGTACACCCAATGCCTTTGCCCAGTATGGCACTCAAGCACTGAAAGTAAACATCACTTTTGCTTGTTTACAGGAGGACTCCAAAGGGAACCTATAACTGACAGAAGTCATATCTATTGAGTCAGGTCCTATGTTGGGAAATGCTATTTTACATACTGTAATAACAACTGTCCGGCAGTCAAGAAAAATCAGTTTTTGGAAAATCTTTGAATACATTTGGACCTACGTTTACAAAGCTGGCTAGGCTATTGATGATATTCAGGGACACGGTCCTGCACAACTGAATTATTGTGCAAAGTAGATTGTATTGTGCCTGGAATAGATTGGAAAAAGAAAGTTGTTAACTGTATGGTCTTATGGACTAAGGTTGTCACAAACACACTGCCAAAATAGGATAATAACAAACAACAACATTTACCATTAATCTACACCTACATTGCCACATTGGAAATGTTCCTTATTAAATCTATTATTTTGATTATCCTGATTGTCCATCCGAACCAAGTGTCTAAAGATGGTGCATGCACTTTGTGAATTTTGGGCAATTTTGTGATTTGTGCTTTTGGGCTATATAGAAAGACATTGTAATAATATTGCTGTCCCTAGTGTGGAAATGCAACACGCACACGCTATATCTTCTTTCACTCTAAATGAATTCACATCCATTTGAGAGTGATGCCCATAAATTATGATTGTGGTCTTCAGCTGACACTTGGGCCTTCCTGGGGGGGGGGGGGGGGGAGAGGGGGCAGTCGGAGTTGAAAGGTGCCTAGAGTGAGTTGAAGTGAGGCTGATTGATCATCCCTCCCCTGGTGATAGATGGAATAGTCCTGGTGGGACAGTCATGACCTGACCTTTTGGCTCTCTTTGGTTTTAATATACGCCGCTCAGACAGGATCCATGTCCATGGAGGCCCATTCACTAACACACTCATGGTTCCACATGCTCATCCAGAAACATCATCTCACACATTTAACACATCCATAAGTGCACTACCCCAACCCCCAACAGTTCCTCCTGTTAGTGCTATTGATTGGTTGAGTCCAGAAAGTGTACTTTTCGCAGATTTTCCGGTGTAATCTAAGTGCAAATGCTGCAGGGTGTAACTGAGATTGGCTCTTTAGCATGGGCATAACTCAAACAGCCCCATTGTCATAAGATGTGAGCAGAATGAAAAAGAGGTGATAACCGATTTTCACTGTTTCGCACATTAGCACCACACATAATTGTTCTTTTATTTTTGCGTTAGGAACAACGGAGAGTTGAAGAGCACGCTGAAATAATGTGAGGAATGGATGTGTGTGCCGTGAGAGTGGGTGCAGTTACATGTACTGAACGTGCTTGGCCTGTGGGCTGGTGTCTGTGTGCGTGAGATTAAGTGTTCAAGCGGATTCGCACAATAATAAATAATTGAGGAAAGGGATTTGTCTTCATGTGTTCCGCTTTTTTTCTTGTTGTCATGGGAACAACATACTGCTTTTGAGATGGGAGCTGTGAACGAGGCTCTTTGAACTATTCATCTTCTGCTCATCAATATGTAACCAAGCGGAAGCTTATAAAGAATGAAAACAAAACAAAAAAAAAAACATTACTTCAATAAAATAATTAAAATCCCCACGGAGGGTACATGACCTCCTGAGATCAGATGGCACTGCACACAGCAGATTAAAGGGAGGTGAATGTGTATTTCCCACCACTGTGCGGGGAAAGGAAGGCCACACTCACTTAGCAGACACACGTGAGATCTACCAGCAAAGTCCTATAAAAAAAGAAAAGCGTTAAAAGACTTGACTTTTGACTAAAAGCACTACAAATAGAAATGGCAAAATGAAAGCCTTTGACAACCAGCCCATCTGCTATTCCACGTAAAAGCAAATGAATGAATGTTGCAAGAAAGGAATTAAGGCTCAGGCAAAACAACAGTGGCAGGTTCCAACAATATAAGCAGAGACTGTATTATTTGAAGCCACATGCATTCAGTGGATGACTTGTCAGCTGTATAGGCAATTTCAAATTTTTTGCAGCTAATAACATTTCAGCATTTGCTAACTCATGGCAGTCCCAGTGTTTTTCAGACCCTTGGTCAATGCAGACACACCAAAGGGTTATTTTAAGAACATAGCAAAAGCAATGGCAATTAGTTATTTTCAAAACATTAAAATGCCTTTAATGAGCCGTGTTGTGACAAACGCAGCTGCCCAATTTGGATTATCATGTGTAGCAGAAAAAATATATATATATATAAAAATATCTTAAAATCACTAATGATTGCTTGTAAGATTCTTTTGATGGGTTATTTTAATATTGAGCCAATTTTAGATCCTTTGAATACTACTGGCTTGATTAGAAGTATTGTGCAGTATCATATAGGCATATACCTACAGTAGAAAGTGTTGAGTAAAAGTAGTGGAGTAAAAAGTACAATATATACATCTCTGAAATGCAGTAAATGTAAATGAGTATAAAGATATAGTTATAATCAATTGAAATACTCAAGGGAAGTACAAGTATGTCAAAAATGTAGCCCCCGAGGCAGATTGCACCTTGTGATATCATAGGCTATATAAATACACTTGACTCTACTTGAACTTGGCATTCCAAGTGCAGTAGCTCTGTCACAGATACAAATATATGCGCACGCCGACGCATATAAACTCACAAACACACACACTTTTCTCCCAGCATTTTGTGTGGGTGGCCCATTTCTATCACTCCCCCACAAAGACAGGGGTCTATCTGAAAGGCAAGAACATCAACCGTAACATGCCTTTGACTCTGAATGGGCTATTTTCTATTGATCAGCTTGAAGCCTTAGTGCGTGGGCTGCTGAGGAACTCCAACTTACTAAGGGGCTATTGAAATGTATTTATGAGAATAGGAGGTATTGAGGTAAAGAAAAGGATGAAGAATACACAAACAACTCTCTTTTGTATTGCTGTTTGAACTCAGTAAATGCTTGTGTAGTTTTGGGATGGGCCGAGAGTGTGTGGTTGTTTCTTTTGGGTGGGTTGCTTGGTTGCAGGTCCTTTTGGCTGGCGTGATAATGCTGCTGGTTAAATATGACCCAGCTGGAAGGAACTGCCAGGCTCCCCCCTTCTCATCCTCTCTGTCTGAGAGAACACATGCCCCATTGTGCCCCCTTTGCCAGCCATGATAACGGTCCGCAACCTGTGCATGCGCTCATGCAAGTGTGCATTTCTGCATGCACGCCTCGTCTTCGTGTTTGCATACAGCCGTGTCCTTCGATGCTTTAATCTTTGGTTACATTGCACGTGGGTGTTGTTTATTTAGTCATCCCACAAATGACACCCTCCAGCTATGTTGCTGTGACAATGTGTTTCTGTGTGTGTGCAAGTGTGTATACTAACTATGCTTTGCCATAGGCGTCAACAGATGCTTGAAAGAAAGGCCAGATCCTGAGATGTAGATGTCACAACTGGCGTTGTAAACATTGTATCAACAAATGTTTCTAGAATTCAACTTTAAAGTGTATGTTGGCAAATGCATTCACATAGGATGTGTTTGCTTGAGTGTCCTCTCTGTATGTACACACATCATTATTTTGCTTCACACATTCATGCAGTTGGATGCCATTCCAAGCTTCGAATGTGTACCATTATGGAAATGAAAGCTCAATTTTTCTGCCCTTTTAGGGAAACAACATTTGCCATTCAGCCCAGTGGAAACAAACCTGGGAGGGGGAGGGCTAAGTAGGAGCAAGCCTATCACAAGTGCCTTCCAGTGCATTTGGCTTGTCTATAATGGCAGACGGTGTCTCCCTGGCCCGGCCATTAGCCTAATGTATGGAGGCGAGTGGGATCGCTGAGCTCACCCATTTCCATTTTAATAGCGGCCATCTAGAGGTTAATTCGGATATGATGCGGTCAAGGTGTGCATATGCGCTGACACGTCAAGAGACAAATAGTGATGCTGAGAGGATCTATGGGGCGGAAGGGTTTATCGTCCCACCAGGGAGGCAGTTACTGGCACACGCACGCACACACACACAAAACATTTGGGTGTTTAAAGTTAACTCATGGGATAGGTTATATGTGATAGGGGATAGCTTTGTTTCTCCATAAACCCACGAGGGACACACTTATTTGGTTGAACATTATTCCATCTTTGCTCCACTGAGATGCTCATTTTATATGCATACAGCTCCTGATAGACTTACTGTATGGAGGCTTTACGGTTTCTCTTGAGAGTAAGGAAATAGCTGAACACTGTCTTTTAGCTATATGTGATACTTGGGATTATTGTCCTATCTCAATTTAATGGGTGATGCTGGCGCATGGTTTTGTGACTGAGGTTTTTTTTAGTCTAGGATTGGAACCATTCCATGGTCATTTTCTGTTGCTTTGATTTGTCATTTCAATCATTTCTTGGGCGTTTCCAAGCTGCTGCCTTACACTGCTTGAAAATGTCAGAGGCACGCCGTGCCATGCTAGGAAATGTTGATGAATTCCACAGAACGTTTTGATCAACATCCAACAATAAGTGTCCTTCAGTTGTATTCACCATGCGCAACATAAGGCCTAAGGCCCTTCTGGTATTGACCGCAAGAACAGCATGGTCTCTTGTCTTGTGTCAGGAAGGCATACTTGAATATTAGATGAGGGGATCGGATAGAGGCGGAAGGGGATATAGAGCTGCTTCACATTACTGTGTCATAAGTAATGTTTGTGTCTTTATGATATTGTGTTGGGATTAAGTTCACAGTGATTGAAATTTCTGTGTAATTGCATTTAAGCGGAGGAGTGACATGCACATATGTGACACGCTGTTACACCCAGGGTATAGGGATTAGACTCATGCATGTGCAGATAACTGATACCTCCCTATGCAGACATTTGTACCCACATAAACAAAGTACACATGCACACGAAAACACACACACACACACACTCACTGAAGCATCCCTCAAAATAGATCCCTATAGGAGTCACTAACAATGCAGATGAAGCACTATCTTGCTGAGAATGTCACACTGGCTATCTCTGACCTCAGCACAGAAGGGCACAGAGATGCAGGACACTCAAAACAATCACTTCCCCCGACTGTACAGTCTCTTCCTCCTCTTTCCAACTCATTTACTCCCATTGGCCGTTGCTCTTCCTCTCAGTGACCTTCTGACAAGTTCTGTCTAGCACACTTTCACCGCAGCCGCGCCCCCTTCCCCCTCCTTTCTGCTGCTATTTTTTATTCCCCCTTGTTTGTCCCTCATCTCACTTTTTGCTTCTATTGTTCCTGACATCATGTCTTCCAAAATCTATTTTCTCAAATGTCCATACATTCATTCAGTCTGCTTTGTGTCTGTCTGCCCCCTTGCCCTCTCTCTATCTCTCTCCCTCTCACTCTCCTTTTGGTCTCTCTCTCTCCGTCTCCTCGCTCGACTCTGAGGGGTTGCTGTCCTGCCGGAGCACAGCTCAGTGACCGTCCATTCATCAAACTGTCACAGCGCACTGCCGCAGCTCCGTACACCCGCTACTAAACAAGTGCCCTGGCAAAACAAACAATAGCTCCCACACACAACCACACAACCACACACACACACACACACACACACACACACACACACACACACACACACACACACACACACACACACACACAGGTACTGTAGAACCTGGAGTGTTGCCCCCAGCAAGGTCAAACCTCTCCCTGTACACCCATTTGGCAACATGCGCTCCGGATGTGGTTGATGCCAACTTAAGTGGACGCTGCCAGTGGCACAGTGTGCTAAGCAGTGCACAAACCTATCTGTTGAACATCCACACAAATCAAGCACATAGTTAACATTACAGTACAAGCCAATGCAAGCAGTTCCCATAGACATGTCAGAAATAGGTTCCCATGTTAATACATTGATGAAATGCATTAAAGGTGGAGTCAGCGATTTTGGAGTACGCTTGTTTTCAAAATATATTTTTTTTCAAAATAAGTCAATATTTCATCATGATCCTCTACCTGTCCATATGGCGTGTGCACTGAACAAAATCGGTTGTTTATACACACCCTAGGCTCTGTTAACTGGTATATAAACAAAGGATATGTAAACAAAGGGTGTCCATCTAGCTAGCAGCATGCCTGTTTAAAGGAATTTTCAGCGCACACACATAACGAACAGGTAGCTAATCACAAGGTGCTATTCACTGATCTTGACTAAAAGTTATTTTGACAACAAGCATTCTCTAGAATCACTGACTCCACCTATTACTACTGGAACAAGCTAGCAATTTTCCTTATTGCTGAACCAGCGTAGTTGCCTATATGGGTAATTCATAGTGGTGCACCTAGACTTACACAACTTAAGATAAACATGACCTACTACTTTGCCGGTGGTCCAGCCAGGGCTAAAACAGCATGGCCAGCAGTCTGTTTATGGGGGTCTTTACGGTGTGTCAAAGGGGTCAACAGCAGGACGGGCTCTTACCTGTAGATTTACATTGAGGGGCTTTACAGTAGGTCACCAGCTCCCAGCAGCTAATTTCATAATGCACCCTGGGCAAGGCTTGAATTATTCAATCAAGCCCGGAGTGCAGAATGCACTTAATCAAAGGCTCTGGGTTTCCAGAGAAGAGAGAGACTTACAGTAGCTCAGTTAACCTCAACCTCACTTGTACAGTATCTCATGGTGATCAACTATTTTGTGCGTAGTTGTGCAAAGATCCAGGGAGAATATGAATCAGCATTAATAAACAGTGCAGCAAAACCAAAAAAAAGGGCCTCTATGTGAAAATCAAACTTGATGATGCTGTTAATCGGTCCCAAATACTCCCCAAAGCGCATTCCCCTCTCTCTGAACTTTAAATGCCCCTTTTTTTGTCCAGTTTGTTTCTGACAACGCATTTTTCAGCAAGGCTAAAATGTTTCTGGCTGCAGGCGAGAAAGCAAGCACCTCTCTTAAACGCACTACAGTATACTGTTATTCTTCTATCCCAGATTGTGTGCGTCATTATCGATTAGAGAGCCGGTCACTTGGCACAGGTGCTCACACTCCCAAACAGCATTCTGGTGGAGCTTTGGCAGCAGGCTCAGCAGACCTTACTCTATGTCATGATTTTTTATTTTTCGCTTTCCCTAATTGTACGCCATGAAACACAGGGCCCGTTTTCTCTGCATGGTTGATCACCTGTCATATATCAAAAATGTACAGCTATATCGGTGTATTTCCTAATAACACTAATGCACTGAGATGATATGAAACACTTGAATCTATTTGCAAAATCCCATTGGTGTCTCTTTTTGAAGCTTTTTGAAGTGTTTTATGGAGGGGGGGGGGGGTTGCTGTTACTAAAGTGGGCCATATTGCGCTCCTAACGTATTGATTTTTTTAACGTTTACGATTTGTCTGATGAGCCTTGAGTTTCACAGACCTATTTCTGTTTTCTTGCATTTCGATTGGATCCTGATAGGTAACAGCTGAGTCACCTTAAAGTCCCTGGTATGGTTTGTGTAATTCGGTCTATAGTTCACACATCCTTACTCACTGCCTATATGTGCAATAGGTTCAAGGTTCCACTCTGACCCCTATGTCAAGCTGTGCCAGCATGCCTTTGAATCAGCCATTGATTGGCATTTGTCTGAGAGAGGAAGCCTTTGTAATGAAGGAGATGATGAGGGGATTATTGACCAGGCCGTGTGTATGAAAATCAGGTAGGAGAGGTGGATTTGGAGGGTTTTACCTGGATATTAGTATTGACCGGATGGTAATTGGGAGCGTAGATGCTCACTTGCTGGGCCTATTAAAAGGCAGTAATGAAAAATCAGATGGAGGTATAGCTCTTGCCTTGCTCTACTATCTCTCTCTATCTCGTTGCTGGTTAAAGATGAGAAGTGGAGACTTAAGGAAGGCAAAACAGGATTACACATTTAGATGCTTTAGATTCCCATTACTCTGTACAGTATATCATTATTTATTGCACAGTTTTTTTTCTGAAGAATTCCCTTAAACAACTTGCAGAGCTCCAAGGCAAACAAAAGAGCTGAGCTATCAAGTGTGCAGCATTATATACCTGCGTAAAGTGTATTCAAATGGCAAGAGTTCAGGCGGTCGTTCACATTAGCATCTTTTGGAAGAGTTTGAGCGACTGTGAAGCCCTGAAAAGTGATAGCTGAGAAAGGAACCTGATGTTTTCTTTCGGTTAGACAGACCCAGAGGAGTCAAAAGTGATAGCATGATGGATATATATTGTGACTAGAGATGCCATTATCCTCCTCCTGCTGCTGATGCTGCTGCTGCTGCTGCTGACGACATCCAGACAGTGTGCATCTTTACCTCCTGACACTATCTCCCCTTTTACCTTCCGAAAAGAAAAAGAAAAAACATGATGTGTTACGTGGAAATAAATCTATTATTGGTCTTGTTTGTATGTGTGTGTGTGTGTGTGTGTGTGTGTGTGTGTGTGTGTGTGTGTGTGTGTGTGTGTGTGTGTGTGTGTGTGTGCGTGTGTGCGCGTCAGCTACTGTTTTTCCAGTGGCTTCTCGGAATTCATGTGGCTCTTTCCCTGCTGAAATCTTATACAAATGCAGGGTTCACTCGTCTGGCTAACCAGGGATTATCCATGTCAATGTGCTGTTTTACATTTTTTCTCTCCCCTTTTTCTCTCTGGAAATCTGTTTGTATTCATTTATTTTTCTGAGGTAAATAAGACAGAGGAATATCAATTGTCCCAGTTTTTTTTTTCTTTCCCGTTGTTTTGCCTTCACGCTTGCTGTCTTATACATGTAAATCCCTGCTGGTGTTTCAGACACAAGGAGGCACATTTCAGTCAAAAATGTGGATAAATGTTTCAAATTAGGATCATTCTTACCATTGGAGAGCATGCTTTTTCCACAAGCATTCAATAAAGGACACACAATCCCCTTCTGGAGGGATTTATAAAATAAAAAAAAACAGCCCTCCATTTTGAATATTTTGAGCTGCAGCGTGTTAATTTAGAGATGTTGCTTTTTTATGGCCTGTTTTAATGCGCTCAGGTAATATAGCTCAGTTTGATGCATTTATTTATTTCAGGCATTTACGTACACGGATGCAAATAAAAAAATCCTATCGACAGCGTGTGTTGCATTGTTTGTGTTGTTGAATAATGTGGGTAATGCGGATAACAGATGTCCTCCAATTATATTCTCCTAATTACATTTAAATCACGGGGCCGCATTATGATTCAGGTCTGTGGCTGAAGCGAACACAGGGAAAACACAACTCATTTGTATAAATGGCATGTATTCCTTCATGACACTCTCATTTAGTGCAACCTCCTTTTCAGTTAACATAACTTCACTTGTGTTCGGTTTCTCGTACGAAGGGAAAATTAATTCTGAACACGTTGCGTCCCTGCTGTCCTAGTTCAAAAGCTACAACACATATGGCTATGTGTGGTGTGTGATTGTCCAACCTATTCAACATTTTTCCTCGTCACTCAAAAAAGACAAAGTGACCGATCAAAATGATCTTTGACATTACTTTATTGTGTTTTTTGTATTGGGGGATGGGGGATATCTATCACCACCTAAATATGTCTAAAATCAACTGAGGGTGATATCCATACATCAACACAAAGTCACCACATGCAGAGCCACACACAATCGATTAAATCCCAAACATTGATTAAAAGTCGAGGCTGTCTTCTGATCAGTCGAAGATTCTAAACGCACTCCCTATTGGCTCACACTCCACACATCTCCACACCTCTGCACCAGCCTATCTAAGCACTGATAGATGGCAACACAAGCAATTACAGTTTGAGTTTGAAGGCAGTATGAGTGGCTGCCGACAAAAAATGCAAGATGGGGAACAATGAATGTTGCACTCGAGTGTGTCTCTCTCCTCTCCCTTCACGTTCTCTCCTCCAGCTATGTCATGTATTAACATGGGAACCTATTACTAATGTGGTGAAAGGGCCAGTGAGTGAACAAGTGTGCGATGATGGAGGTGGTAGAGGTGGAGAAAGCTGGGGGAGGCTGAGCATTTAGCACGGTTACACTAATGGCTTAGGCGTCACACTGTAGGTGATAATGGATGTTTCAGCAGCTGGTCCAAACTGTTTGACTGTGGGTTGTACATTTGTGTGTGTGTGTGTGTGTATATGTATCCTGGATGTAAATGACAGTCTTTTATTATTATAACCTTTTAATGTCTACACTGTTCTATTTTTCACCCTTTTAATAATTTCCTATTTATTCTTTTCTCTTCGCAGCTCAGAACTGCAGTTACACACTACACAGTCCCAATGGGACGATAGAGAGCCCCGGCTACCCTTACGGTTATCCTAACTATGCCAACTGTACATGGGTCATTGTGGCGGCGGAGCACAACCGGATACAGCTGGTGTTTCAAGGTTTCGCCCTAGAAGAGGACTTTGACCTCTTGTCTGTATATGATGGGCCACCCAGCCCAGGGAACCTGCGGACAAGGTAAGAAACAACAACCTACCTGTGTTCTGTGTGTGTGTATACAGGTATACTGTATACAGTATCTATATTCTGTTCGATGCTGTCATGTTACCTACGGTAAAGCAAATTTGACATTTGAACGATTGTTCCAACTTGACAGCAAATTAGTCGAAGGATGCAGTCTGTTTTAATGGCAATGGTGAGACGATAGATAACAGATTATTAATCACTGTAGCAAGTAACCAATTATAGTAACCAATAAAAACCATGGGGAAAACCATTGAAGGGAACTCATTTGTATTAAACCTGGGAATGTCCTTTATGGAGTAACTTGGACTTCAAGGTGTTCGTGTGTTGAAAGAAGGCCAAACTCTAATCAAGACTGTAATCAGTGATGCAGTCAGATGTCGTTTGAGCAGATCCTTTTGGTGTCTAATAAAAAGACAGACTCTGTGAACACTATGACAGCAGCATACGTTATTCACTGGGCACATTTTGTGCCTTAGCGCTGTACTAGCAGAAACCAAATGAAGCTCACTTGGGTGTGAAGACTCAAACAAACAATGTCTGAATCAACAGTCTCATCATCCAGTACAACTGTCGATTTATCAGCCTCACAGACGGCTGCCTGAATATCACAAACTGAAATATTGGCTCTCTGGTTTACAGTGTTTCATGCTCACTAACTTTACACATTTTCAACCGTCCTTGGTTTCTAGAAATAAATATTGTTTTTGGCTGAATTGCCATCTCGAGAGCGGAGCCTCTATTTGCATTAGCTGCGTTTATACCATACAGCCGCAGAGCTGCTGTGCACTGATGCATCTATGCAAATAGGGGGAATAATATTGCTTGCGGCCCTGATATCTGTCAGACCTCTTGGCAGTCCCTCCCTCACATACAGGCTAACTTAATCAGTGACAATTTCTGCGTCTGATCGATTGAAGCTATACACCAGTTGCTCCTGAATCCCGTCACTTTCTTCTGCTATGAACGTGACCTCACCAATAGTTTAAAGCATATATGTTATGGAAGCCCTCCAGGGAGACACATGAGAGAAATATATTTTTTCTATTTCTCCATTTCTCCTTCGTCCAAGTCTCTCCGTCTCTCTCCCCTCCTCCCTGCGTCTCTCATTCTGTGCCAGCGGTGCCTCCGCTGCATCAGGGAATGAAAGAGAGAGAGAGAGAGAAAAAAAATCCATTATGGATTGTTCTCCTCAGCCTTTCTCTCCTGTTTGGACCTTTGGGCTCTGCTGTATATTGATGCTCCAGCGGGATGTGGAGAAAAGCGTTCCACTCTCTCTGTTACAAGGGCTTTGAAAATAAGTCAGGGGAAAGAAAATGAAATTTTAGAAAAACGAAAGAGAAAATAAAGGAAAGGAAAGAGGGAAGGGAGGGGGTGAAAAAAGAGAAAAATACAGAACAAATGAGAGAGAGACGGAGAAGCCGTAGGGGTGTTCAAGAGTTTTGTGAGGGGGGAGCGCTGATCTCCTTTAGATTCGGCTTGTGTTGTCTTTGAGCACAGTTCCTTTCTTTTCAAAGGAGGCCGTTTTGTAAAAGTGAGACTTCAAGCTTTATCTTGTGAGCGAGCTTGGAAAGGGCTGGGAATAGGGCTGGAAGCAGCTCTCGCAAATCAACAGCAGTCTGACAGGACATGAATGCATATGTAGGCTACTCGACCCCAAACACCCACCTCACACACACACATTTTCACATACAAGCACAGATGCACGTCTGATATTTCCGCCCTCCCTTCGCTATCATCTCCCGCTTGCGTCAAAAGGAATTTTCTTTCCATCTCTCTTGCTCCTCTTCCTCCAATTTCTCCCTCTACCACCCATCACGTCCTCGTCTCCTCTGCCTGTTCTCCATTTTGTGTGCCGCATATTGCATTTTTCCTGAATTTGCTCGGGCTTTCAAGTATGTCACGCCGTAAGGTTGTAGAGTTTGGAATATTCCCTTTAATCTCAAGTGATCATCAAAAATGAATGTTTGGCCTCGCTCTGTGTTCATTTTCACATTCCTTTTGATTTGTTTATTCACCCATTCATCTCCATTCACTGATGTCAAAGCAAAAGCCAAGATAATTGTTTGTATCGGGAAAATCCATATACTACGTTCTTATCTCCCTTAAGTTACGCATACCTCGTTGTGTATGTGTTTTGATTTTGTGTGTTTGTGTGTGTAGGCTTCTCGTTCCGGCAGCAGTTGCTTTATGAGTCACCGTCACTCCTTAGCAAAAGCATACAGTATATGAGTCAGTCCACTGCTGCAGCACTTCATTAAAACTGCTGATCCCCAACTGACACCTGGGAGTCGGAGATAAAATCCGATGGAAGTTTCCAATTGTTTAAAATGGAAAAAAAGGTGTATGGCCTACAGCAGTGATATATGCCTCAAACTGCAAGCACAGGCTGCTGTCGATATTTGATAGCTGTTAATTAAGCGGAGCATTCCTTTTCCAGAGATGGTGTACTGATTAAGTGGTTAAGTGCATCTTGTGCCCTCAGTGTTGTGGAAGCTATCAATTACTTCACACAGGGAGGGGAAGTGGATCTGCAGCCAAACTGACTTCAAGGTGAAGACCGACTCAAGCAGTTCAAACATCCTATCCACCTATTTGCAAAATCATAAAGAATACATGCAAACACCATTGACGTGTTTACATGATTTTAATTTTTTTTTACATACATATGTCCAGAAAAGGTTTCTAATGGCTAAATGTTGACCATTTCCTGACACACACTTTAGGCCTGGACGAGACATTAAACCTAATACACTTAAACTGATCATCCAGACAAACGGCCACTTATTAGGAAAGGACCATTCCACAGTTTTTTTTGCATTAACTGCAAGCAATAGTTAACAATTTTGTATTAATAGAAAAATATGTTTTTAATAGGGTTCAGGATTTAGGACATATAAAGACTGGAGCAGCTAATCAGGCTCTTTACAAAGTTACGTCAACAATATCAAAACACCAAGAATATTGCATCTCTTTTATGGAAATTCCAGAATTTGAATTTGGAGTTTCTCTGTGAGTTACATTGCTGAAACCATATCTGCTCAAACAACAGTTTACAACAACACAGCTATTGGCTGTGTGATGCTCTTCAGCATCTGACCCTTACCTCAGGAATGAAGAGCTATGCTCGAATGCATCAGCTGAATGGACACTTTCAAAAGTGGTCCAAATGCATTACCACACAAAGTGCGACCTCGGAAAAATTAAACTGTTCCTGTGATGGATTACCAACATGTATTTTCTGCAAAGTACAACACACTTAAATATTACAGAACTTAGTAGCTGACTGAAGGGTGGAAATTAATAGAAATAATTGTGGCATCGTTGGAGAAATGGTCAGTAAAGTGGTAAAGTATGCATGAATTGCACAAGCCAGATCACTGGTATGGAATGGGGGAAATTTCCTCAATTTAACCTTTCAAATTCTCTTTCACATTTCTTTTCAAAATGATTAGCGTTCGCAATAGCTGATTTCATTTGAATAACGCAGTAAAATGTCCAGTCAAAGAAGTATCCGTAGTACAATCATTGACTTCCCGTGGCTAAACTTGACCTTTAAATGAAACACTGTGCTACCGCTAGCTCACTCACTGTCGCTCTGAATGACAGGGCACATTTCCTATTCGTAAAAAAAGCAATCTGGTTTTCCACTTTTTTTTGTCACAACTCACCTTGTAACTGCCAATTGGGTAACACTGAGTACATTTCAGGGAAAGGGAAAAGCTATTGGTTCGTGTGAAGGCTTCTCTCTCTGCATGCCTCACTCTCAGTGATGGAGTGATGGAACGGAGGGATTTAAGGCTTGACAGTCTGGCAGGGGCGGGGAAGAGAGAGAGAGAGAGAGAGAATGCGAGAGAGAGAGAGCGAGAGTGTGAGAGAGAGAGAGAGAGAGAGAGAGGAGGAGGCGTGGAAGGGACAGATTTTCAGCCTGCAGGCTCAATAGGACCTAAATAAGGAGCACCAGTGCATGGTGTTGGGAGTGGCATTGACACTACAGTCTGCCCTCAGGGCTGTGAGGTTTGGGTGTCACAAAGTGAGTTCGATTGTGAGAGCCGGATAGAGCGTGTGTGTGTGCGAGTGTGCGAGAGTGTGCGCAGCCCGTCCCAGCAAGCTGATTCAGTGTCAACAAAATCAAGTTTATTGGAATTCAGATTAAATTAATACCACACTTGGGAACATACACACACACACACACACACACACACACACAGACACATGCCTAGACTCACAAAGTGTAAGTGGCCAGGAAAACTGTTATCCCTGGTACCGCAAAAGGTATTTTTGAAAGCACTTGAGAGCACACGCACAGTAAATGCATAAGGGGGGAAATTGTGTACTTTCTTTGATAATGCTGCTGTGTTTAGTTCAAAGTTTTCAATCACTGATAGATTAGAGAGGAGACATAGGCGCCTTAAAAATGACATAGGGCCCTACCCCCCCCCACCCAAAAAATGAAGACTTGGACTGGATAATTAAATAGATACAGTATAGGACAGTTCAGATTAAATACTAAATTAAATCAAAGGTCTTGAAAACAGCATAAGTGTGCTTGTGACACGCGTGCCACCCATGCACGTGTCTGAATGCTATTCATTCAGGTGTGCGATGGCCACCCCACTCTAGCTCTGTGGCCCACCTTGGCCACCCCAGTCAACATTTTCTGGAAACGCCACTGGCAGTTTTATAGTCCCTTCTTTCACATTGAAAAGATAGTCAATTTGCCACCACACTTTTTGTTGAAAATGAGAGTGATTGGAGTGAACCAAAGAGTATAAAGATGCATCCCTGGTTAACTAAAACAATGAGCCAAGAGATGCTCAAAAAGCTCGGGTGATAATTCGCTGAGGGCTCGTCATAAATGATTTACTGCTTTATTCCATGGTAAATCTGCAGTTTCACTACACTTTCTGGTAACAAAAAAGACTGTAACGGGTTTTTATTATACTGTGGACGCACCGCATTATTTCTTTGAAACCATACCAGCTGCTCGCATAAAAAGAGAAGTTGTCTATTACTCAATATTTCGTAGCACTTGTGTTCAGCTTTAGAGTGGCTATAATTCCAGATTTTTATCACTTCTAAATGAAGTTAAGGTTAGTCACTTACCGGAGATTATTACACAGCACAGTATTGAATGCTGGCATGAATCATCAAAGCGTGTGTCAATTCGATCCCCTTTCTCTCACAGTATTTGGTGTGTTAGTGTGCCTCCGTGTCCTACTGTTTCCGTGAAAAAGTGAAGTGTTAGTCAATGAGTGAAGCTTGTAGAGAGCCTACGCGTGCGGGTAATGGAGAGAGTGGGTGACGTATAATGGCACTTCCTGCCCGAAAGCTTGCCACGGACGGCAGTAATTCTTTTTTTCTCGGTGAAGGCCTTGACTATCAATCTTTCACAACGGATACTTTAGAAAATAACTCTGGTGCGCGTTGGCTTAAACAAACACATGTTTGATGTGTGTTTGCATGTATACACACCTGAGCTGTATGCTCGTGTGTTAACTCTTTGTGTGACGTGACGCTCGTGCATGGAGTGCATATCTGAATAAGAAGGAGGAGTAGTGTGACACTTGTGCGTGAGGGAAATATATGGCTTCAGGCTAGTGCACCATGATTTTATTTGTTTGTGGTGGTCATGATTGATAATCTTATTCAGCAGCACGCACACACGCACTTTATGTAGATGTATTTTTTTTTACTCCCCCACGACAGTCACAAACAGACACTTGTTGACACAACTGCACACACACACAAACACACACACGTAAACACACGTGCACACACACACACACACATGCTGTTGGATTTATGGTTCCTTTGGGTCTGGGTTGTTAATGGAGAGACTGCCACTTATCAACGCCAGCTTTAACGACAGTCTGCTAAAAACAGGAGGAAGAGTGATAGTTTGTTTTTCATCATCTCATGCTGGGAAAAAAGTGAAACGATGCCGAGATTTATGACATGTGTTCACCTGTGAGGCAGAATTATTAGGTCCTGTAACCCCAGATTAGAGAAATAATCAACTAGATGGCTGTGAATTTATATCCCCCTACGTCATTGTGTGTATCGCAATTGACATTCTCCCATCTGCGGCGCCTATCAATGTTCTTAACAGGACTCATTTCAGCAGAGGCATCAAATTAAATGTTTTCCCCGCTGTGATAAAAGATTAAATATGCAGTGCACCTTTCAAAAAGACGTGTCGCCGTGAGCACTCCTGTGCTCTAGCTCATACTCATTGGAGTCAGCCAGGGGTGGGATGCCTGTTGTACTGTTTAAAACTCTCAGTGATGAAAACATAATCACTAAAAATAGAGGTACATGTATAATAACGGCCATGTAGTGAGGCCTGCTCACAAATAAAGCACCTAATTATACCTTTTGCCTTTTACAGCCCGCAGTTAATCAAATATAAATATGAACTTTTTCTTTTGACTGGTAGCAGATATTATGTGAAGATAATTATGCTAAACGGAGAAAATCATAAGTTAGTGAGATAATCTTAATTGCTATGCCAGCAGTTTTGCATAAGGACATTGGTCAAATGCATCCAAAGGATGTCAAATACTGAAACACCGGATTGTTGTCCATGCCAGCAAAAGCAAATGCTCATGTGAAATATTTCCAAAATATAGACTTGGCCAGATCTGATATAATGCAATTTGTAGTGACTAAAGTGAGCTAGAGTTGCCTCTTTTTTATAGATCAATGCCAATTATTTGTGAATTTAAAATCCACTTGCCATATTTGCATTGAAAGGCTCAAATACATACTGAGTATTCAGTGTACAGACTACAGAGCATATAAAATGATATGACAGGAAGTAAGGCAAAGCCAAGGCTTTCCTGATATCAATTGATAAACACTACCTATCAACCTAACAAAGGGTGGTGGGAGGCAGATATTATTCTTCTCTCACGGCAGGGAATCATTTTGTTGATTTGCATGACAACTTATGCAAATTACGTCAGTCACAATATTTCCAATTACAGTACCAAAGGCACAGCACAACTTATGGGTGTGCATGTGTGCAGTAGTAACATGTGCGTCGTGTCTGTGTTTGACATTGGGGAAGGGTAAGAGCAAACTGGCAAAACAAAGCTTGTCATTGATTTATTTCACTGCCTGCATGTGACGTGTTCTCTTTATTTCCCCCAGTAAGTTTAGAGATGTCAGGCTGTGAGAAGGTAGCCTTCTTGTAGATCTGTGGCTGTTTTCTGCATGAATTATAACGCAAAATTGTCATGTAACCGTTGCTCTAAGCAGAAGCACCCAAAACATGCAGTTCATTAGTTCACTTTAGCAGATATAGAAAGAGCTACTTATCTGCTGTTTTTTTATTTTTTTTGCAGTGATGTGTGCTTCTGATTTTATATTCATTGTTGTAAACTAAAGTATGGAATGTTGTATGTGCAGGTCTGTTTTTTCATGCACCTCAAGGAAAGCTCATTTTAATCTTGTATAATTACAATAAAAGCTTCTACTTTTAAGTCAGAGGCACTATGATTGTGGATTTTTGAAACATAATTGCTGTCTAGCATGCATATTCAAGCAGGGATGAAAACATATCGTATGCATGCTCTCAAGAACGTTTCAAAAATTGATAAAACATCTCTGCAACCTCAGTGGGGTGACTTGGCTGGTTCAAATAGGGGTTGCCACAATAGGAAAACATCCACATAAATATGCCTGTTATGCCAGGAGAGAAAGCTTGAAAAACATTGCAGCCACTGTCATCAGTGCATGCCCTGCTAACCCTTGGACTTCAACTTGCCAATCTTGGATACAATGTGAGTTGTGACTGCTCTATTGAAATTCTTTGTTGTTTTTTTTAACCAGGATTTTCATGAATTTGAGGTATGAGCTCTACCAGTTGAATGGGCACAGTTTGAGGTTCTTAATCCTTGAAAATTCTCCCATACATAGTCGTATGAAAATCCTGTGTCTTTGACAAAAACTCATCTATCTGCTGACACTGATAAAGATTTCGGAAAAAGAGCTTATAGCTGATTCAACAAAAGGCTCAGGAGCCAAAGTGTGACCTGACATTCCATGCTTCTTGTGAAATAAACTCTCAATGAACTTTCCAAAATACATTTCTCAACAACCTTTGCTTCTTTATGCTTGCTGGCACAGACTCTCACTGTAGAAAAACCGCCAAAAAGAAGAAGAATAGGGTGGCATGGAACCTTTGGTATTTCCCCCGCTAACCACACTCCCAAAACAAAAATAATGCATTCCCGTTATAGTCTATGGGACTGTGAAGCAGAAATGCGCACCATTTTTCTCCAGGCTTTGGCAAATCCCGGCATATTTTTCCCAGTCTGTGTTGATTCTGCTGTATTTTCCCTGGGTGTTGCTGCAGTGCTCACGTGTTTCTTCCTTGATTTCACCCTTTACCTTTGTTTTTCTCCTGTTCATCCCTGGGAAACATAGAGCATATCAATCTAATTAGTTATCCCAACACCTTGTGAAACGTGATAGTGGATAAAGCGCTCACATTGTGTGCACACACACTCAAGGCGCACACGTACACACTAGCCTTGCTTTGTCAAAAGGATTTGCTTGGCGTGTAATTAGACACTTGTTGCGTGTGACCAGTTGCACTTGTGCTTATCTAGGCGTTGGAAAAGGCAAGGGTTAACACTGCTGGGAACATGCAGCCATCAAATTCATCGTGAAGGTTGTGAATCCATCTATGGAAATACACAGTGTAGGCTATACAGTAAAGAGATGTTAAAGACTGAAACGGAACAGATGGGTCCGGTCTCCATACGAAAAAGACACAATTAATATAGATAGATGGCATACATGCTGAGATCTACAGGCAGAGAGGGACTGAAGGAGAGACCACGGCAGCATGAGTAAATGAGTGTCTGTGAGTGCCTGTAGCTAATTCTAAATCAGCACCACTGTTGTACTCCAGTAACACAAACACACACAACGACACCGCTGCCATCAAACCCCCTCCCCCCACCCCCTTCTCCTTCCCTCTGGTGCTCTTTGATCATGGCTGCCACAGGAATGAAAGCGGAGCGACGGGTAGAGAGTAGATAGCATTGGTTGGGCGCTCCATCGGTCACTGTGTCCCTGTTAGCCCTGCTGGCTAATCAGATCTCGCGGCCCTACCTTGTTTTGGAGTTTATTAGTGGCGTCCCCCTGCGACATCAGGGAGAAATTGAAGATCACAGCGAACAGGAAAGGAAGAGAGAGAGATAGAGAGAGAGATGGTGGAGGCAGCAGTACAATTATACAGAACGTTATGCAATGTCTTTGGGAGAAAACCTAAATGTCTTGGGCTAATCGCAGTACTTGTAGTGCAGGTATTTGAAAATACACGTACATGCAAACATGCTTCTTATCCCCAGAGTCATTATACCTATAATGCAATCAATGCCTTGCACACTTCATGACCAAAGGTATATGGGCTAATATATGATTGTTGAATACATTCCAAATGGGCATTAATGTGCTGTAATAGTCCACAGCAGTCCGGAAAGACGTTCCACAATATTTTGCAACGTAGCTGCCGGGATTTGCGAACATTAGCAAGGTCAGACAGGCACTAATGCTGGGGCATTAAGGCCTGGCTAATAGTTGGCATTCATTTCCTTTTTCTGTTTTTTCCGAAACAAGCACAGGCAATCTTTCTGTATTCCCGTATGGACCTGGCTTTGTGGCTGGTTGAAAAAAAAGCAACACAAATCTATGTATGGACAAGGGCGTTCACACACTTTGGCCACATTCAGTTGTATAGATGGGGGCAGAGTGAGAGAGGATGAGTCAGTGACAGAAAGAGAGAGAGATAAAGATACAGTAAACAAAGTGAAACCTTGGCTGGGGAAAGAGGGATTGGCTGTGTGTTACACTAAGTGGCAAATGGCTGCATTTGATTAAAGAACTTATCCCTTTAATCTGAGAGATTCTGGTAAAGGCAACAGTGCACTAAGTCGATGCCCAAGTGCACATTGTTTGTTTGTTTTGTCGCCTACATTCCCATCTCGCTACATTCCTCGGATCACTACACTATGCCACCTCTCTCTGCATAAGCATAGAGAATCTGATGCCTTTCCAGCGGCCTCATCAACACATTACTCGATCTTCTTTGTGCTACGTGTTACATAACCAGTTTATTTTGGCATTGTTCGACGTTCCCACTGCTATGGTTGCTAGAATTATTTGAGGTAGCTACTTCTTATTTCTTGTCTACTCACAACTTCTATAAGCACTACAACTATCAATAGTTAGATTTGTACATTTTTGGGATTATAGATTTACGCACTGGATAAAGTATGTATGTAAAATCAACAGTAGACACCATAATGCATAACGTTTGTGGTAATTCTTGTAGAACTTCTTCCACGCTGTTTCCTGTTTGCTTTCAATTGGGTCTCTCACGTCTGTCCTTGTGTGTAATGATTGCTCTATGTACACGCACGCACACACGCACACACACACACACACACAAACACACACACACTGAGACCTGCACACAGTTACAGGCTAGTAAACAACCGCATTTCTCACTGCTACCACTTAGCCGTGTCACTCTCCTTGAGGCGAAAGTTGCCCAACATTGAATTAGTTATGTCTTATCCCTATTTGTTTTTTTGGCCTGAGGATTATTGCAGAGCGATTTGTGCGGAGCAGGGGGGGAACACAATGGACTTCACCTTGTTTCATTTGTCAGCCTTGATTTGTTTGCTGTAACTGTAATTGACTCATGTCTATACAAAGTGGGAACAAATGAACAAAGGATGCAGTTATGTTTTACTTCCTTGCATTTACTGGCAGAGCCTTAATGTTGTTAATTTGCGGATTGTGTACAGAGGCTTCCAATTATAAAGCTTTTCATATTACCCTGCCAGTAAATGCATAATAGTCAGCAAAAACAAGCAATGCTGTGATGGATTGAAGTATTTAAATAATAGTTCCAGCACTCTGTGGGCACTTGCATTGTCAGCCAACTATTCTCTATGGAATTTTAAATTAGAGGAATTATGCTACCCTCTGCATTGCCTTACAGGTATCTACGGTGACGATTGGATGCAGATAGCATCATAACAATGTAATGCCCTGTTAATGGAGTGCAGATAGCCTGAAGATAAACCCATCACATTACTCACTCTCTCGCTGACTGGCAGACACTCCAGGAGGAAGTAAAGTTGTGTGTGCATGTGTGTAAGCCATAACTCCATACTTTATGTAATCATTTAGGTGTAATAAGATGTGAGAAACAGATATAATTTAAGACCCATGTAGAGCTGTTTAAACCAATTGGTACAGCCTTTCGAAAACTCACTCACATACAGTTCAACTTAGCCGATGATGGCTTTAGCAATTCTGCACAGAGAATGACAACTGTGTCATCATCTGCCCTGCGTGGCCACCGGTGTCTTTTTATGAAAGCGAGGCATTCATTCACTGTTTGCTCTGACACTGTGAACTATTCACTTGTTTTTTCATTGTTGCATTGGTTATCTGTTCTCGCCCTAACTTGTCTCTCTGCTGAGTCCATATTCCATCTTGTCGCAGATAAAAGTTTTTCACAATTTTGTATATCTTTCAAAAGCCACCCGGCCGCCCACACACTTCAATTTACCTGTTCATATTTTTCTCTCCGGAGTACTTCATCTGTTCAAATCTCCTCAAGTCACTGCTAATATTGTCTCCTCCCACTCTAATCTCCTACCTCCAATCTCTGCCTTTTTTCCCCTTGCATCCGCAGCTCTCCCTCTCGTTTTCTCTAGGGATGCTAGGTTTTGTTAATGACTTCAATGCGGTTTGTCTGTCAGTTGTCGCTGACTGTGGTTTATTATCCCGCCATCAGCATTCGGCGTCTGATACATCTGAAAGACTCTCTTGCCCTTGCCGTTCAACCGCGATCCTCAATTACCTTGTGATGTCATGCCAGGGGTGAATATTAACAAGCAACTACAAGTCTTTCTTTGCAAGACTGACGGAAATGAATTAGGACGTTATATTTGGCAAATATGTCAGTCTTGTTTGAAATATTGATGGGTTGTGGGATATGTGAAAAGCTGTGTATGAGTTTAAAATCAAACTGCTATTGCCACTAGCCAGCTTCACCTTTTTTATTTTTTATTTTTATTTTTTAAAGCTGAATGCTTTCTGGCCAATGTGATGGTGTTGACGAAGAGCCATGAAGTTGTTCAAAGAAATGGAATGATGAGAACGTTATAAGAGGAGGCTGCAATGTCTTCTCGTCCTGCCAAGCTATACCAGTCGCCCTGATTGCTTGCAACACATTTGCAACACTTTCACATTAAATAACCGGAATTTAAAGTGAAATTGAGAGCGCTGAAGGCGAACCGTGAAACTCTATCAAGGCCAGATCACGCCCCGGGGCAAAGTGACGCGGTACATTACAGCTTACCCAAATAGCAGGGATGAGAAGGCGGAATGAAATGCAACCTAATTGCTTGTGAAAGTCTTCCTATTAGGTGGAGGAATCGAATCATGTGGGTGGGAACGGAGTGCCATTTTAACCTCCACCATGGGTACACGGTCAGCTATACTCTGATTATACACTGTAAGCAAAATTACACAGAATTAGCGATGAGTCATACACAGACAGACACACACACACACACACACACACACGGACACTCTAATGGCAAGAGATTTGGACAAAAACAAAGAATTCCAATTTTGCGAGGGAAGAATAGTTTATTTTTCCAAAAACCAAAAAGAGCAGTAACTATGTTTGTGTGTGTGTGTGTGTGTGTGTGTGTGTGTGTGTGTGTGTGTGTCCAGTGCACTGTGTTGGTTTGATAGGCAGTCAGTGGAGAATTACAGCTTACAGAGCATAACAAAGCATCAGCCCCCTGGCCTTGACCACTGACAAGTTATAGCTGCACAGGGTAGCATATAGAAGCAGTACACACTCACACAAATACACATTGAAATACACACCTTGTTATTCACAGTGCACTTCGGTTGCCCTCCCCAGCCATACCTCCCACCCCCGCCGTCTCTCTCTCTCTCTCTTACCACCCATCATTTATTGGCTAATGTCTCCCCTCTACTCAGCCATCAAAATCTTGCTGCTGTATCTATTTTTCTTTCTTTCCACCCCTTCTGGAAAAATCAACTGCATCAGCACTGGGCTTACCTTCCATCTTCAGAACACACACACACACACACACACACACACACACACACACACACACACACACACACACACACACACACACACACACACACACACACACACACACACACACACACACACACACACACACACACACACACACACATTGACTGGGTGAATACGATTAAAGGACGAATGACCTGATTTAGTCCGTGTTTGTTTACTGCTGTAAACATGCATATATTTGCAGGGAGAGCACAAACACACACGCCTGCATAAAAAGTGTTCAAATGCATAAAATTGCATGCATGCAACCCCACTGAGTGTGTGAGCGTGAATCCCTCAGTAGCTGTTGAGCCTAATGAAAGGAATTTCCCACCATGACTCATCCTCACTCAACTCAGACTCATTGTTGGTGTTTTTTACATTCCCAAGTACACCAACGTGTCTCTCTCTCTACTTTTCAGCACACCCCCTAACCTATTCTTATACACTGTTATCTCATTATTACAATATATCCACTCCTCTTCTGTGCCACTGCCTTTTTGCATACCTTCCTCTGTCTCCACCCTCTGTCTGTCTCTCCCTTTCTCGTTCCCAAAGGGTAGTGGTGGGGTAATTGGAAGCAGAGGTTTCTCCATTGAGAAGATACTGAGGCCAGTCAGGTGGAAACCTCTTAATAGACCTCTGCTCTCATGCACGCATACACGCGCTTATGCAAACACTTAGACACACATGCGGCATACAGTACTGTTCAGTATGTTCAGCAGACAGCCACACACACATACACTATACTGCTCCTCAGAGGCCCTCGTTGTCAAAGATTACGCAGCTTTCCATACAGCAGAAACAGCCAATGATTTCCCATAAATGTGCCATTTTTTCTAACTTTTCCCTTGCTGTCTTCTTCGCTCCCTCACTCTCCTTTGCCCTCCCTCCATCAATTTTCAACTCACTTGAGACACCTGGGCTGCAAATCCATTCTTTTGTATCTATCGCTCAGTCGCAATCATATCTCGCATCTTTTTCTCGATAAGGCAATCCCCAAACTGGCTTTTTCACAATACCGGCTGCACGCCTCAGATTGCCATACCCCATATCACATTGCAATATGTAATCTCCCTTCGCATGTGAAGCCAGTGTCTGTGTGTTTTCTGACAGTACCCATTTTGTTTTTGCTTGACCTGAAAAATGATTCAGGGTCGTATCTGGCTTATGCCAGATGATCACGATTTAGATGCAGCAAGAATCTCCCCCCTCATTCATCCCCCTTCATCAAACCCCCCCTTCCCCGCAGTGCGCTGCCGAAGCAAGATGGCTGCCTTCCAACTCAATTTGCGGTCAGTGGAGGGGTTATTTGCATGAACATGTGTCCCATCGTTTAGCTGATATCCCACCGTGACAATCTCACATAGAGGAGTGAAATCATGCATATTAAAGTCCTCTTCTCTTTTTGGTCCAATTCATCTTTCTCGCAATGGTGTTTTCAAAAATGTCTTCGCTTCCAATGTGGCACTTAAGGATTAAGTGAAACACTGAGGCCTCTCACAAGAGATGAAAGGAAGGGATGTATTAGATAGTAGGCTATAGAGTCGGACACACATGCGGTGTGACAGTGCATATGGGAACATGAAAGAAAAATCAATGTGGCTAGGATGGGAAATTTTAAGGATGAGCTAAAAGTTAGATGAACATAATTTGGTCTATTTAACAGAATCTGTAAAACAGGGATCCCCCCACACACACGTCTGTGCACAGATGACATAACTTTTCTCTCTTACTTCTGAATATTTTTATTTTAAAACATTGACAATAAGGCATAATATTTTTTGGAATAGTAAATAAAAATGTGGGGTAGGAATTATATAGTTTTTTAAGATTACAACTAGCCTGGCTCCACCCACATACCTACTTCCGGACAAATTTAATTTTCCCTTCAGTAATGACATGAAGTACGATGGTCTTGTTGTACCAGGCTAGGCTACAACTGGGTGGCAGGCTTAATTTTCCTAAGATAGCATTTTTTTGTGTAAATTTGATATAGCCTAGCCAATAGGGCCTAGGGGAATTATCTTATACATTTCAGAAGTGTATGTAGACTCTATAGGCCATGTGTCAGTAATGTACTGCTTTCAGTTCAGTTTTCAGCGAGGACACTAATCCCATCCATGGCCGTCATTGAATATGATCCAGCATTACAGGCAAACTACAGTAGCCTACCGAAGCCAAGTCACGTGTGACTGCGGCTCGCGGCCATGCTCGCAGCGCGCGCGCTCAAGCGAGAGATATCTGACGGACAAAATTGAAAGTGGCAGCCTTCATTCTCTTGACAATAGCAGCTGAGCAAGTTTTGGTTTCACGGTCTGAAAAGAGCTACTCCTCAGCTGAAAGCATCGGAGCTCCTCATTCAGAGGTTATACACACATTACACATACATTATTGAAATGACATGATAAGCTAAACGTTTAATTAGGAGATATATCTCCCACTTCTACCTAGCTAGTAGCTTAGTTTGGGAAATGTGGCAGTGAACATAGTCTGGCATGACCACTTCCGCCAGCGTCTATTCGCTTGCGTCGAAAAGCTACGCAGCCCCCGGTTGCTGGCTTTCCCCTATTGTGATCCCCCTCAAATTCGGAAACAATTCGCTCAGTCAACCCGTGTGCTTATGTGCAGCGCTCTCTCTCACACACACACACACACACACACACAGGGTGTGAGAAGTCACATTACTGTAGACAGATATAAAGTGTGGCGATACTTCGGGATAATAATATTGGCGGCGGCGGTCCGGGATGCATCCTAGCTTAGCCTAGCTGTCCAACTTCATTGTACAACTACCCCCGGGCAGAAATACCCTCATAAACTCTGGAAAATGAAGCGTGGGGGTTTGAATTGAGCACCGGACCTTATAACCAGCTAGATTAAGATCCGCCGTTCCCTTTCTTTGGTGAATTAGGGACTATGCAGCGGTGTTTTAGCGACGGGGAAAGATTCCAACGGCTTCCACTATCACCTAGCAACTCTTACGGCTACTTGCTGCAGTTGGTGTAGCGCTCACAACGTCAAAACCCTGTTCTGCCTGTAAACAGACGGACTACGGCTCTGACTACAGCGATAGGAGGTGGTGACATAAGTTCTCGAATGCTAAAAATTCTACTCGACCGCCGTAGCCGTCCTCTCAACCGCCGATGATAATGTTACCAGAGATAACACTACGTGGGTGGCTAGTTAACTCCGGTTAAGTTATCCCGTGAGCTCCTCGGGGGCTAAAGTGTATGGTGTCTTGACATGCTGGTTAGAAAGCAACACACTATGTATATTCCTTTTGTCTTTAATAGTTTTTGTGTGGCGTTTGCGGGTTTAGCCATTTCTCTGACAGTCTCTGGACGTAAAGACGTTCCATCAAAATAAGTCCCCCCCCGGCACTATTTTGCAGGACACCGCTGCTGCTTCCCGGGGTTAGCCCCGCCCTAGATGATTGTGATTGGTTTAAACAAATACAAACAGGCTAGCCCAGTTTCCCCGGTTTCCCCACCCGAATAGACGGCTCTAAACAGAGTGCTTCCAGACCCTACTACTTGCTGTAGTTTGGTCTGGCTTTGCGAGACTACAGTGAACATAACCTAGCTAATTTTGCAAACTTGGCAAAGAAGTTAGCTAGCGGGCTAGCTAACGGAAAACTGTATAGTAAATAAAAACGTGGGCTGAATACAACGGTACACGTGCTGCCAGCCGAGATACGTTTGTTATTTGTAAATATTTATGCTAATTGTTTGGGTACAGTCGATAAAATAATCGCTGCGTCATGCTGTCACGCGAGTTGCATTTTGCACATTTTGTAGTTTGTAAAGGTTTGTGCTAATTCGACGCAGCCGGGTAGAATACTAAATAAATACAATTGGTGCGACATGTCGCCGTAACTGTAGATGATAGCGTTTAGGTGTTCCCCCCCTTTTTTTTTTTTTTTTTTTAGATATATATATATATATATTTTTTTTTGGCATTTTTATGCTTTATTGATAGTGTAGAGACAGAGTTGAAATGGGGCTGAGAGGGGAGTGACATGCAGAGAATGACCGCGGGCTGGAATCGAACCCGAGTCCGCTGCTGGCCGCCCTACCAACTGAGCTAAGGGCGCCCCACCAACTGAGCTAAGGGCGCCCCACCAACTGAGTTAAGGGCGCCCCTATGACAAAAACGAGTAGGCTACAGTACTGTCTTTTAAACAATGCTATGTGAACTAATATTTATCATATCCTATTCTACACGCTACACTTGGGTTTGTCGTGCACAACCAGACCACACTACCCGTTGGTTGATATACTGTTTGGTTCAGACTATAAATTCCCTTTCATTTTCAGTTTCAAATTATAATGCATTTTCTATGCCCAACACTAACGGGTCATTAATTATTGATATTGCCAGTCAGGTTATTGGGACATTGTTTGCCCAAGTGTTGTTTATCATTACCACTGAAAAAACAGCCTAGTATTTACTATGGCAAAATACCCACTTCAAAATATATACATAGCAAGATGGTAGGCTATTTGTCAAATATTTTATTG
Organism: Ammodytes marinus; assembly: GCF_949987685.1. NCBI lineage: Eukaryota > Metazoa > Chordata > Actinopteri > Uranoscopiformes > Ammodytidae > Ammodytes > Ammodytes marinus. Next base: position 16,088,103 of record NC_137221.1, read on the forward strand.
GTTCTGAGTTAGGGAATCATCACTCAAAAATCCTAGTGAAACAAAAATCATAAACTTATCCTTTTTGAGCACCTCAGAGTCACTCATAGACACGGTGTGGAAAGTTTGATAAAGGACATAGAATGGCTAACCTCAAAGCTGAAAGGATTTTTTTTTCTTTTTTTCTGTAAGGATGAATGAAATCACTGTTTTACTAACATCCAGGACCATGAAATTAAATGTATACTATTTATCGCTGGAAAGACAAAATCAAACACACAAAATAGCATATTTTTAATGAAAAAGGACAGTAGTGAACTTTCAGAATACAATCAAACCAGACTGCTAAAAAATGACTTTAATTCCATTTTATTTGCTTCTTAAATGTCAAACCAGTTGAGTTCAATCTGATGAAATATGTTTTGTCATTACTGTGTAAAAACCCATGTTAAATGTACCGTGGCTACAATAATTTAGTCAATGTTTTGGTCTTTTGCCTGCTGTCATGGTACGGGGGCGTCTGTGCTCCTCCTGGGCCACTTGGACACTCTGCATCAACATCAAAGATGTCAAAAATGTTAATACTGTGGTATGGATTAATTATGTGATGTTATGTAATGCAAGCTGTTTACGACACGTTACGAGGACCAAAAAAACACCACATCGCATAAAATGTTTTATTTTAAATTCATATTTTATAATACTTACAGAACAAAATCTGACACATGTTCAAATCCATGATACATAGATCATTCAGATTTTAAAACCAACAAAAAAGGTTTGTTTTTTCATCTGTAGGCATGTGTGTGTCATTGTCCACCTGTGAGGAGATTTTTGACTACGACAGTTTTATCTTGTCTGTTCAACTGTTTGCTCATTCCCACTCTGTGGCTTTTGTGTGTCTAATTTGGGAATACATAATTGCAGTTACCCTGTCTTCGCTGATTGAGAGAAATCTATTGAGGTTCTCTGCCCTGTTGAGGTCTTGACATTTTAATAATTTTTGGATGATTCATTGCCTCGTTATACACAAAGTTATCCTTGTATGCCTGAAGGAACAGCTGGCTTGATAAAAATGGGCTTCATACCTGACCTTGCAACCAACTGTGCTGTTGATTGGATGTTTTTTTTTTGTTATTTTTTTTCTTGATGTCTGACCGTTATTGTCCTTCTGTCCATTTGTTCTCAGGTTAACGGGGTTCCAGTTGCCCTCACCCATTGTGAGTAAAGGCTCCAGGCTCACACTCTGGCTACTGTCTGACTACGCAGTCAGCGGGCAGGGATTTAAAGCTGTCTATGAAGGTAATGGAACTTCCATCTTATTTATGTGTGAGCAATGGGATAAATGATCATGTTGATCCTACAGCATTAATGTGGATGGGATTCATTTAAACTCAGTCCATAAAGCCACAATAAGTGACTTCTGAGATTTGTGACTGTTAGATTGTTTTCATATTCAAGTCAAGTCTTCTGTAATCCATTTCCACGTCTTTGCTTTCACGTCAGTAATGAATGCAAATCATTTTTAATATGATGGGATTTCAGCCACTCCTGTTAGTGTTGCATAGCTTTACACAAAATTGCTCCAATTCTACTGAGCAAAATCCATGAAATATCTCAACCAAAGTGAGAACAAATCTAGAAGGATATATTATGGAGTATACTATGACTCATATTACAGTGCAAAATTAGCAGCATGCACTGAAATAATTGAATAATCAGATGGTTTAATTTAAAGCCATTCTGTCCAGCTAGGTTATCATCTCCCCTTCCCAAGCCAGGCCTGGGACCTTTATCCTGGTGACATGGAATGCTTTTTGACGCATGACGGTATGATATTAATGATGGCCCTCCTCAAACCTACGCAGGAGAAAAGGCGAGCTAAGGGAGGGGAAGGAAATACAACCCAGTGACTAATTAGGCTAATTACCTGAAAGGAGTTTGTCAGTCTTCTCGAAATGTTGTGAATGTAGGGATGTGGCTCGGTGAAGCAACAGCAAGCAACTTGGGAGGCCTAAAACCACATTGCGTGACTAGGAGAAACCAAATAAAACAGAGCAAAGAGACGGTTTGTTAACTCCATTGGGAGGTAATTGGGGCATCGTGCCTTTCTTTCTCAATAGTGTATACAAAACTGTCAAACTTGTCTAGCTTATGACCTTTGGTGATGTAATTGTGTGTTGCTGCAAAATGTGTTTTCAGAAACTTTTAAAAAGCAGGTATTAGTAGTTTATCATGTAAATGTTTTATTTTGGTAGTTCATACTCTTTTTACTAGGCTACTTAAGCTATTGGTTTATCTTTTCTCTTTGCACTACATTCAGTCATACATTCACATGCACACACACTTCAGTCAATGGCACAAGCATACACCAGTAAAGCGAAGTAAATGTTGTAAACTTATGTCAATCTTCATGCTTGTGGTACCACGGGAGCTGGTGGAGGGATATCAAACCATTTGAGCTTAAAGCCACTACGGGTAACATGGCACGTTGGCGGCCCCTTTGGACAAAAGCGGTAGTATTTTTACGACGCCAGCTGTTGTGAAGCTGTTTTCTAGCTTGTGCCAGGCGTGCGAGATTCAAATGATCAGGAAGCAATATAGTGCATGTCCGTGTGTTGAAAGTGTGAGGGCACCGGACTCTTTTCAGCTCCGTGAGAGTGGTTAGTGACACAGCATCAACTAATGCCAGTCAGTGCGCTACACACACCTGATCGCAATGAGTTGATGCAGCAGTGTCACCTAACTACTCTCTCTCACGGAGCTGAAAGATTACGTGTCCTCACACAAAGCGAATGAACGAGAGAAGGCAGTTAGTATGGATCACTATGAGGTAATGTGTTTATTTTGTTGTAAATAATGACTATTTCAGATGAATAACGGTCATCTGATGATGCTGGTGAGGCAAAGTAAACTTTGTTTTAGAAGGCTACCGCTCATTCATTTAGGAGTAAACACTGCAGTCTAGTTCGCTACTGTGAAATTGTGTATACGTTGCTTGGCAACGCCTTCCCGCCCGCCTATCACTCTCCCTTTTAGCTTTTCTTCATTGCATTTTCTTTTTATTTCTTTGATGGTTCAGCCCCGTTATCAGTCATTATGACGACAAATAGCTGTCTCAAACAAGGCTCCCGCTCCCCTTCCCTCACCTGGAGGGATAGGCTTCTCAAATCGCATTGTTGCGCCACACTGAAATCTGCGACCAATATGGATATGTGACCATAGAGCATGCACGCGTGAACCGAAAATCGGACTTGGTGTGCGACCAGACCAAACGCAATAATAAAAACTATATAAAAACGTCTTTCTTTGCACTGATGGTCTCGTTTGCTGTTAAAGGTAATTTATGATTATGTGAGGAAACATGAGGCTGTTTAAAAGATATTTAAATGTTACTCGTAGCTGCTTTAAGTGGAAATGAGTGCAAAGCCATAATTACCTGTGACCCACCTAACATTACAGTGGCAAGACCAATGCAATGACATGGGGAAAAAGGCCCCACTGTGCTCAAACATGGGGTTGCCCTGTAGGTTACAGTAAATGTTAATTGGAGAGTGAGAAATATAGAATATGCAAAGCACATCACTATAACTGAATGAATGGGAGCACTCACAGCTGGCTTTCATTACGGAGCAGGATATTGCCACATAGTAATCTTAGCCCTCTATTCCTAATCCCTCAGATAAAGTCAAGCTGCGTTGCAATTATTTACATGCTTTGACATTTTCTTCATGGCACACATGGGTTCTTCGACTTCTCTGTGCCAGCAAAATCCCACTAGGGCTCCCTGGCACAAAGGCCACAGATCATGAAACAAAATCCTATGGCTATACCCTTTTATTTAGGTATTGATAGTATTATTATATTTAAACACAATGCTTAATATCAGCTGGATGGATAAGAGCAAATATAGTAAAATAAATAAAAAATAAATAGATTGTATTTTCCATGTAAGTCAAAGCAGATATTTAATACATTTTCAAAAGAAATGTCTGACACATTTAGGTGGAGTTAAAATATGATCTAAAATGCTTTTATTTAATTAAAATAGGTGGAACTTCTTGGATTTGGCAGAGTCTTACCTTCTGTGGGCATCGGCATTGTGACGTTTCAAATATTTTAGCTGCTATTGAACTCAAGTAGCCGGGAAAAACACCAGAAATATTTCACGGCAGCTTTGAATTAGGTTGGTCTCTGCTTTTATTGGATTAGTTCACAGTTAAAAGTAGTGCACAGTAGTCAGCAGGAAATTAGAGATTACATTGTGTATTCATTGTGAAGTTACCATGTGATTTGTTGCACAGGACACATTAACATGCAATAAATATTGTTAAGAGATGTCAGAGTGACACTGCATTTTCAGGGGCCTGAGTTGAACCCTGTATGCTATAGAAAAATAGCAAACTAACAAAGAAATAAATTGGCTCATAAATCGTTACCCATCAAAATTAGCCTTAACCTTTTGACATGATTAAAAATAGCCTATATAAATTAAACATACAATACATGTTTTGTAGACATCTCCCTGGCCTGAATAACCATTGTTTTTAGCTGCACCTCCCGCACCTTTTTTCCTCTCTTTCTACCTCACACAGGCCTGCATGCACATACCGGCAAGCACTTCTGCTTTGACAGCTCACACGGTGCGGCGGAAAACAAAACAACGGAAATTTTTCCCAGGATTGCGCCCATTTATCGTTCTGCTAGACTGCACACGCCTGATTGACCTGTGTGGAACGGACCTGCAAAGCACACCGCTGCATTCAAAGACATAAAAAAAAAAATCGGACAAACGGGCCAATTAGCAGACCAGAAGCATGGTCGTATTCACTTGCTTCCTAAACAGATGTGTGCCATCGTGCTCCCGATGGCCAGTCCGGGCCTGCCGGCGGCGCACTCATTTGTTTAGGAAGCAAGTGAATACGTCAATAAAGAGAGACTGCAGATGCGTCCTGATTTATATCAGGGATGGACGTAAATAATCCAATTTTACAGTGAACATCTGTAAATTAGGGATGTGAAACGACTCATTATTTGCGCGTCGACGTGTCGGAGGCATGAATCGAAAAATCGATCGATTTACTGTGCAGCAGCATGCAGTTGTGGTGCTGATAAGAATGAGCAACTGCGCTTTCCTTTAAGCAACACTGCTGCCGCCCACTGTGTGTGTTCAGACTTAATTTGCAACAAAGCCTTTTTGATAAAAAAAAATTGAGGGTTTAATTAAATACTGTCCTTGCGTTGGAGGTGAATGTAACTTACTCGGCTGAAACGGAGGGAGGCGGCTCACTGTACAGCCCCTTCAGTCGCGCAGTCAGTTTGCCGACATGGCTCTGTGTATTCGGGCTCGAGAACAGATCGCGTAAGCCATTCCCCTAGACAACTTTAACGGGCATGATATCCCCGACTATCATTTAGCCATCAAACCAAGCAGTTATTCTGCAGATCGGCTCACTTGCTCACATTGCATGGCGAGGTCTCCCGGTGATTTTCACCTTCACAGCGTTCCACTCGCTGCTTTGTTTGGGCGGGGGCTTTGTGTGAAAGTGATTTAACATCACGGTCATAGACGAATCATGTTATAACTTAATGATGGATTGGATTTATATAGCGCTTTTCAAGGCACTCAAAGACGCTTTACAGGGTTCCAGGTTCCAGTCATTCACACACAGTCATACTGGTGGTGGTACACTACCATAGTAGCCACAGCTGCCCTAGGGCAGACTGACGGAAGCGTGGTTATAACTTAATGCTGCATATTTTGGACAGCACTGATGACCCACAGTGGACATTTAATGCGCGCACACAACAGAAATTAAGCACCTGCAACGGGCTTGTGACCAGACATGAACTCGCATCATGGACGTCTCCCATGTCCCCAAAAAATCTAATAAAGTTAAACCCCTGTTTTACCGATTTCTATTTTTAGAGTCTACTTGAGCACAAGTCGAAAATCGATCGTTGAATCAACACATTGTTCACATCCCTACTGTAAATATTGTTTTGTAAAGGGGACAGCTTTTGTTGTGCCTGCTCATTTAACTATGACCCATAAAATGCAATATTCTTACACAGACTAACTACAGAAACTGATGTATGCGATGCATGAAGATTACATTTAATGATCCGACCACTGACGCATAGGAATGATGCTCCCCTTGTTGTCTTTGTCTTTGCCTAGCCAAAGAAAACAATTGCGGTCCTTGGCTTTGTATTAATACAGTGATTAAACTTGGCTGTTGTATGAGGAGAGCAAAAAGCTCAGATTGATTTTTTGCATGTATGTCCATACATTTGTTTATGTGCCTTATTATGTCTATATATAGATGTCACTGAGTATGTGTGTGTGGCATATACTCACTGAATGTCGTACCGTTTTCTCAAATAGAATCTTTTCTCAGCACAGCATTTGGCAGTAAAACCTCAGTACTCCACAGCCTCTTCTTATTAGGACTGTGCTCACCGTCCACCATTTTGGTGCGAGCCCATCTCGTCTGTATTAGATATCTGTTCTGTTTCAGCCCACACTGCAATAAGCTTAAGTGCTGCACAGTCCATCTCCCCAACACACTGCGTAATGGCCTAGACCACTCTGGAATCTCTCCCCTCTCATCACCATAGCAACCACCAGACTCCTTTTTTCTGTCTGATTCTTCTCTTTCTCCTTTTCTTTGGAAACTCTTTATTCATGTTTAATCTATATCCATAGAGAAGGAAGCTATCGGAGGCAAAGGGAATTAGGAACATTTGCTGAGCCTCTGAAAGTATCTACTGGTGAGAAAAGAGACCCCTTATCTCTGTGTCTCACTGCATTCCTCACACTCCACCATTGCCTGTTTCCTCTCCATCTTTTTTTCTCTCCTCCCTTAGTCTTCCTTCCCCTTTCTCTGCTCTACCTCAAATCTCAACATCCATGGCTCCCATATTCTGTTGCCTCCTCCCAAATGTTATTGCTCGCTCCCTTTCTCTCTCTTTGAATTTTAAAGTACTGTGATGATTATTCAGTCATGTGTCGCCAAGTTCCTCTTCCGTCTGTGTCTTAGTTGCATATTCAATGTGCCTCCCAACTGGGTCAGCCAGAGAAAAAAACACACAGCCAGCTCTGCCGCACGACTCAACCAGTCTGCCTCCTCAGCATTAAGTCACTGCAGGTGTCTGAAATAGTGGTGAACTTTGCACAAAATTACATGAAGTAAATTAAAAAGATTAAAAACAGTCTTGCTTGAATGCACAAATCCAATTTTAAATGCATTACTGCATAGCTAAGATGAAGGCAAATTATACATTAGATAAAAATATTGGTAGTACGGAAACGGAATATCTACATCAAATGTGAATCAATCAATCAATGGGTATATGAGAGGTTTGGTGTCACCATAAAAACAATAAAAAAATTTCTGTAAGTGAATAGAGCAGCAGAGGGATTCCTCTCCTGCATCCTTCAGGGCTCATCTACAATAGTGTCTCTTATCTACTCCCCTTCGACCACCCCATCCCTTCTCTCTACCTCCCTCCTCCATATTAGCATAAGAGGAAGAGGAAGGCGGGTCCGAGTAGATGAGGGTGATGAGAAAGCAGTAAAGCGTGAGTGAGTCTAGTGCCTAATTCCCTAATTGAAAAATTAGGCCAACCAAAGATGTGATGACGCAGGTGAAAGACGGATAAAATCCTGAAATCCTAACGTTCTTCGTTCCTTCCACAAGGACTAATATGCAGGGATTTTATGGCCCTGTTTTTGAGTTTGTGTCAGTGTGTGTGTGGGGGGGACTGTTTTTTTTTATAACCTGCCCAGCACCAAAGGGATTCCTTGGATGTTGTTGCTGCCTGCACAATTAAACTAGGCTTTAATTAGGAAAGATTCATAAAAGAAAGTAGTTATTTGCCAAAGAGCAAATTACATTGACTGTTAGTGATTGATTTTGATAACATATTGAGCATCATTAAGCAGCCATATTGTTACCTGTTTTTTTCTTCTCTTCTCTATTGACGTTAATGCCGCAAAAATAGGCGATGCAGTCTGCTTTTTAGAGATTCCTTTTTGGCTACAAAGACCATATTCCACTTGATTAAATGTGACCAGTAGCTTCCAGCATTAAATTATCATCATGTGTGCAAGATAACATGTATAACGATAACAAACAAAGAACAGGTCTGTACCACATGTAAATCAACAACCAAACATTAGTCAAAACAGTTACCGGTGGCAAATTTGTCTTCTATTGGGTGTAGTGATGTGCATAGTGGTGTATTCCTGTTTGCTTTAAACAAGGATATGGCCATTCCTCTTCAAGTTTAACATGGATACATTACTCTATTGTCTCATGTAGTGCCGATAGACCATTATTTCATATATTCATCCTTTATTTATCACTTAGACCCTTGTTTATGTCAAAAGGTGTATTACCAACCTCTTTATGTGAGTAATCAAAATGTCTGCCGCAATTTTATTAAATTGAAGAAGTGTTGTTTCACTAGCTTTGTACCTATAGTGCGGTTGGCTTGTAGGTTTGCTTTCTGTATTGAATACACATAGGAGTTTGCAGTCTAAAGTATAAGTCAATCACTAGTACGTAGTAGTAACACACAGAAAAGTAAACTAGTGAGTTTTCAAAAGGAGCAAATTCTGGGTGGCATAACAGAAATTATTAATGGTCCTCGAGTTCCCAAATATCCTGTATTACTTTCAGACCGCACCAGTCTGACGTCGGAGTTGTGCTGTTGCCATAGCAGCACCAACACCTTTTGTTATGTGGATTGTAAATGTCAACCAGGTAAGCCTACATTTATTTTCTGTGAGAGATTAAGGCGATTTAGATTGCTAGATGCTAGGAGTGTGTTATATACAGTATATAATCTACGATAATATCTTAATTGTCGTTTTTACGATTTGTGAAATAAGAATTTAGTATGCAGTGTTACCCCCAGGAAATGTCTTAGTCAAGGTGGTCACTGTCTAGCCGTACAGGAGGCGCGGCGAAAATCTTGGGGGTATTTTGCTCAAAGATGCCAATGCGCACTAAAGAAATAGGCTAGTTCTGTTTATTTGAATGACACTGACCTTATAGTTGTGCAATTTTGTTTGCTATGTGCACATTTTGTGCAAACATGCAGACGGTACAAAATACAATTAAAGAAAAATTCTACTGTTTTGGTGCAATACCATGCAGACACACTAAATAAAAATAATGGACCATACACTTAACATGTGTATGCACATCAAAGTGCTTTTTAAAGTTCCTTTTTGGATGGGGGGCTGTTGTGAGATTATTGTGGACAATAGGCATACTCTGATGCGATTAATTCATATATGGTTATTTTTAGCCTACTTGCTTGATTTCTTTTTAAATACAGAGGTTATTGGTTGTTTTGGAACATGTATTTCCAAATTTAAAACATAAAAATAAAGCAGCATTTAAAATTCAGAAAAATAAATCTTGTTGGCCTACACAATTAAGCATGCTGTTTGAAAAATAATTCAATAATTGAAATAATACAATGTGTTTTCCCCTTAAAATGACTAAATGCATTTCAAAGAGAGTTACAGTGTGCACTTCTGTAAACTTACTGAAAGGTGCCTGGGCCATCACTCTCATGCATGTATAAGACTTTTCTCTGCGCTGTATGAGCCGATAAGTTGTGTTGCCACGGTGATGTGGAGTCTTAAACTAGTCTAGCTTTGCAGAGCACTTCTTTCTGTTCAGCTAAATATCCCCATAGAACCGCACTGCGTTTATTATCGCCACCGGTTAAATGTCGGTTTGCTGCTGCTCGTTTACCCTCCCGCGTACATGCCGTAGTCACGCGCAGCGCGGCACGGTCGCGCGCGCAGAGCCCCCGACACAGAGCAGCTGATAGTCTGAGCAGAGAGAAACGCTTGGAGACATGTGCACATTTATTTACCGCAAATCACGGCCTTTCGCGCATTTCTGACCATGAAAAATCACACATCGCGCTTGCTAGTACATTAATTGTGCAGCACTACAAATAAAAAAAAAAAAAATTAAGATTTTTTTTATTTTTATTTTTGGTCGGTCAGTAGTCAAGACGGGGGGCTGGTTTTGCTAAGGCGGCCACCTTAACTATAAAGCGCTGGGGGAAACACTGGTATGTCACTCGTTTTGCAAAAAACAATCAAAACATGTCAATCTGCAAACTGATGGGACCATTTTCTCTCCAACAGAAACACTAATTTAAAATAAGGTGTTTTTTATTAATACTATAATTGACATCTAATATGATATTAACAAGAACAAGCTAGTAAAATACAATGCCTTTAGTTTACAAGTATTGATTTTTTTTATAAATTTTTGAGGGATGCAAAATATTGTCATTCATCGTTATCGGCAAAATATCAAGATATTATTTTTTGTCAATATCCCACACCCCTAGTATGCCTCGAGCACCTGGGTGTTTGGTGTTTTCAACGTAGTCTTTAAGGCAGCGCTGGTTAAGGTTAGGGTTAGGGATAAGGTTTGGGGATAGGGCCTTCCAGGCAGCGCTGCCTTGTAGGCTCCGTCGGGGGCACAAAACACCATCGAGCCAAGACTTGGCCGCAGTATGATTCAAATTCCTTTTTAAATCCATCTCTGCTTCCCCACATGTATTGAATGCTTTTATTTCCATGAACGATATGGGTGGAATCAACTCCCTTTAATGACAATTATTTATATAAATAATTAAACAGATCAACCTTGCAAGCCTTCTATTAAGTTTTTCAGTGAAACAGTATTTGTTTTGCAATTTCTTGCATTCAAATATTTAAACCAATATTATTTATTTTTCTGAGTCATTGTTGCATGCATGTCTTGTCCTTAAAGATACCAACATCTGCTTTAGTTCAAAATAATAGCAGTGTGTTTAAAAAATTGAGTAAAGATCAAAATCCGTATCATAGCTTTTATTTCCATACACGCAAATGCATTGGGGACATTGCACATTCTATTCCAACTCCAAATATGAAGAAACATTGGTCAAATGTTTCTATATCTTTACAGAAAGTGAAGAAAAAGGAATATTAGACTGTTCAAAAAAATAGCAGTGTCTGCATTTTTATTTACAACTCAAACATTTACTGTATCAACTGAAAAATGCATGAAGATTTAGCTTTCCTATGAATCACTGAACTAATATTTAGTTGTATAACCTCTGTTTCTGAGAACTACTTCACATCTGTGTTGCATGGAGTCGACCAACTTAAGGCACCTGTGAACAGGTGTTTCAGCCCAGGACGATAGGACTACATTCCACAATTCCTCTGCATGTCTTGGTTTTGCCTCAAAAACAGCATTTTTGATGTCACCACATAGGTTTTCTATTGGATTAAGGTCCAGGGATTGGGCTGGCCACTCCATAACGTTAATCTTGTTGGTCTGGAACCAAGATCTTGTTCGCTTACTGGTATGTTTGGGGTCGTTGACTTGTTGGAACACCCATTTCAAGGGCATTTCCTCTTCAGCATAAGGCAACATGACCTCTTCAAGTATTTAAATGTAACCAAACTAATCCATGATCCATGGTATGCGATAAATAGACCCGACACCATAGTATGAGAAACATCCCCATAACATGATGTCTGTGCCACCATGCTTCACTGTCTTCAAAGTGTACCGTGGCTTGAATGGGGCCGCAGACAGTTTGTCAGACCACCCCCAAACACTGAATTCAAGCCACTGTAATGTAATATTCCTTTTTCTTCACTTTCAGTAAAGATGGATTTGATCATATTTGGATTTGGAATAGAATGTGCAATGTCCCCAATGCATTTGCGTGTTTAGAAATAAAAGCTATGATATGGATTTTGATCTTGCCTCACTTTTTTAAACACACTGCTATTATTTTTAAGTGTACATCACAGTTTTTTTTCTCTGAAAAGCCAATATAAATTCAGTAATTTTAGACACAATAGCCACAAAACCCCTAGGGATTTTGGTTGGACTGTTTCAAAATGTCTAATAGACAGTGAAAGTCCAAGATAGTTGCTACACAAAACAAAAACTGCTCTTAGCAACACTTGGTTCATTGACATATAATGGATGTGTTTGTTGTGCTTTTTCTTAAGCATATATGGACTTCAAATGGAAGCCCTGCTATTATATAGCTGCAATTTTATTTACACATTCCTGTAAACGGCTGGCGGTCTGGGAGAGCAGAGCTCCCGATCCGGCAGATTAGCTGTTATAAGTGTTTGGCATGGGAATGCGCCTCTAGCGTATCTGACCGTTAAATGCTTCTGACACTTAATTAATGACGGATTGTTCAATGGCAGTTCTTCGTCAGCCTAATGAAGACTGTTTCGCCTCACACCCACACACACACTTACATAAACATACAGTACACAAACTACAAGGTATGGCATGGACAACTCTCAAAAATTTTGATAATGTTTGTCCAACTTACTCATGGTGCTTTGGTATTCTAAACCTGTGTTTCATCTATACTATGAAATTAAAGTTCTATCAATAAAAATCTTCAATAACTATCTGCATAGGTGCCTGCACATGCATTTCTCACTAGGGATGAAACAGTGTACGTTAGGGCTGGGCGGTATGGAGCAAATCTTATATCACGGTATAGGTAATTGTATATCACGGTATAGATTAGGGCTGGGCAATAATTCGATTACGATCAGTAATCGCGATAAAACTCCCATCGATTACGTCAATATGCGTTTGACATAAATCCTCGATATGAAAAAAAAAAAAAACATAACTGATATGAATTTATCTAACAGCCAATCACAAAGCAGAAATAAACTCAACAGCCAGTCAGATTGCAGTTTTTGCATTTCCTGTCTAATTACATGCCCATTTCCTGGTGCAACGTGCATGTTTTGAGCTGCAGTGGTAAGGAAAGAGGGACTGCGTAAGGGCAGTTATCTTCGACTTGGAGCAGCTGGGGGGACACTGAGGAACGGGGGCTGCATTCATTCAAAATGTTAGCCTAAGTATTAAATATGTAGTAGGCCTACACTGCTCTTCATGATAAAAAATACACGGCACAACATTCAACTTAACATTTTATTTATTTGACGCACTTTTTAGATGTTAGTTCCTCTTTTAATGTGTCATTGATCGCTTAAGCGAGCGATTTATTTCCACCGTTAACCGGCACGTTTTTCCGATCTGCTAGTGGAGCAGCTCAGCAGGACAGTGGGCGCTCTCACAGCTGATCGATCGTTACCGGGTCGGCTTGTGCAGCTGGCGGCCGGGCTGACCACTCGTGCCAAGCGCATGCTGTCATACAGTAAAATGCAAAATGTTATTTTTAGTTTTTAAACCCCTTTTGAGTAGTGCTATCTAAAAGGGCCAATAGATTTTAATCATTCAAATCTCTGCAGACGTGTAGCCTATTTATTTTATGGGGACCATTATCGGACAGTTGGTGCGTCTTTTTCTCCTCTACCACTTATATTATGCCCGCACGTTGGTTGCATTTCAGAACAGCAACACGCTTTTTTTAGTGGCGATTTTTGAGTCAGACCACTTTTATTTCATCTATGTAAAGAAATGGCGACATATAATTGTATATGCTGTTTTATAGCATTTGAGCGCTGGAAATCGTTTGTTGTCAACATCAACGCTGTTGACCGCAGGAGTTATTTCCTTCCTAACTACTGCCTTCTGTCGTTCTTTGATGCCGCTTGTAATGCTCCGAAATGAAACTCTTTTTTTTCCTCTTTCGCTGTTATTTTGTCAATTTCTACTTCAAAGAAGTTCCTCTTCTGTGCCGTAATGCACATATCCATGTCGTAAAACCTCTGGGCGAGGCCTCTAAACTGAGAAAATATAGGGGCGTGATACGATTGTTTTCAGCCGCCGCATTTATCAATAATGGCCTGGCGTACGCCGAGATTGGCGAGATACGACTGTTTGATAAATCCCACGCGATACCTGGCGTAGGGAGGTATTTGCGCCAGAATCGGCACCAGTTTCCACGCAAGTTTGATAAATGAGGGCTACTGTGTGCAAAGGGCAATGAGTGGGGGGATTGTGTTGACAGTGTTGTGTATATGTTTGTGTGTTCAAGGGCGTGGTGTTGTGTAGAATTTTAGAATGTACATACATACCAAGTTGTCTGTTTGCAGCCATGATGCGGCAACATTGAGCTGTTTCTCACTTCCCTGCCTTAATGTTGGCTTCTGTAAAAGGCCCTGTGTGCACCCTGCTGTTTCCAAGCTGACAGACTACACAGACAGGGCCTACCCTCACTGCATTCTAACAAAGAGAGAGGGAGATTGTGAGGTAGAGAAGTTGGAGACACAGGAAAAGAGACATCAACTAGTGGAGAGGGGTTAGCTACTGAAAACAACTGAGAGGAAGGTATGAAAAGAAATTCGGAAAATAAAAATGGACAGAAACAATAGATACAATGATTAAATTGTTGAGGATATAATTACATGGATGACTCACAAGCTGGATACCAATCCAGAGAAGGACGCGGTCTACGCGGTCTATGAAGGCTATAGCCTGTGAAGGCCGATTCGAAGGCTGAACGAGCGTTGTTAAACGAAACGGTCTCCGCAGGTCTCCGTTTACGAGCATTTCCGGTTTGCGTAACAAGCCGTTGCCTTGCGTGACGACTCGCCGCTCCTGTGCTGCCTAGCAACCCTGATTGCTGCCAACGGAAACAGCCTTGTCAACGGAGGAAAAAATAAAAAGAAGTTGCCTACCAGACGTAAAGAAAAAAAAGTACAAGAAAAAAGAAAGAAAGATAAAAGTAGATGGAGCAACACGTTGCTGTTTTGTTATTTTTTATTTTATTTTATGCCATCTCTGAAAAAAACGCAATGAATCTTGGGATATGTTGGGCCGCGAAGGATCCATCTGTTGCAGCCTTCAAAACCGTGAAACGAAGGCTGCATTTCTCGGCCGCATATGAAGGAGCCTTGCTAATGGAACAAGCCTGTGCGCGCCGCTATGACGCAATCGTTCTTCAAATGCAGCCTTCCTAGGCTGCAACCCCTGGATTGAGATTCAGTGACTGTGTGAGGTAATAGAAAAAAAGCTAATAGGGAATCTTCTTGCTCCACCCTGTTGGAGATTCATCATCACAAAAAGCAGGTCAGATGAACACAAGGAACACCACACGGCACATTTGCTGCACTGTTACTCATGCACAGCCTTCTCCACAGCCATGCATTTTTTAAGCCAGTGAGCTCATCTTCCCAAAAAGCACAAGAACCAGACTTCTCTCGCTTCTTCTACTCTGACATAGCACTTTTGTTATTTGGTTGTGTGTGTGTCTGCATAAAATGTTACCTACAACACCAACATCCTATTGACCTGTTTTGTTTGGCGTTCGAAAGGTTGTTAATGCTAACGTTGTTATTCTTCCACTGTTTATTTGCGGTACCAGTCTCGCACACCAATATTGCCACTTTATGAAAGTGTGTAATTAAGTGCCTCAGTTGGCCACTTGTAAATGTCATCTTCTCAGCCCTCTGCATCGCAGACTTTGATGTTATTAATTCCAGCCTGAGATGACCCCGATCAGCCAACTTGCTGGAAGCAAGGGTGTAGAGTGGTTCACCTTTTGAACCTGTGCCCCATTTTCAATGAGGTTTGATAAGTTAATACAAATTGTAATAATAGATTGTCATCTAAATTACACCTTTTTTCAATTTACAAAGACTTGTCGGAATAAATAACAACAACCAAATACTATTAGCTATGTTTTTCATTCTTTGAACTTTAAATGTAGGTGAGCATGCCAGTTTTTGACAAGTTTGAATAATAATTATTATATATTTTCTTTTGATCTAAAAGTCACCTATTATGCAAAATGCATGTCCCCGGTGTGTCTAGAGACTCCTAAAGTATAAGAAAAAACAACCCTCTCTCCTTTTCTCCATCCTCCCTCCCACCCCCCCCCCCCAATACCAACCTATTTTAGCAATACCTCCACCTGTGATTAGCACACCCTCAGATATTCCTGAATCATACTGTAAGTTTGATTCTCACCGGCAGTTAGATTCAGGGACAATCAAAGCAGACTGGGCTTTTTGGAAGACAGGGTTTATAAAGACAGACTCAAAAAGAAGAGATTACATTATTACAATAATTGAACCTGAAAATGAGCATACTAGGTTACATATAAGGATGGAATCAGCTTGCTATGTTTTAAGTCTGACAGAATGCTCCTTTGTCCAGAGTTTGATGTTTGGCTTGTGGTACAGTAAAAATTAATGCCAAGTAAGAAATGTACTAATTTTGTACAGTGTTCCTGTATATGCACATAGCTCTTTTTTGATTTTCAAGTCAATGGTTTATTTGATCAGCTGTTGCCTGTAGCCATATAAAATAATTATAATATTTGTTGTTTTCTTTGAAATGTACTTTGCTATTTATGCCTGCACATTCCTTTTACTTCCCTCTATTTTTCATAATTCCATAATCTTGCTTTCTCTCTTATTCAATCTGATCAATCAGTCATTTTTATCCTTCTCTCCCGGCGTCTATCTCTGATCAGGATTAGCGTCTTTTGCTTGTTAGCGTGCTAGCTCTTTTTCTCTCTCTCTCCCACGTTTGTCTCTCAATACAATCCCTGTTTTGTGTGGATTAGTGACCGTATTGTTTTTGGATTAGGGTTTCATTGTTTCTGAGCTTGGATGAGTTAGAAACGTGCTTCTAAATATGCGTGTGAATGCGTGTGTGAGTACAGTATGTTCAAAAGTGTATCCGAATTCGAGACCAAGGTGATGACTCTCATTTAGTCTTTTACAACATGCAAGAAGCACACAGTTACACACTTTTCATGCCTGACAGTTAGCTTTGTGCTTTCTGTGCTTGTTTCTTGTTTATCTAATTAGGGGGCCAATCCCAAACAGGGCCTGGGACCGTGTTTTGCAGAGCAACGCGGTTCCAAAGCAAGGCTGTTTCAGACCCCCGCCCTCTCAGCAGACAACGATATTCAGACATGCCGACCATTAGGTGGCGCTACACCAAGGAAAACACGTTTGGGGCTATAACTCCCACACTGAACATTACACAGTCAAACCTTTATATCCACAGATTCACTGGAGTCAGCTGCATATTTTGGCATAGGCAACGCCCATATGCGATAAGATCTGGGTTTTTTTTTCCAAAGAATTTGCACAATTGACACCAAACTTTTCACAGAACATCTACAGATGCACACAAAAAAAAATATTTAAAAGAATTTTGCGACAGTCGATGACGAAACAGTAGTGCTTTGAATATTTGCGAGTTAGCTACCTTGTACGTTAATGCTCTTAAATCCAAAACTATGAATCATATCAAGTCCAAACTATAGACATATGTTTGTGCTATCCAAAGAAGCATTCACAAAAAGTTTCAGATTTTTTTTCTTAAGGGGTCTCCAAAAACACGAAAAAAAATATTCCTTATCCACTTGAGCCTATTTCTCTGCATTCTCTTTTCTTTTTGGTCTATAACTCCCAAACCGAACATTCCACATTACAACTTTATATCCACAGATTCACTGAGGTCTGCTGCATCTTTTAGCATTTCATTTCTGAATGTTTAAGTCTAATATATAATTTGCCGATGCTAATTGTGCTAGCATTTCCCATTGACATACATCGTGGAATTAGCATTATGCTAGCGGGATGTTTTGGCCATTTTGTGAAAGGCTGACTACCTGTTTTTGCTCATAACTCCCCAACCAAACATCACCCATTACAACACTTGACATCCACTTGTTCTATAAATTGAGCTGCATATTTCTACCTTCGCCAGTTTCGCAGAATTCATCCATATGGGGGCGCCAAAACCACAACAAGTATATCCTTATCCACTTTAGCCTATTTCTATGCCTCATGTTAATGGCTACTCATTTGTTGTATGCTATTGTTAAGCTAATTGTAGCTTTTGTTTATTGTTTTCATTTATATGAACAGATTGTAAAATCATGTTTTGATGTGGCTAGTTGTAAGCAATATGGCTGACAAAAGCTTGGAACTTGGAGCAAATTAGTGTCCCCTTGTGCTTGCGTAATTGAAGACCAGACATGGACTGACACTCATTAAGAGTGTCAGGAAGAGGAGGTGTTCTATAATTGTCATGTTTTCATGTTGTGTTCAGTCACTCATCGTAGATAGTGAGAGAAAGGGACACAAATATAAAACTATCCAAGGAGGTGTCTATTTATCGCATAGCAGGTGTCTCTGTTAGCTTCAGTGTTACAGAGACAGTCTGCAGGTGGGAGGCAGGGGGAGGTCTGCGGATATGCTGTGCCTATCAAGATGTGAAATACATTCCAGGCCATAGCATGTCAGACTTAACATTCATTGTTTGTGACAGTATGTTATGTATGTAGGCCTATGCTTATTTACTCTCTTCTTTTGCAGGTACATTGGTGTGATAGTTAATTGATCCAGAGAATGTTCAGCTGTTTGGAGTTTCATGAAAAGTTATTCATGAAAACAGTATATAATTATCCTATATTTTGTGTTGGGCTATTTGTTGCAGTCTTTTGGTTCCCCTCAATTGCTTCTTCCCATCAGTTTGATTGGAATTAAACTTTTAACAGCAAGTGTACTGAACACTCCAGTAAGGAGGACTTGAGTAAACCTGCATTCATCATTAAGCAGCTGTGTGATCCAATACATCATTACGATTGCCTTGCATGCATGTAACCATAAGTGATAAAATACCCAGTGATGGTTATGAACCAGAACCCAGTGCATTCTTTCTCATTGCTTTAATTGATATCAACCAAGCGGCTCCCTTTTGGCCGCTGTGTTTAATCATTTCTCCGTTTACTAGGCTGCTCGAATGCCAGCAATGCATCAGGCCGGACATATCGATCAGCCATTGCCAATTCCCTCCACTCATCCCTTTCAGACCTTATCGACTGTTGAGTATTCACTTGTTAGCCACCTAAATGTTAAAGGTCAAATTTAAGGTCCTGTACATTTGTTATGGGTAGTTGTGAATGCAGGAAAAGCAAAAATAATCCTAAAATTGATTTTTAAATCTTTAAGTCTGTGTGCAAACATAATTGAATAAACAGTGTTAATATGCACATCTGTTTGCAGTCATGCATTCTGACTAGATATGGACAGGTTTCTGTGCAAAGTCTTGAAACATATGCACACGCATATTGCAGTGGGCAGAAAGCCGAATAACAACGCAGACCCTTGAAGGTTGATTTACTGGAGGGAAAATAGACAACTGGTTGTGTCATAAAGGTATCTACTCCAATGCCTGTTTTTTGTAGATACATATCTTTTACACAACAACTGGGCTTTAAGCTGATTTTTGTGGTATGCTTGTTTCTCTAAGTCTCCCTGTCTGCTTCTGTATGTGCCAGACAGACTCTTGCTCAAGCTCTCGATAAAAACGTGCTGATGTCACTGAAGCATAAAGTGAATGCACACCTGTTTGTTTTGTGTTTGTCTCTTACCCATCATTTGGCTTTGCTACGTGCTCTATTTGAGGCCGTAATTCACACTGGCTTTTCAGTGTAATGAGGCAAAGAATGGGAACAAGCCGCGGTGTTGTATCAAAGGGAGGGTTTTTTGTATGCAAACCATCTTTGTGAGAGTGGGTGGGAGGTAAAATTGGCATCTTTTGTGAGTTAATAGTGGAATCCTGCCTTGTATCCTTCATACTCTATGCGTTGGTGTGTAGCTTCCGAGCAGTGTGTTGTGAGTGACAATGAGGTGATCACGTGGTTTATTTATGGGCCTTACTTGGCTCACCTCCATATTCCACTTGATTTAGCTGCAGCAAAGAGCACAGCGCTTCGTTACACATTCCCAGAATGGTATGTGTATGGATTTTCAGCACTGTTCATGTTTTCATTGGATATAGGTGTGTCAGAATAATGTATTTGATCATAATCTTTCCTTTTAGGGCATTTCTGTTCCAAAATAACTGTCATTCTTTGTGATGGTGTAGTTAAATGGAAACAAAACTGTTAAAGCAGGCATTGACTATAAAATAGTAGATCCCCTGGGGAACTATACCTCTAGTAGATCTGGAATCATAAGAAAAACTAGCTTTGGGAATACAGGGTAGGATTTGAAGGGAATACCTTGAAACTTTTCCTTTCACAAGTCGCCCTGATTCTTTTGGGGCTTGAAGGGGCATAGGAAGATTCAGGAATATATATATATATATTTATTTATTTTTCTCCCGTCCCTCTCTTGCTCTTAGTTCTGTCTAAGAAAAATCTACATGGATGAATTTCTACAAAAAGATTGCTCACCACAGTTTGCGGCAGTTCTTTCGTCAAACACTAAATGTTTACTGAGATTCTTGGGAAGAAACTTAATCGTTTAGATTAACCGATTAATAAACTACATAGTGGGTAGAAGAATAGTTGTTACTGGCAGCCCCAAATGTATCCAAATGTTGGAATGAAAAAAGAGGTTGAATACAGAAGAGGAGGACATGTTCTGATGGATTATCATATTGTGATGATGATGGTCAGTAAGAAGTGAATAAATCTATAAGGAGCTCAACAGAGCGCTAGTCATAAAGTGGAGCTCAGAAATGTAATGGATGGATGGATTATGATTGCATGACTCATTCCATATAACTACAGTTCAATAATTGGCCACATGAAAATTATTGGATTGTACCGCAAACTATCTGAACGTGGTTTGTTTCTTGATGATTGCAGGGTCGATTAGAGAGGCTGCTTTGGATATGCAATGGATGATCTAAACAAAACCAGTCAAACCCCTTGTATTTCGGGTTGGATATAAAGGACAGCATTTAAAAAAAACTGTGGATTCAATAGGATGCATATACTTTGCTTCTTGGGTCCTATCTTTTGCACATTTTGTTTGTATTCCATAGTTAACCACTGATACTTTTAAAGTTCCTAACAGTTGCACTTCTGATATGCGGGCCTAACATCGCATTGTTTGTTATTCTGTCAATTAAGCATGTGGACCGTGGCTGACGGTAGCAAACACTTCTCTCTCCACTTCGGTAAATATTTATATATTTTTTTTCTCTCTAATAAAATTGGAAACGGAACGGAAATTCAATAAGAACTCGATTCAATCAATTCAGAACCGGAATCTTAATTGAAATCCATACAATATAAACTATACCCAACCCTACTTTGTATATTGCAGGTAGAATAGTCCATTCAAAACAGGAATCCTCTCAAGAGCTACAGTAATATCAACACATTGTTTGTTAGGGTTCTTTCACAGGTGATCATTCTTTGTTTATTTAGTTTACATATCTTATTATTTTCTCATATGGTGGCAAAGGACCCCGACACTCCTACATTACTAGGAGTTTAAAGACTAATGGCAATGATTGAGTTAAAGAGTTGAGCCTAAAACGGAACATGAGGTAAAAAGGTTTCTCATCAAGGTCTTTATCTCAATGAGTCTAATGCTTTATTCCAAATTCCACCTGTAAAGTAACTGATAAGGCGCTACGGGACTACATGTAATAACATGTTGTACCTTTTTAAAGTTAAATGCATCAATCTGATGCAGTTTGAGAGGAAAATTAAAGCTGCAGTTGAGAGTTTTTTTTACTGTAATATTTGGCAAAACTGTCATAATAGCCATTCAGCTATATGTAGGTGAAGTGGTCTGAAAATATGTTTTTATCACTTTGCTCCCCCCTGCCTCTGTGTGCTGCCCCCCAAAATTGCCACCGCTCATGTTAATTTTGACCAATCAGAGCGAGGTCAGATTCTCCGTTCTTATTGGCTGTGGGACCTTGGCAACGACGTTGATGCGTCAGTTGCGTGAGCGTTCACGACCCTAGCAGTCTGACACTAGCCTACTGTTTGGTACTAGGCTACTATGGCGGACAGCGAGTAGCAATGTCTTCACAAACGAACCCTCAATTTACCATTCCCAGGATACCAACAACTAACACCGCTAAGACAGCAAAAAAACTAGGAAAGACGAATGTTGAAAAGTTAACTGCTGAAAGGGAGACGGAGAGAGCTCGAAAAAAAAGTACACGGGCCATGTCTTCTTGCCCTATCACATCAAGACCTCTCCGACCGCGACCTCGTCCCCTTCCTCTGCCCCTTGGCTGCCTGCCGCTAGCAGCAGGACATCCGCTGGCCCTATATAGCCCTAGTCCTGTGCTCAGTGTTGCCAACTCAAAGCGATTTTGTCGCTATATTTAGTGACTTTTCAGCCCCCCTGGCGACTTTTTTTTTCAAAACAGCGACAAGCGACAAATCTAGCTTTTTTTTCTGGTGTTATTGGTGACTTTTTTCGCCAAAGCAAGTATCACCTCTTCTCAACGAGCAGCGGGAGCACTGACACGCAGCCCGCTCCTCGCGCAGCAGCCCCTAGCAGCTGCGGTCAGAGCAGGAGATACACACACACCTCTCCGCTCTGTTACAATTAGTTTGCTATCTTGCCTGGCTGTTACAGCTACTTTTGTTAGGCCTACCAGCACACTTACAATGATTTTAAGCTAACATACATGGTCTGTCTGTGATTAAAATGAAGATGCTCAATATGTACGTATGTAGTTATCATTACTAATGTTTAATCACCTCGGAATCGGACATGGTGTTTGTCTCCTGTCAATGTAACTGAATTCACATGAACGCGCATAGCTGTCGTTCGGAGGGAGGAACTACAGCAGGTAGAGCGTTGGGAAAACAGCCGTTGGGATACCAACGGCTGAAACTCTCAACTGCAGCTTTAACAGGCTTAATAAATCAACCTGTTGTGATCGAGCATACCTTATATTGAAGGTGTTTCAAGATTCAAGAAGTGTATTTGTCATGTGCACAACAATTACAGCAGTAGTCATTGGCAATTCAATTCTTAGGCCTCAAGCGCCACAGGTTGTGAGCCTGCAAGCTTGTTATGGCTCTATGATAAACTCTTAGAGCAGAGGTGATAATGTTAGGGATAATGTATAGCGAACGGGTCAATCTAGAGAAATAAAGCCAGACCAGATGAACAGGAGCCCGATCTAGTTACCAGTATCCCCCTTAATATTACACAGCTTTGAACTAAATCAATCAATTGATGTCAACAAAATATTGATTTAAATTTGACTTTGTTAATTAAGTAAATGCTTGTATTGCTTTCATTACAAAAAAAGAAGAGATGCACCGATCAACTATTTTTAGTTCGTATCCAATTCCGATATCTGGGTTGGTGGTGATGTTATGTGTAAGGCTTAAGCAATTCTAATTTAAAAGAGCAATAAATATGGACACATGCATATAGGTTTATCTTAAAGGCAGACTATGCAATATTTTATTGAAAATATAAATTCACACAAAATAATCCCTCTCAACTTCTGCCCCACTAGAATATGTGGTGGTGTGTTTATCTGCACAGTCTTCCTCTCTATGGCTGTATTTTACAAAGTAGAATTTGTAGTACAGTGCAGAAGCCTCTCCAGGGCACTAGGTAAAGGCATATACTGTAGATGGGTCGTAATAAAGTGAAAAGCACTTTGATTTTGTTATTGAGAATATACACACGCTATGCAAGTTTGAATATTCAAAATACCTTTTCTTTATTAAAAGTACCTTAGAATGCCTACATATTTTCCTTTGTATCCTTCCTATTTTTGCCAGTTTTTCGTTGGCATTACGAATTTATTTGGAGTGCCACAAAAAGGTATTACAAAGCGTTAAATTTAACCTGGAGATCCCTGTGGGTACCCTGTAATGTGATGTTGGTCTGAAAAGGCATTAAACCTGTTGGGTTGACAAGGTGAAGAATGCTTCTATCCTTCAGTACTGACAAAACGTGTTTATCCTATACATACTATATGTAGCTTAGGTTCCATATCCTTGTCATTTCACGTTGTAAATTACTTGTAAATGACAAATGTAAAGATGCTGTGTAAAGGTATTGCTCATGTTGGAAGTTTTCCAGGTTTGCTGCATTTCAGGGTGCATTTGTTTTCTCATATTCCCCACATACCTGCACATTAACGCATCAACACTTACCCTTCCACAAAGTCCTCTCCGGTGAGGCTTTACTGTTTCCAAGGCAACCTGCAGAGCGGCAGAGAGAGGAATGTCTTGAGGGGAGTGCAAAGGAAGACAAAATGCTGGAAAATAAAATAGCAGGATAGAAGGCTTCTTGTTTTTGCCCAAACAACAGGACCTAAGAATAGGAATGTTGGTCCGATTGTGTGTTAACACACTTTGATGTCGAACATGGTAACATAGAAGGTGCTGAGGACTACTGGTCGGATTGCATTTCAGTTGGGTATGGATATTTATTTTGCCCAGAGGATAAACACATATATTTTGGTGACCCTGAGCGAAAATGTTCACTTCCAATTTGTAAACAAAAACTTTCTATTTATTCCAACTCTAATAGGAAGAACACCCTAGAAAATGAACCAACGATGCACCGATCCACATTATGTACTCAATACTAATTGCCAAGACTGAAGTGCGAACCAATTGATACCAACACTTTTTTTCCATGAATCTAAAATATGTGAAACTCAATGTGTAAAACTGTTTCACATTAATACTGGCATGTTGCTACACATTACTTATGTGCTATAATTGAATCATTTATACACTAACATTCCTTTCGCACATTTCAATTGCCTTGCTCTAAGAAATTGCTGCATTGTTTGTAATAAATTATTTTGTTTGTAGCATAGATTTTGATATACTTTTTACATGATCTTTTTGTTAATGTTTTGTAACTAATAACTGTTCCAAATGTATGGCTTAAGGCTGAATCTACTGTATTAGTACCCCACCATAATCATGAACAAAAGTATCACTAGCCATCAGCTGGCCCACTAATACATTTAATTAAAGCAGTTTACTTAGCGCTGTACATTTCTTGATAATGGATAACCGTGCCTGTGTGCACCTGTTTACTTGATCTTGCATTAGGGACCACAGGATGTTTGTGTTATTGTTTGAAGGAGTAATGTCAGGGGATAGATGAGCCTAAAAAGCCAGGGGTTTTAGATTCTTCAAGCCAGACAGAGTCAAGGATGTTCAACAGATGCGTTGATTTCTCTTCCCTGCTCCCCCAGCCCTGTCCCTCATCCGTCTTGTGGCTTTCCCTGAGGTCTCTCATGCTCCCCAATCCCTCTTAGTTTAGTCTCATATATAGTGAATGGCTACTGAATGGCACATTATTCTGTTTTGCAGACATTGTCGGAAGTCATCAATTCTGTATGAGCTCTCTTTCACACCTCAGTGGCTTTCACACAGCTATTGGCCCTTTTACTGCACCTGCCGTCCTTAGCTTGGGAAATAAGGATTTGTAGAGTTTCTTCCAGTATTTTGTGCATTTTTGTGTGTGCATCTTTGATTTTGTGAACAGAGATTCAAACATTCAATCTCACAAAGCCCCAACCACAGCGAGTTCTACCAGCATCCAATGCGGAAGTGACAACAATTGCAGTTCACCAAGTGACCACTAAGGGCAGGTTTCAAAACAGAGCAATTTCTCATTGACTCCCATGTTAAATATGCTGTTTTCACAGCATTATTAAACCAACTTAAGGCCTGGTAGAAAAAAACACAATAGTCTGTATGTTTAGGTCATATCTCCATGACAATTGACTGGACCCTTTTCAGGGGCTCAAACTTTTGTGCGGGTGGGCCTGGGTAGTTTTATTTTGAAAACTTGCTTGTTCCCTGGCTGTGGCTGCTTCATGTAAGGCTGTCAAGTTTATTGGGTTTTGGGAGATTATTATATAGCAAACTGTGCTGCTCCACTCTTGGATGCAAATAGAAAACATTAACAATGCATTCAATAATACACACACTCATGTATGCACATGCTCAACTGTAGGATGCAATCTATTTCTTGAATGTAAGGGAGAGTTAATATCCGCGTTCCTCAGCTTCTCTAACCAGAAGTGATGGGAGTTGCCAGCTTTTGTCCTGCCCATGTGTAGGGAACAGGAGGCATTGATTGAATTGCTGCTTGACAAAGCAGAAACTGCTTATTGAGCTAATGCACCTACGTGTTGGGATCGATCTCGCAATGTCACTTCCAAACACACAGCAGGAAGAAGGAGAGAAAGGGAAGAGGGACTGGAAAAATAATGAAAAGAGTGAGGAGATTAGAAAGAACGAGGTATGAGAGTGATGGGAGATGAATACAAAGGTGGCTACATGAATTCCTACAGAGATGTAGACACAAACACTCAATCAGGGGTGAAGCAACTGGTTTGGATTTCTAAAACAAGTTCAACATCCCCATGCAACTATTTATTCCTTACCACATGTACAACAGTATCTCTGTGTCCGTCTACCTCTCTTTCTCTTACTTCAAAACTTGAGTCAGTCTTACTTTAACCATTGAAATTGAAAAAATAAGTAATATTGTTGAAAGAGGTCATGTCAGACAAAAGAAGTCAGCACAAAAAGCATTTCTGGCCTGGAACAAGCATTTTATACTGCAACTCTGTAGACACTACATCTCAAAAACGTGTGCAAATATATTTCCTGTAGTGCATTAAACTGTCAATCACGCACATTCTTCTGGGAACTGGTTAATCCTTTCTCTGGATTCTTCTCAACTTAAGAGACACAGCAAAGCCATCTGATTTAGAAAGTGGGAATGGATCCCTCGATTCCCGCCTTCTACCATTAGCAGCATTTCTTCCGTTTATTTATTAAAATGGAAACTCATTAGATACAACCTGTAACTCCAAAGTACAAATAAAGCTATTGTCTTTATTTTACACTACTAGCCTTTTTTAATAACCATTTCTTGAAGAATAGGTTTTACAGAATGCACAGGTATATAACTATTACCTTTTCCTGAGAAAGAGTGGATGACAAATTGAGGACTAGGTTTGAAGCCCCCCTAGCAAGAAGAGCTCATCAGTCTTATTAGGGTGGAGGGTCATCCCACAGGAGACACATCATCTCCTTCTTCATTGCCCTTTATCTAACTCGCCAGGAATGAGAGGGTGAGAAGTGGAGAAGGGAAGGAATAAAGGGAAGTAAGCAGATGATGTAAGGCACGTATGGTTTGATGGATGGCAGGTCTTCTTGCGCTCAGTGTGTGTGTGTGTGTGCACATCGGTTTGTGCGCACTTGAGCGTGTTCTAATACTTCAACTGTTAGCCACAGTGCGCCGCAGAGAGAGATGCATTGATGGACGAGGAGCATCCTTTGCCGTTTCAGCAGTGGAAGTGCTTAAAGCATCCAGTCCCGAGGGGATTGGTCCATGTCACAGTCCCCCATCCTAGTGACTTATGGACCTGCCATGACAAACTACCAAGGGCTGATGTTGTGGGTTTGGACATGGGGGGTTGGGATGTAATAGTTCACGCAATGACATAAGCCCCCCTGGATGGAAAGCCCCCTCCCTCCAATAAAAACGAAACCACTAAGTGCTGCCAAGTTTGTACCATGAAAGTTTTAGCTTGCAGAACAATTTGTGAAATAATTCCATTTGTATGAAAGCATGTGCAGGGGAGGAACATAATGGAGAGTAATGTGAAGTCACCTCAGAAATATTTTAAATGTTTTTTCTCATTATTTCTCTCAAGCTCTGTTCTGTGTTTTTTTGTCATGCATTCCCCTCCATCTCCCATTTTCATGCTCTCTCTCTCAGTTTAGAAATTAGCCTGAAGTAATAAATGGAAGGGATGTGATAAAGCAAACAGTTCACAAAGGACTGGTTGTTTTCTATACAACTCTGAAACCTTGGTTCCGTGATTTGGACTATACAGATATTCAGTAAGGTTCTACTGCTTTCTTAAAGCTCCCATATTGTGCAAATGCACTTTTCCGATGTTTTTGAACATAATTATGGGTCTACTGTGTGCCTACAGACTGCCAAAGTATCAAAAAAAGAAAGCTCTCTCCTTTTCTCACTCTCCCCTTTTCTGAAACCCTCCACCTCTCCACCCAATATACTCCAGTCAGAATTCTCCCCGTTTCTGACGTCAAAAACTGGAAAGCCAGAAGCTTCCACTGTGCAGTCCACCCCCCTATTTCTTATTGGTCCACGGCCCGAGATCCTCTCGAAAAATATTCCTTCACCCCCATGTTGTTTGCTTGTTGCTAAGCGACAAGATGCCTGTAGTACGGCAAAACATGATGAATGTTGCATAATCCACTAATTTATCTTAACCACAGCAGCCTCGTTTTTAATAACGCAACGGATAGGAAGCTACTTGTGCTTTTTTCAAACAGTGAAACTGAAATAAATGTTTTTATTGGTATTTTTGCCTGACTGGTGTATAGCTATTAGCTTTGGGACAAGCATTCAGCTTTTGCTCATAAAAACATATTTCTATTCCCCACACCAGTCTGGAAATGCCTCGTTTTTAACAGGACAAAGGATTGGAAGGTATACTGAAGAAGTCTGACTTTGAAGATAATTTTATCACTGATTTTAGTGGTATTGTTAGCAGCTAGCTCCCGAGGTAGCTTCAGGACAAGCATTCAGCTTTTGCTCATAAAAACATATTTCTATTCCCCACACCAGTCTGGAAATGCCTCGTTTTTAATAGGACAAAGGATTGGAAGGTATACTGAAGAAGTCTGACTTTGAAGATCATTTTTTCACTGATTTTAGTGGTATTGTTAGCAGCTAGCTCCCGAGCTAGCTTCACAGTAGCCACCATCTTTAGCAGCATTTTTATTGTGAACATGCCGTTTCCATTAGCGTGTGGCTGTCAGTTCATCTGTATGAACATAGTCTTTCATGTAGACAAGGATAGGTCATGTCAAACTGTTCAAAGTACGTTACTAGCACTAGACTTGGTTCTTCTCATGGGTAGGCTAAACCTAACTGTGCTAACAGGCTATACGTCATCATTGTTTACAAACAGACATAGGGCGAGGCGTATCTGGCTTCGCTTCCGGACAGGGGGCGGGGGGAGCTCAAAGATTGTATATTTACGAGGGGAGCTGCAGCTCTTTTTAAAAAATAGGCCATTGTGAGATTAGCTGAACATCAGCATAGTACAATAAATTATCTGAAAGTTTTTTTCAACAAACAATTGAAGAAAAACGTATTAGGGACCACTAAGACCATATAGTATGGTGTATAATAGAACCGAAAAGTGTATAATATGGGAGCTTTAATGCTTAAAAGCACACCATTACCTTGGCATGAAAATATTTTTTTCTGATTTACTTATATGTATTAGTAGTAGATAAATTCCCATTATGGGAATAAAGATTGTATAGATTATCAGGCAAGTTTGTAAAAAGGTATTTTCAACCTTCAGTGCTCCAGGCCTGTTCTGGGGATTGCACCAGTAATGACACTTTCAGACTTAATTTACTGCCCAAACTAATAACCTGAAATGAAATGAAGAGCGTGATGAGAACCACACACACACACACACTCACGCACACACACGCACACGTACACTCTCTTATACAGTACATGCATGCCCGTACATATGCATATACACACTTTGACAGTGCCGTTCCCCTTCATCAGTTCTAATGCAATGGTATCAGTCATCCTGTCATTTCTCCTTCTCACTCTGTCACTTACACGAACACATACTATTCCCTAGTCATTTTCACAGCTTTGCATACACCATCTCTTTCACACACATCTTTTTTTTCCACCTCAAAAATAGGCTGTCCTTACCTTTCTAACAGACATTTTGACTTCATATTTGTTAACCCACAGGTGTAACTAACTAATAACATTAATGATCGCTCCATTCCATTTCGGCTTGCCAATAAACCATGCCAGTAAATCAGCACTGGCACACCGAAATGGAATGCAGCCAGTGTTAATGTTGTTAGTTTTATCTGTGTTTGACAAGTCCAAATATCTGCTGTAAAAAAGTTAACTATTCCTGTATCTTAGACCATCCTGCTGTCCTTCAAATTCTATCTCAGCTGACCATCCTACCCCCTCAATATGTTGCTCAGACTTTTGTGACACGAGTTATGTTGATCCAGCCTTACATGGTTACAGCGACAGGGGTGAAGCATTTACGTGCATGCCACCAGGGCCCCCTGTGGCTATACTCCAGTACTGAGGCCTCAGTCTCAGCAGCTAATATGCTAATCAGACCCCAGTCCTCGTGTATATGC
Organism: Ammodytes marinus; assembly: GCF_949987685.1. Taxonomy (NCBI): domain Eukaryota; kingdom Metazoa; phylum Chordata; class Actinopteri; order Uranoscopiformes; family Ammodytidae; genus Ammodytes; species Ammodytes marinus. Next base: position 16,118,043 of record NC_137221.1, read on the forward strand.
TAATCTGGTAGTGATGGAGGGGAAGCTGTAATAAGATGGCCTTGGCTGGTCAAAATAAAGGCTACAGCACAGTGGAGCCTAAAAGTGACAAGTTAGTCTTTCATAGGCTTAAGCCAAGAGGGAGAGCACCAAAGTTAAAACCAGTTACTTTAAAAGGTAAATCAGTACTACTGAGTCATTTAGGGAAGCAGCCTTGGTGTCTGAGCAGGTGTCCTACCTACCTACACATGATGGAAAATATCCGCTGTGAAATCACTAATTGGGATGTAGCTAGAAGTGCAGTAATGCAGCTGCCGTACTGTCTGCTGTCCAAATTGAGTCATTGTTTATTTTACCCTGTAAGAGCCTCTTTAGAAAAGTAGGGGATGTTATGGGTGGCTTTTGCTGATGTATTTTGCTGTTGGCCATCAGTGCTGACAATGAATTCCTAAAAATGTCTTGTTTTATACTGGTTATGGGTATTTATCTTGAAACAAATGAAAAACATTTCTAAACCTGAATTTGGCACTGGATTTGTTGTTGACAAAAACATTTTACTGTGCAGCCAATTTAAGCGGCTTACCTCTGACATGTTAGAATGTACATTATGAAGCTAGATAGGGTAGAGAAACAAATATGCATAGAGCGTGATGTTGAGGGGCCAGTAAGCTGTGTTGCTGTATAGGAGCCATTCGGTCCTCTCTGGGGTTCAGCCACATCCCTGTGGAGAGACAGAGTTTCATCCAAAGTCCAGCACATGCTCTGGCCAGCTCCCTCACTGTGTGGGAGGGTTAGCTGTATAATGGCGTACCTGTGTGTGTGTTTAATGCATGTTTGGTCATGGCAGTTTTATTCATCCATTGAGGATTTATTTTGACATTCTGCTAGATCAAAAACATCTACCAGCCAAACACACATATAGTATTGTAGCCAATTCAAAAATAGGTTTAGCCACTCTACTGTATGTCATCAAAGGGTAACATAATCTACACCCATATATGTGCCTTTTACTGGAAGATGTTCAGGAGCAAGAGATTGGCTGAACTTTCTTTGAACCTGATTTGCATAACAGCACACAATTAGACAAGGTCATGTCAATATGCTCACTAATTTGCATGAAAGCACATGAAAGACAAGCCTTGATAATCAAGATGGCAATCCATGAGTGACTGAGTAACTACAATGGTAATCTGACGCACTTTAGAGAGAAACAAGGAAAATGTAAATCTACTTAATGGTAGAGTAGAGTCAGTGATTCAGGAGCTTGTTCTTCAAAATCAGTGAATATCTCCTCATGATCCACTTTCAGTCCGTTCTGTGTGTGCGCTGAAAAAATAAATCAAATTTAAATACACTGCCTAGGCTCTGTAAACTGGTATGTTGCTAGCTACCATTGGCCCCTTTGTTTACATACCAGTTTACAGAGCACAGGCTGTGTATTAACACTGGACTTTTCTTTTCAGCGCACACTCAGTTTGGATATGTAGCAAATCATGAAGAAACTATCTGATTTTGCATCCTCCAGGATCGCTGACTCCACCTTTTAATTGGTTGTATAGTGTTTAAAAGTATTATGTTACACATCTTGGTACTTTTATTGACTGTGCAAATGTGTTTTGTGGGACTGTCTTAGAACGTCTGCCATCAACTTGTGTATGGCCGGGTAAACATTTTATTTGTATATTTGAAGGAAGTCATCGCTTGGGTCAAATATGCTGTCGTTAGCAGATGGCTGTATTTGTGTGTGCGTGCAATGCATCTGTGTGTGTGTGTGTGTGTGTGTGTGTGTGTGTGTGTGTGTGTGTGTGTGTGTGTGTGTGTGTGTGTGTGTGTCACCAGACTTGTACTTTTCCCTAATTTTCTGGCACTTGTCAATACCAACATGATGCAGTCTGCCACAGACTTGACCAAAAACTGCCTCATTATTAACTGTCCATTTTCTCCCCTATCTCTCCAGCACTGCCCAGCTACACTTGTGGTAATCCTGGACAGCTACTCAATGGCAACCAGCAGGGCTCCACGTTCAACATTGGGGACAAAATTCGCTACAGCTGCAGCCAAGGCTACGTGCTGGAGGGTCACACCACCCTGTCCTGCCTCGCCACTTCGGCAGGCACTGCTGCATGGGATTTCCCCCTTCCCTACTGCAGAGGTATGTAGGTGGGGCAGTGAGGTTGGTCTATCATAACACGTCTTTAGTTTTGTCCACAAAAGCTTTACACTCATTTAATTGTCTTATGCTGCCACATTATTATTATGATTATCAATTTAGTTTAATACATATTTTTAATATGACTCATTTAAATGTGGTTTCAGCGATTCTGAAGAATTACTGTCGTCAATAACACTTTTTGTCAAAATCAGTGAATATCTCCTCACATCCGCTACCTGACTTCGCGATACGATATGTATCACGATACACTGGTCGCTATACGATATATCTTGATATATCACGATATATTGCGATATTCTATAAACAAGTTGCCTTGTCAAACATAACAGCACAATATATTGATAATTGCACAGACAAATTAAGTCAAAACTATTTCATTCACAACTTCCTTTACTATTTTCTTCCTTTTTTTTGGTTTTGGCAAATGATCAAACACTGCTGCAGCTGCCATAACATCAAAATAACAAATCCAATTCACTCTTGTACTAACTGTACAGGACACAATGAAAATGAAAACACATCAGTGTGCTTTTGTGACACAGTGAATCTTAAGTATTCTTATAAACAAAACTGATCTAACTTCAATAGTCAGTATCCTAGAGGCTCAGGCCTGACAGCAGACATGGGTTTGAATCTGACCCGTGGTTGTTCTCTGCATTTCATTCCCTCTCTGCCCCATTTCATATCTGTATCGCTGCACTGTCGATAAAGCCTTGAAAAGCAAAAAAAAAAAGGCAAAAAATACTAAATCGATACTGATATCGCAAAGCTAAGTATTGCGATATATCGATATATCGATTTTTTTACACAGCCCTACTAATCTCTATAAACGGGCATGGTGGGCCCCCTTTGTTTTCATACCCATTTACAGAGCCTAGGCTGTGTATTAATACCAGTTTATTTTCAGCGCTTACACAGTACGAACAGGTAGCTCCTCCTCCGGTCCACAGAAACACTCACATTTACACCCGGGTCCACATGACCAGACACAGATTTATGTGGTTATACTGATATCTTATTTATCATGACAGGACCTCATGTGTTAGCTCCCAGTCAGGTGCTTGTGCCAGTTGTCCTCCCTTCACAGTTCGCGAGCTTCCCTGCGGCAGCGACACCTGCCAGTGTGTGTTGTCTGACCCAACATGACACAGTCCTTAAAAATAGTTCACTTTAGGCAAATGTGATGCAATTTGACATAGTAAGGTAGAAATACACCTTGTATTAAAAGTGAATTCTTACTGGAATACATGTACATATAATATAGGTGAGAGTATTTAATATCCATGTACTGTATGTCTGTTTTCTGTGCCTGTGTGTCCATGTGGCCAATGGTTTGTGTCAGTGAGCCTGCTGAGCAGAGCGCTGAGACACTGTGCCATCTGCAGCTAGGCCGGGAGTCAGGAAGCCCACATAGGAGCACACATGGCTGGGGACCACGCGCCAGCACACCCCCCTATCCTACATCCCACCCAATCACATGCGGACACACGCACATGCCACCAAGCCTCTAAAATCTAAAACAAAACATTTGTCCATTTCGTTATCTGTTCATTGCAATTTCTTACATTTTATGTAAGAACTCTGTCATCTCCCTGTCCTCAGTCTTTTGTAGATGATTTACTGACAATGTTTCTGTCCACACTTAAAGTTGTAGTCAGCGATTCCAGAAAATGCTTGTTGACAAAATCCCTCTTTGTCAAACCTGTTAGTATCTCCTGATGATCCACTGCCTGTCCGTACTGTGTGTGCATGCTCTGAAAAATAAATAAATAACTGGTGTTAATACACAGGCTCTGTAAACTGGAATGCAAACAGAGGGTATGTAAACAAAAGGGACCACAGTAGCTAGCAACATGCCAGTTTATAGAGCCTAGGCTGTGTATTATCACTGGACTATTTTTTGTCTCCTCTGACTCAAACTTTAACTCAGCTCTCTCCTCCATGCGCACCCAGGCTCCTTATTAAAAAAGAAAAAATTGCCCAAGCACTACAGGATGTGACCATGCCATCTTTTCAGCATAAATTACACAGCAACAATTTTTAGAAGGTAGCAATTTCCCCTGTGATTAATTATGGTCTCCCTGTGCCACATAAAAGTCAACGTGAACACCTGAGTGCTCCTTCATAATGCATAAATGTATGGTGAATGTCACTGCAATTTTAAAGCTTGCTGGCCATATGTGTAAGTGCAGAACTCACACTGTACTTTGGAAGCTGGGGAGAACATTTTGGCACGGTCACCGTGCCAGCACTGTCGGGCCATATAGATGAGCCAGCCATTGATGGCACAGATAATCTTTTACATTTTCTGTCTCATGCTCATCAATTTGTTCTCTTAAGCTATAATATCTTGAGTATGCTTATAAGTGATTTAACATCACTCTTTTATTCAGTTTCTGACACTGTCATAACCCCAATCTGCTCACGGTCTACACACTCACTCTTTTCTCTACTCCCTTAGAATTATACCTCCCCTTTTTGATGCTGCATATCTTTCCAGAAAAAGGCTTACTAGTGACAAGTTCTAAATGTCACTGCCATCTTACACACACTAACACACACACTTACATACCTTTTTATCTTTAGTGTACATATCTTTTTCTACCTATTACAAAATCACTCTGATTTATAGTCTTTTTTTGTGACATTCAGGTGTCCCATTTATAATCCAAAATACAGTTTTCTAGTCTTCTTTGCTCAGTTCATGTTTGCTGTATATTTACATGAATGTTTTTAAAGCTTGCATGCATTACCCTTGCTTCCCCGCATCTTGGTTACCATGACACTGTATCGAAGCGGCACTATTAAAAACCATGACATCCTAAGTGACAGCCTTAAAATATGTTCTGTTCAACCATGGGAAGCATCCTGACATCTACAATTGACTTAGAATAAAATGTAATAAGTTTCTGCACACCTCACATATGTAGGTGTGTAACAGTGCTTTAGTGTCAATCAGTCCACGGTATTGCCATTTTTAGTTTCCTATTCTCTCTTGCCAGAGGCAGCCACACAATGGAGAGAGCAATGCAGAGAGTCAAGGTGATGGGTAGAGTTTGGAGTCAGAGACTTCCCTTCAAGTGTGAAGAAACCAGCTTGTGTGGAGAATATCAATGCACTTCCTCATCCTTCCTTCTGTTTGCCTTCTATTTCCTGTCACTCCCACTGCAACAATCACCTGTCACCCCCCTCGCCATCTCTCTCTTTTCTCATTGTCCACCCTCCCTCTGCACTTTTCTCTCGCCCATCCCTCGCTTGTCACCTGTCATCCTCTTCATACCCTCCTTCTCGCCCTTCTGTCGTGGTTTCCCTCCCATTTCTAGTTCACACCTCACAAGTTTCCGTTCGTCCGTACACTCCTTTGCCCTCCCTCAAGGGGGTTGCCATGGTGATGGGTAGGATGGATGATCGACAGGGCCCTGTTGCCTCTGAGATTCTTTTTGCCTCTTTAAAACTCCACACACAGCTAGCTGGCCTCTCTCACTAATGATCCCACACCACCCTGACACAGAGACGTACACATAGACATACACAATTGACAGGCAATATTAGTGTACTTGTCATTCAAAATTTATTTTGATGTGCTCTGTATATATATACTGGAGTTATACACACATACACACATTTCAAAGTCTGTATTTTCCTAAAATTCCACACAAGAATTGCACTTGCAGCTCCGATATCGCATGATTCTGTACTGTTCAAAGTTTTAATTAAAATATCAGAAAATGGGCAAGGGGAAGTATCTTGGCAACACATTAAATGCATGTTTTATTATTTAATGGTCTACTGAAAGCAGTCATGAGGAGGGAAGCGATGCTTTGATTAAAGCAAATCTGAATTAATCAGAATTTAATAACTTCCACTCCTATCTTGCATTGGGTTGCATCACACACTTCACCCTGCTCCCTACTGATTGTAAAAACACTGTAGGGCATTTTCAAATCCTACCACTATCACTCTGGCCTATGGCGGAAATTGCAGACAGCGAAACAATATGGTGTAACTCATGCACATTTTCAAGCCCCTACATTTGAAAATATGCACCTAAGACTCATGGCAAAAAAGATAATTTGCCACCGTAGACAATAAACAAATCTGAAAAAGCACACAAGGTTCTCTGCAAAACTTCCTCCCCACTTATGTGGCATAGTTTGGAAGACTTTTCTTGCTGAATCATTACATATGCATCTTAATAGTCATCAGATGTGTTCTCAAAGTGGTTTTGCTGTTTGATAATAATTATTGAGTTGAATCAGTGTTAAGTTTCCTCCTTGACATTTAATGCGTTTAGTTACTGCCTGCGTTCCACATACTGCCGATGTTCTATTTCTTTCAATAGAGAGAGGTCTAGCTCTTCGAAGACAGTTTGAGATTGTCTGTGATTTGATTATCTTTGTTTTTTGTTTGTTTTAATTTTATCCCCCCCCCCCCCCCCCCCCCGTACTCCTTTCAGCGGACGATGGGTGTGGCGGGACACTGCGGGGCCAGAGCGGAGTTATCACCACTCCCAATTACCCAGCCGAGTACAACAACAACGCAGACTGCACCTGGACCGTGCTGGCCGAGCCGGGAGACACCATTGCCCTGGTCTTCTCTGACTTTCAGCTGGAGGACGACTATGACCTGCTGGAGGTCAGCGGCACCGACGGATCTTCACAGTGGTGAGTAGCCCAGCCAGCCTTCAGCATTTTGTCTGGAGAGCGAGCTCAGTGAGGGACAGAAGGGGATGGGGGGGGAGACAATTATATATGGTGGTTGTTTGTCGGAAATGCACCTGTTGGAAGAAGAACAAGAAGTATATAATAAATAACTAAATACATCTTCTTCTCTTTATCTGACTTGAGGCAGTGGTGGATGATCCCATCTCAAGTAGCTAGCTTCTTGTCCTTGAAGGCTACTGTAGTTTCTGTAATTATTTGAAAGGTTGCATTCTAGAATCTCTCCACAAGATGCCACTAAATATTCCTATATTACACTGCACACTTTATAAGTGTAATTTGACCACTCAATCGTTACACTCTCAATTATTCTCTGAATTAACGTTACTCAGTCCCACATAAACAGCCATGCTCAGCTCTAATGATGAAGCGGTAGGATATCCTGGTGTCAGTATGGGTCTCTCACCATCTGTGGCAGTTCCTCCTCTCTCTGACAGCTCTCTCAGCTCAGGAAGTAATTAGTGAGCCCTATTACCAGCGCCAGCCGTATAGTGTTGTTGCACCCACACACAGTATGGGCACAAATGGACATGTGCACATAAGTCTTCACACTTTCAGCAAGACTTCCATATATTTGTGCTGGCACTCAGAGAACTCGTACAAACAGATGTACCACACTCTCTCTGCCACTTCTGTTCTTCCCTCACTCACACAGCTAAAATTAGCTTGAAAAATATACATGATTTAAATACAGGTGAAGAGATGCACCTGTTATCCGCCTGGATAATCCACTCCGCTTTCTTTGTCTTAAATTAAGTACAAACATTCAGGTTTAGTTCCAAGATCCTCTAGGAGACAAGCAGCTCTGGTAAACAAGAGAAGACAGAAGAGACTTTGAAGTTACAGCCACAGGCAGTTGGCAGGAAGGGACACCGGGTAGCACTGGCTGAGCTATTAAACACTTGGAACACACACACACACACACACACACACACACACACACACACACACACACACACACACACACACACACACACACACACACAAACACAGGGACAGTGGACTGTTGATAGAAGGAACAGGTTCATAAAGAATATAAGAGAAATCATCTTAGAATGAGTTAGCCCCTGGAAACGCGTGTCAAATTCACTTATTCACTCAGTAGTTAGGCAAAAAACACTTCCCGAAAAAGAACTTGATTGACTCTGAGCAGTATACAAACTGAAAATGGTGCCTTGTAGCCTGATATTAAAGTCTCTTTGAATCTGTGCTTGGCCAACTGAGAGTTGAGCGCTTCCCAGTCTCCCACAGACAGCAGCCTGACTACAGTTATTTTGCACATGTTACGACGTCGTCAACTCGTTTTACCAGATTTGGATTTTATCTTAGTTGTGTGGTGCCCTCAAATCTCCTTTGAGTACGTCATCTTTGTGGCGACCTATGGTGGTGCACCTGCGGCATGGCTGCTCTGTCTTAAGGATTAAGGAGTAAGGAATAATGCGACCAGAAAAGATGGTGGTTGGCAAGCTGAAGCTATGCATCGTGCAAGTCACAGTTGACAATGCACATTGCAAGGAAAAGGCAGCACAGGAGACAGAGGACACGGTGCAGACATGCAAGTTTGTCTATTGTTTCATTTTCCCCCTAATCATCCTGGCTTGGGTTTTACCCCCAGTATTCACTTCAGAAGTTTTTTATTTTTTTATACAATAATTGACATGCCTACTGTATGTCCAAAACAATACATTTATCTTTGAGGTGTCTTGAAATTTGAGAGTTGGCAGGGGAAAGTAAGGAGGACAGACAAAGGGGGTGCTAGGGTCAAACAGTAAGTATTACCAGACATCAGAGGAGAGAGGTGGAGGTAGGGCAAGGAACTTTTTTGGAAGGGGGGGTGGATGTGGAAGTGAGGAACAAGATAGATGGGTTTAGAGGGATTACGACTTTCCAGCTGGTGGCCAATTACAGAGGTCAAACAGAGCACCATGATGGTGCTGACTTAAAGCACACATCCTCAGTGATAATGCTTGATGATTGTGCTGTCACTTTCTTTCACACAACATTGGATAACTGGACTGGTCTGTAATTCAATCACTCTTGTTTGTACAGGGTTAAAAAATGCTGCTTCAGGTCTTCTATACATGACTTTCTGACCAAGAAGGCATATTGCTTATTCTTGGTTCTCTTTTCAAATCCTTATTTATTGCTTCTATGGGCCATATCTCTTATGTGAAGTTAGAAGACACAATGTGATATATCATTTTTGCTTGACCAAATGGGAGGAATGGGTTAGTGTTTGTGTGATTTTATGATGTCATAAAATCCAGCCCACTGGCTACCTAATTCCGACTGTCGGGAGTTTTAGGAGCAGTATCGATTAATACCTGACAGACAGGTTGAGTGTTCCAATAGGCGAAGAGAGGCCAGGGAGCAGGGTCAAAACCCTGCTTCCCGATCGATCCACAACAGCTCAAACGAAAGCAGGTCAAGTTTGCCTGCTCCCTGTTCTCTTATATGTGTATGTCTGTGTGTGCATCTTGAGAGAAAGGGAATGAACTAGAACAAACACCATCAATCACCATCAAAAACATCACCCGTCTGCATATGTGATTCCAATCTTGCTCACTTACATTCTTGCTTACGGAACAGTTCAGTGCTTTGATTGGCGGCCCTGCAGAGTTAGCATTCTGAAGAGGCAGCAGGAGAGGACAGCCTTGAAGACTGACTTCAGGAGCTGAAATGTGCGTGTGGATTGAATGTGGCAGTGGGAAGGGCTGGTTAAAACGGCATCTGAAATTTCCACCTCCACTCTGCATAACTCTGACAGGACTTCTTCAGTGCTGCTGGCCCAGGGGAACACATTACTCTGCCATTACACTGTTTGCATCCACATTGATTTTCTTCCCCATCACCATCCACTTTGAGGCAATGTAAATAACGCCTGACTCTCACCAATTGCCAGATGCTCATTCGCCCGCTTGCTACTAAGTGGAACTCACAGCTATTCGACTGGTAATTTTCTTTTGCGCTCAATTGTTTTGCAAAGCACCATGATACATATTCATCCACCAGTAGTTCTCCCTTGAGCAACTCTCACAGCCCCATGGATACTGTAAATAATATAACATATATGGATATAGAGTGGGATACTGGCATTACTCCCTTGGTTCTACAAAAAAATGGCCTTCTGTAAAAAATAAAAAATTGCTGTAGCCTATCACACTTCAGTGATCGCACCATTTTTCAGAAAGTGTTCACAAACAAAGCCTATGTCTTTGTTTTCTGTTCTGGTAACTTTTGTGAACTCTATTTCCCATTAGTGTTATTTTTTATTTCTTCTTTTTTAATGCATCCATTGCTGACAACTCAAAGCTCCCTAGATAAATGAAACCTATTTCTTCCTGTTAGGAGATCTGAGAGCCCAATGAGTTTTGATCCCTCTAGGTAGCCTCCCATCTTTTCCTTTCTCCTCTTCCTTTTAACCTTATACCCTAAGGACTTAAGACACTGACATTTAGCTGGCATATGGATTATTCCTGCAGTGCTGATATGTGTCATCTTGTCCCAACCCGTTGAAGGAGCACACTGTGTGTGTGTGTGTGTGTGTGTGTGTGTGTGTGTGTGTGTGTGTGAGTGTGTGTTTGTGTGAGAGAGTGATGTGTGTGTATGAGTCAGTATGTGAGAGACTGAAAGAGATAAAGAATTGTTGGAAGAGAGTGCAGAACACTGGATATATATTGATTGGCTGTTAGGTTGACTCACCTGAGAGTGAGTGAATGGCCTTCGGAACAGAATTTTCAATCCATGGGCTGTTTTCTCTGGTTTCCGATGGGAGTTGGAGCAATATGAGTGTGTTCCATTTTTGTGGATATAAATGCCTCAGCTTTTGTTTTTGTGTTTTCAAAGAGAAAGTTTTTTCATGTTGGGACTCTTGAGATTTAAGTTTCCTGCAGCTCAGATTCGGTTATAAGTTACCTTAGATGATCCAGTGCATAAATATTTGTGAGCATTGCTGTGTACATGTCAAATGAGATATTACACTTGTATGTCAACTCCTAATTCACCATCAGGGGTACCAATGGTACAACTATCTATCTTGTGAAGCTATTTGCTGCTAGATGTACTCTCCTTATAGTTATTTTCTGTAATAATTGTCACACAGGGAGAGTGTGTATGAATATCGGCAGCGTATGCAGGGATACTTTGCATGGTTGTGTTTCATCTCAAAATCAACACACATTTTTTAAATTTGATGAAACTGGAAATGTGGTTGCCATTTTTTGTCAGTGTATATAAAAAAATAAAGCTTAAGATCAAAATCTTAATCTTTATTATATATAACAGTAGCTAGGCTGCCAATGGCAGCCTAGCTACTGTTACTGTCTAGCCCTGTCATCACTAGTCTGGTCACGTTTAAGATGCTCTGACTCGGGTGTTCCTCTCTCTCTCGTCCGCGCCCTTTCTATGTGATTGTCATAAAGCATCTTAGTGGATAGTTTGGTCTGATTGTCTAATGAAAGTCTATGGTCTTTTATTGAACATTCTATAGTAATTTACTGTAAAGGGTGCCATCATCATGAAACCCACATAAAAGTCATCCAAAATAAAAGTAAACTAAGTATAATGAAGAGGTTGCTTTGTATGGGCAGAGATTTGTGTCAGTAGAACTTGAATTCGAATTGATAGAACTTGAATTCGAATTGATCGACTTGAATAGGAATTGATCAACCTGCATTTGAATTATTGATACTTGAATTCGAATTTATGCACTTGAATATGAATTATCCATTTGAATTTGAATTAATTGTACTTGAATCTGAATTTTATTTACTTGAATCTGAAACAGTTAATATTCCAAATGACTTTCAAATAAAAATTCAAAATTCAAGTTTTCAAATTCAAGTAGAAAAAATTCAAGTAGAAAAAATTCAAGTAGAAAAAATTCAGATTCAAGTAGAGATGTGCACATCCGGTTTCTTTGAGGAAGAGCAATCGAGTGCAGATCTCTGATCCTAGGCTACAGCGTCTGGCCGGTGACCGTTATTTAACGTTCTGGAAATATAAAGTCATACATTAATTTGTTTAATCATCGTCTGTATTTTTGACCTCTTGTTTTATAATCGAAGTATCTTTTAGAACACTAATCACGTTTGAGTAATGAAACTGAAAGTAGTTATAATATCGCCAATATGCTATATCAATGAAAACAGACGGTCAAACAGCGTCCAAATGAGCTAAAATCCTAAATCCAATAAACAGTAACATGGCAAACTTATTTTTAGGCAAGCTCTAATTGATTATTTATTCATTTTTTCAAACGTTTACATGTTTAGAGGCGGAGGATTCCTCCCTCTGTCCGGCTTATCAGACAGCACTCAGCTGTCTGTCAGTTGAACTGGACAAGCAAACGTAAAATCATCAGGAAATGATAAAAACATCCCGATGGAGATTTCTATGCAGTGATTTTTTGATTTTACAGGGTCACGTTGTGGCAGTGACACTCTTTCATCAGTCGGAGCTGCAGCGTAAAGTGAAAACAAACTCAGAGTAGGCCTATATATATAGTCATACTATAGTCAAAGGCGAACATATATGGGCCCTTTACTTGATGCATGCGCGCTCACCGGCCGGCGGGGACACAATTCTTATCAGCGGTAACTTGGCACGATACCGGCACACACCTTGGAGGAGCAGATGCGCAGGTGAACATTGCATCCTGTCAGCGCGTCTCTCTCTCTCTCTCTCTCTCTCTCTCTCTCTCTCTCTCTCTCTCTCTCTCTCTCTCTCTCTCTCCTGTGGTAGGGCGCTTAGCAGACGGAGCGAACGTATAGTGACTATGTTGAAGTTATCTACTGCTTTGTGCCATTACCCTGGATTTTTAATGATAACCTAATGCTCATTAGTGCGCGCCTCTCAGCACTCTGACTCTACCGAAGTGCGCATGGGAAGGCGGGGCACAAACGTAATCTTGTCCTGGGCACGGGGAAGAAATGCGACGGGCATAGGCCTATACTGTAGCCTATACAGTATAGCCTATAAACTGTATATATATATTATAGTGTATATTTATGATCTGTCAAGTTGATGTGAGGGAGCAGGAGATGGGAAAGAGGACATAGGCTATGAGACTGTTTACAGAGCAATCGCGGGAGCACAGGGCAAAGTGTAGGGGGGCGGAGAGGGGGTGCAGGCGGTGGTGATCTCTTATCTATTGTAGCCTAAGTGTTTATTAATGACTATAGGCCTACTCTGAGTTTGTTTTCACTTTACGCTGCAGCTCCGACTGATGAAAGAGTGTCACTGCCACAACGTGACCCTGTAAAATCAAAAAATCACTGCATAGAAATCTCCATCGGGATGTTTTTATCATTTCCTGATGATTTTACGTTTGCTTGTCCAGTTCAACTGACAGCTGAGTGCTGTCTGATAAGCCGGACAGAGAGCGTCGGAGGAATCCTCCGCCTCTAAACATGTAAACGTGTGAAAAAATGAATAAATAATCAATTAGAGCTTGCCTAAAAATAAGTTTGCCATGTTACTGTTTATTGGATTTAGGATTTTAGCTCATTTGGACGCTGTTTGACCGTCTGTTTTCATTGATATAGCATATTGGCGATATTATAACTACTTTCAGTTTCATTTCTCAAACGTGATTAGTGTTCTAAAAGATACTTCGATTATAAAACAAGAGGTCAAAAATACAGACGATGATTAAACAAATTAATGTATGACTTTATATTTCCTGAACGTTAAATAACGGTCACCGGCCAGACGCTGTAGCCTAGGATCAGAGATCTGCACTCGATTGCTCTTCCTCAAAGAAACCGGATGTGCACATTTTTACTTGAATCTGAATTTTTTCTACTTGAATTTTTTCTACTTGAATTTTTTCTACTTGAATTTTTTCTACTTGAATTTTTTTCTACTTGAATTTGAAAACTTGAATTTTGAATTTTTATTTGAAAGTCATTTGGAATATTAACTGTTTCAGATTCAAGTAAATAAAATTCAGATTCAAGTACAATTAATTCAAATTCAAATGGATAATTCATATTCAAGTGTATACATTCGAATTCAAGTATCAATAATTCAAATGCAGGTTGATCAATTCCTATTCAAGTCGATCAATTCGAATTCAAGTTCTATCAATTCGAATTCAAGTTCTACTGACACAAATCTCTGCCCATAGCTTTGTGCTTAGTAGAGTTCAACAGATTCCAGAGTGTGAGACACAGCCCAAGGTATTTGTGCAGTGCATGGCATAAGACTTGCTTTTCATTTTTGCATTCACAAACACTGGTTACTGTTTACTCATATATCCCCCTAACTTTGAAAGCTGAATCGTGCAGACTTGATACTATTGTTGTTCGTTTTTGAATCTATATGAGTTGTACATGTAGTGTAATTGTGATTTTTACCTTTGCACAATTGTGGATAGGAATTAGGAGCTGTTTTGATGCAATTGGGATGATTGTTTTCTTTAATGAAGTACTTCACAAGTATTTTATCATTCAAAATGGACATACAATAGAGCTTTTCACTCCAGTGTAGATTTGCACTTGTGTTAATCAATATGGAAGGCTGTGAATTATTATGTCCTTATTTTTCATCCACTCCTTAGGTTTATTGATTAACGTTTTGTGGTATTGCCAGTGTGTTGGGTGTTCTTTAGGACAAAAATAATGTATGTACAATACTAACATGTGTTTGGGAATAAATTGTTTTGAATTTACCTCAATATTAGTTGAATGCTGGGAAGAACTTGGTCATTGATTGTTTGCAAGTACAGGTTTTCCTTTTTCAATTGCAAATCGGCCAACAGTTATTCAAATACAATTCAAAAGCACCCCTCCCCCCCCCTCTCTTCACTACTTTCTTCTGCAGTGTCAGCAGTATTCATCTAAAACCATAGTTTGGCTTATTGGCCTGCGCTCGACCAGTGGATCAATAGCTGTCTTTGCCAGTCTCTCCACCATGGCCCCTCAAAGTCTGTTTGTTTGACTCACGATTTATTAACAGCAGCGCGTGGTGGAGAACTCAATCTGCAATGTGCCATCGATCAAAACTTCAGTTATGATGAACTTTGCGCCACCCGCCAAGAAATGCTCCAGCCGAACATTATCTCCAGCACCTGGTGCCGTGCTGCAGATTGGCTCACCCCAGCACTCCACACTTTGTTACTCCCTCTGTCACATTGCTCAGGCTAAGAGCTGGAGAGGCGAGGGGATTTTTAGTGCAGAGTGCAAGGTTAGCGAAAAATTGGCCAAAGCTTACCCATGTAGTCCATCAACTTTCCAAGCTGCTTGTTTTTTTTTCTTCTTCAAGGTTTCAGTTATATTGTCATACCTACACCTCAAATCAAAAAGTGAAGGGATTTTCTTCCTTTTTGTCATTATCAAGTCGTTATAACACGGCGGCACTGATACATGCTGTTTTCTGATTGCTCAATCACGGTATTATGAGCAACTTTTTCTTGATAATACCTCCTGTTCAGGATAATTCACCATTGCTATGGACCTACAGACATTGCTTCGATCTATCACCTCATGCCATATCAATCCGCTGACAGACTTCTACAAACAGTCACATACTATCCTACTCCTTCAAAAAAACGATGGAATACTTTTTCAACATAAATATATCGTGAGAGCAGGGAACTTCAGAGTGATGGTTAATGTCTGTAAAGACTCCAATCAAGACGACATGAGTAAGTTTGGCCACAATGTTTATATACCGTTGCTATGTAGGAAGTTCAGACCTTAGCAGGGTACTTTTTGTACCGTAAGCATACAAATCATTTGTAAATCAATAAAACCAAATTTAAAATATATTTTGCTTCAATTAATTAATAAATGTAGTTAGCTGCAAGCTCCTGTTCACCTTACTGTCTTTATTTCTCGAGAGTGACCCATTCACTCACTATACATTATCTCTTACTTAATTGTCATTGTTCTCCGCTCTGCTATGTTAATAAACAGCGGGTGCAGCATTTTCTTAGCCAATATTTAGTCTAACCTGTGAACCACCTCCATCAAGGGAAGCAGCCTGGATGGAAATGTGTGTGTAAGCATGCCTAACCATGTGTTACGTCAGCCCTCATCCCAGTGAGACCGGCGAACACGTAGAGGTTAGAGGTAATGACCCAGATCACGGTGCCCTGACTTGGTCTCTTAAGTTGTGTTTACTAAGCACTGCACCACTGGGATCCAATCTGTCGTGTGTAACACTTCCACAGATGCACTAATGGCTTATGATTTGTTTGTACACAGAAACATATTAGAAGTTAGGCACATTTGCGCGCTGGGCCCCCAAATGGATTAAAGTTTTATTTTAGTTTTTTTAGATACATTATTTGATATATGCAAAAAAAAAAAGATTCAACATGTTCCCGTGGGTGAACTTTAACACTGACATAATGTCAATATCACAGTAGTAACTGTACTGTTCTACATTTATGACAAGTAGAAAATGTAATTGTCATTAATCCTCTTATCCAAGTGTTTTCACCATTTTTCTCTTGTTCTATAATCCCCCAAAAACCCTTAATTCTGCCCTTTAGGACACATGAGCTTGGGATCTGTTTACTTAAAAAGAGTATGCCTTCCTACTTATTTTTTGGAGACATGATATTAACAGCTGCAGAACTGTTGACATTTAAGTCCAAGGATCAAAGTAGTCAAACAGTTAATCTCCTCTTCCCAACGTCTTTCATCATCAGTCACTTCTGTAAAAAGAAAAATATATATTAAAAATAAACGAGTCACACATGTTTTTTTTCTGCAGCTTCCACTGATGATTCATTCCACAGCTCACTTTGATCCCATAATTTGATTCCTGGGTCAAGTAGTGCTAACCTAAAGAAGCTTGCTTCTGACGCCTTTTGTGATGGTGTGATCAAAAGAAAATAGTGGCTGTATGGAAATTGATTTTAGTGCCTTGCTTGGTCAACAGCTTTGTTTTATACCACATTTGTCTACCTTTAACCTTGACTTCCCGCCGTCTTTCTTTGAAAGCGTGATTGGGGCGACACACTAAGCTTCACAGGCTGTGATGGACGTCGTGCCACTCGATTAATAAATCCCAGTAATTAAGGAGGATAGAGCCAAAAGGGAGAGAGAGGGCAGAGAGGGGAGAGGCTTAGAAGGAAAGAAACATATGAAATCATTAGGCCAAAAGCACAGCAGTGCACTCAGTGGTCTTTTGCAGAGGACACTGGGTATGGCAATTCGATTGTAAAAAGCATGGCAGTGAGGACAAGTACACACAACCCTTTATAGCCAAGTCACTGCATGCATCTGATTGTGTAATGCTGTGTGCACACACAATGTTTAGCTGCAGAAAACTGCACTGCAAAACGTTCCAACAGGTCCATTTGAATATATCCAGTATTCAGTGTTGAAGTCTGAATTTATGCCCTGTGTTGGATTAAAACCACTAAATTGAGAGCAGCTTTTGTCTATTTTCTTAGACACGAGTGAATGTCTAGTAGGCCTATGTCATAGTATATGAATCCTTATTCACCTTAATTGCTATACTGGTCACTCAGACACTAACTACATTTAGGCAACAGTTTATTTAATAATGGAAAAGAGATATACTGTAATGACATGACAGACATTCATCATAATCTTTCCTGAAATATTCATCGATATTTAACATTTATCAATTAATTATCCCTATACATCACATGTTTTTAAACTGTGTTTGCAGTGTGGCCATGCTGCAGTAACATTTTGTCCCTTAGCATCCCCTGAGTGGTCAGATGTCACTGTCTGATCTGGGTCACTGCTCTTCCAAGACACATCCCTATTGTCTGTCTCTAACCTCCTCTTTTCACAGAACATCCTGCAAGTATAGGAGCACAAAGGCCATCACGGACACCACGTACTTGGCCTGTGTTGTGAAAAACTAGTCTTCTTGACAAGTAATCTAATGCGACAACAATAGCAAGGGCATCATTCCCCTTCTTTCCAATGCAAATCAGTTTGCTTTTGTTGAATCAAGAGCCAGTGTATTGACACTGAGGAGAGATTTGCTATTTTTTAGACAGTGGCGCTTGTTTATACTAAATACTAAAACAAGTGAAACCAGTAAACTCAAACCCACTAGCAGAACGGAAAAGTCTCAGTTTATAATGATAAACCTAAAGATTAATTTGGAGTGGCAGCAATAGTCATGTTTCAAGCATGTTTCTTAAGTCTAAGGGCACACTCACACTAGGCATTCGTACCGTGCCAGGATTGACCGTTAAAGTCTTGTTTGTTTGACCAGTGTGAGTGCTCCGTACCATGCTCAAGCACGGTACACTTCCTTGGCCCTGGCATGGTTGCAACAGGTGTGCTTCAACACGGTACGGCATTTTATATACAAGCACGCGTGTAGACAGCAGTCCTGACGTCATGCATATTGATGTACAGTATTGGCAAGAAGAAATCGTGTCTAGGCCAGATCTTCTGAAGCGGTGTGATGAAGGAAGGGGGGACACTCGCATTAAAGCACGGAACAGGCCACGTGTGAGTGCACCCTAAGTGGACAACTCTATCACAGCGAAGGGAGAAACATGAAAGGTGAAATAAAGCTAGGACATGCTCGCTAGTTTGGAATGTAATATATTTAAATGATCTTGCAGCACAGGTTAGGGCTGCTCGATTATGGCAAAAATTATAATCACGATTATGTTGATTGATATTGTAATCACGATTATTAAAGACGATTATTCATTGTAGGGATGCACCGAAATGAAAATTCAGCCAATTCTTTCAACATTACTTAAACAAAACTCCCAATTGTGCTCCTTATGTGGCTTAAAAAGCCACACAAAATAAATAATCAGTAAAACCTTCGAATCTAAGAGTAAAATTAATATTTTACTAGGGATGTGATTGTGAACCATTCATTGATTTGTACTTCGACTTATAAGAGGAGGAGGTATGAATCTACAACAAGATCGACTTATTGCCTTCTCTTTTTTTGCAGTGCAGGTTGAGTTGCTGTAAAAAAAAACACAGCTGACACCGTAATGTTCAGACTTCAGAATTTGCATCAGAGCGCTCATAAAAATTAGAGGCTTTATTTAAACGAAGTCCATGCTTAGGTGCTGGTTGTAACTTTTCTGAAACTAACGGAGGGGGTGCGTCTCACTGTGTATTTGCTCTTGTCGCGCAGATAGTTTGCCGACATGGCACTATATATTCAGGCTCGAGAAATGCTATCAGAAAGCGGAAGCCTTTCCCCTCAACAACGTTAACGTGCAGGAATCCCCGACTATCATTTTACCCGTAAAGCCACAGAGCTTTTCTGCGCGGCGGCTCACACCGGCGAGTTCTCACAGTGAATGACACCGTTACCCACCGCCATCACAGTGTCTCACTCACACCATGTTTCACCGAGTGAAAGGCTGCTTCAATCGCACAAGGCTTTTATTGTGTTTCGGTGTAACATCCTGGACGAGCGTTTTAACTTCATGCTGAATAAACAATTGCACTGGAATCGCTGAAAGCGACAGTGTTCGGGCGGGGGCGGGGCAGACCGGAGCACAGGTGGAGACATAAGGGTGCGCTGCATTTACTACACATGACCCGGCGTGCCGCACAATAACCGTTTTATTACGATTATCTTGTTTTCATGATCGAGGGAAGCCAAAATTGTAATCGAAATCGAAATTCAATTAATCGCCCAGCCCTAGCACAGGTTGCACATGTGTACGTGTTTGTTTTTACAGCCAGTATGTATTCACTTCTCATCTGGTACTACTGTGAATGGGTTGCTTTGTGTGGACTGTGGAGTGGTGGTGAAATGTCTCTCCTCCCATTCATCAGATAGACAGTGCCTTTTTTTTGAATGATGTGACACTAGGCTAACCTTAATATATTTACAGAGAAACCTTTATGAACTCTGGTGAACGTGCTTTGACCGGCAATTACAGGCTGCACAGCAGCGTGTCTCCATAAAAACCCTTCACAACTGCATCAATAAACGTGGGAAGGCAAAGGGTGACGGGCAATGTTGGTCCTCACTGTAAAAATCCCTAGTGCCACTGTCAAACATGGAGAGACAGTCAGTGTCTTGATTTAAAACTTTAAAGTATATATTGGACAGTTGCACACATGCATGACGTGTAAAATGTATGGAGCCTCTAAAGACATGATGAATTGTATATTTCTTAAGCACAAATGATACAAATTTGTTGCAATATTTACAGTCCTTTTTTTGTGGTGTATAGCCAGATATGGCTGTTGCTTTTTTCAGGGGGTTAAGTCAAAGCTTACGTGAGACAGTGGTTATGTCAGCCATTAGATCCCCTTCTGTAAGTGGGTTTTTGCTTTGTAGGGATTTTTGGGAAGTGCCAGAGAGTTGTCAGCATATTATTGATCACACAACACTGCAATCTGTCTTAATCCCACTCCCCACACAGACAGAATAGGACAGACACAATATTACATAATATGTCTGTTGTGACAGACTAAAGGTTTCTTGCAATTATAATAATCTAAAACGCTAATGATGATCTCATATAATAGCCACTGCGAGTAACATGGTCCGTCGGCGGCCCCTTTGGACAAAAGCGGTAGTATTTTTACGATGCCCGCTGTCGCAAAGCTGTTTTCTAGCTCGTGCCAGGCGTGCGAGTGTCAACTGAGAAGGGCGCAATATAGTGCATGTCCGTGTGTAGAAAGTGTTAGGGCACGGGCTCTTTTCGGCTCCGTGAGAGTGGTTAGTGACACTGCATCAACTAATGCCAGTCAGTGCCACACACACCTGATTGCAATGAGTTGATGCAGCAGTGTCACCTAACTACTCTCTCTCACGGAGCTGAAAGATTACGTGTCCTCACAGAAAGCGAATGAACGAGAGACGTAGGGCTGCAACTAACGATTATTTTGATAATCGATTCATCTGTCGATTATTTTCTCGATGAATCGATTATTAATCGGTTAGTGTTTTGGCCCGTAAAATGTCAGAAAATGGTGAAAAATGTTGATCAATTTTCCAAAGCCCATGTTGACGTCCTCAAATGTATTTTTATGTCCAAAACACACAGATATTTCAGTTTACTGTCATAATAGGATTAAAGAAACCAGAAAATATTCACATTTGAGAATTATCGATTATCAAAATAGTTGTCGATTATTTTAATAATCGATTGATAATCGATTCGTCGATTAATTGTTGCAGCTCTAGAGAGACGGCAGTTAGTTTGGATCACGATGAGGTAATGTGTTTATGTTGTTGATGTAAATAATGACTATTTCAGATGAATAACGCTTATCTGATGATGGTGAAGCAAAGCAAACGTTGTTAGTACCAACCGCTCATACATTTAGGAGTAAACACTGCAGTCTATTTCGCTCCCGTGAAATTGTATACACGTTGCTTGGCAACGCCCTCGTCCCGCCCGTAGCCTATATCACTCTCCCTTTTAGCTTTTCTTCATTGCGTTCTCTTTTTTTTCTTTGATGGTTCAGCCCCGTTATCAGTCATTATGACGACAAATAACTGTCTAAAACAAGGCTCCCGCTCCCCTTCCCTCACCTGGAGGGATAGGCTTCTCAAATCGCGTTGCTGCGCCACACTGAAATCTGCGACCAATACGAATATGTGACCATAGAGCATGCACGAGCGAACCGAAAATCGGACTGGGTGTGCGACCAGACCAAAAGCAGCAATAAAAACTATATAAAAACGTCTTT
Source organism: Ammodytes marinus (assembly GCF_949987685.1). Taxonomy (NCBI): domain Eukaryota; kingdom Metazoa; phylum Chordata; class Actinopteri; order Uranoscopiformes; family Ammodytidae; genus Ammodytes; species Ammodytes marinus. The sequence goes on from NC_137221.1 coordinate 16,139,546, forward strand.
CGTTGCACTGATGGTCTCGTTTGCTGTTAAAGGTAATTTATGATTATCAGAGGACACATGAGGCTGTTTAAAAGATATTTAAATGTTACTCGTAGCTGCTTTAAATGCAGCAATGATTGAGCACAATCATTCACATCAAAGCTGCAGTTAATCCTAGTGTACCTTGAATCCTCTACCAACATGTACATCTCATATGCTAGTGACATTGCACCATTCTGCAATTTCAATACCGACACTAGCTTCTTCCCACTATTCCCGTTATTTTTTAATCAGATGGTCTGATTAGAAAACATTGACATCGAAGAGAAAAGATAATTAAAATAGGGATTAGTGTGGTCTGGGGCTCATGCAAACAGAATTAGCGGTTAGCTCTGCCTGCCTCTATCACTTGCAGATCAGTGTTGCGGATATCACAGTGTTATTAGCTTCACTATCCTTCCCAGCTGTGTGATAACGGAGGATTACTGAAGGTGCTGTGGCCAGTGAACCAGAAAAAAAACGGTGGGATTTTTCTTGGCATGGCTAATTAGTGTGCTGTTTGCATGGATGATAGGAATCAGCCGATCCTTTGACAGAATGCCAGCTTTGGAGGCTATATTGTAGCTTAATGCAAACATATCAGGTACATGCAGAGAGGTTGCAGTCTTGTGCATATGCATAATATGAAGAAACAGCCATTACAGGTGGAGTCATTGATTCTGGATAACGCTTGTTATCGAAATCACTTTTGTCAAAATATAGGTAGCGGATTGTGAGGAGATATACACTGATTTCCCTTCTCTGTCATATTAATTACCGTTTCTGACGTGCCCTGGGTCTAGGGTATTCCATAATACAGTGCGTTATTTGAGCTATTGGTTTGTTTGTGCAGGGTCGCTGCATGTGTTGTATGTTTGACTTTCAGTCTGGTGTCAAATGTTGCAGCTGAAGGACTCAGGCGTAGCTCTCCCCCACTCCCACTATGTATGTGCACATTTGAATCCTGTTTTCTAGAAATGGTCTGAAAATTAATGTGAGTGTATGAGGACATTTATAAAAACTAAACTGACCAGCATATCCACTCTGATATTTCCCTGTACAATTTTATTTTAAAAATGGATTTTATCTTCAGTGTTGAATCCACAGCCTTCTATTTGAAATCTCTTCAAGTGAAAATATATGTATGTATGATAAGCAAACCTTGATGTTGGAATTATTAGCTGCAACATACAGTGCAAGTAGGACAAGGATATCTCCAAAATATTATGGCTGATGTTTGTTGGTAGACAAGTGCTGTTGTGGAATTATTGGGTCAACACCAAGTAATATTTGTCCTATTTGAAGAAGTATAGTTATGAATTATCTTTGCATTGGAAATTATAATGAGGTCTATTCTTACATTTGCATTCTCTGGTAAGGCATACAAATGTTATGATCTCTGAATGGTATGTTTTTAGATAACCCTCGGCTCAGAAGGCTGTTTGAGTTGCCTTTGCTTACACACTTGATCCTGTTAGTAGAGCTTTAACTTTGAAGGTTTTTTTATGTTTCATGTCGGAGGTGAAGAAAATACGTTTTTTTCCCCCTTTAATGTGCTATAAATACCAACAGAGCAAGGCAGATAAATAGTGTTGCTGAGGGATTATTCTGCTTTTCCTTCTCTTAGAAGAAGCCATGGGGCGGGTTTGGCGACTACACCAAAGCTAATACATTTAGTTTCTCTGTAGCCTCCGCCCTTTTTCATGCAGTGCTATGAGATGATACGTATTTCTTTGGACTTTTCGTCCTTTAGTTCTTTTCTTTCCCATTTCATTATAGCATATTATTATCATCTTGGTTTTGTATCTTCAATGCTTCCCCAGACAGCAAGCTCTTCCTCAACAAGCGTTAATTGGGCTGCTATAGGCTATTCTATTATATGTATCCCTTCATTAATACTTCTAAAATGTGTATAACTCAGTGTTTTCCGCTTGTGCCTCCAATGTCCAGCTAGGGGGAAAAAAATAGCCAGCCGAGATCCCGACCCTCCTAGGGAGATTCGGGGGGCATATTTTACTTTTTACCTTTTTAAAGAAAAATGCATGTATCAGGTGCACTTTGAGAGGAAAATTAAGAGGCTAAATCTGAGGAATTTTGTGTGAACTGTTTCCTATTTAGTAGGCCTACTACATTTTGGAATAATTTGGAGACACTGGGTTGGATTAATTAGGAGCTATTGAAGAAAATACATGTGTATTTTCCAAACAAATATTAATATAAAATAGAATTTTATGCAAATAAACATCCACAAAGTTTAATCTTTCTATATTATTTTCTTTTCTTTAAAGGAAACACTTTTTTTTTTTAACCTTTATTTATACAGGTATATCCCATTGAGTCCGAAGACTCTTTTTCAAGGGAGACCTGTTCCCATTCCCACGTTACCATTCACACACACATTCATACACCGATAGCAGGCTAACTATCAACATTCACACGAGGCAAGGTGGGTGAAGAGCCTTGCCCAAGGACACAACAACTATGACACAGGTGGCAGGGCGGGGATCGAACCTCCAACCCTTTGATCATTGGCCGGCCCGCTCTACCAACTGAGCCACTGTCCAAAGTGCTGTACATAGTGCATTCAGTAGGTAAACAATGAAGGTAAAATAACAATAACCAAAATAAAAGACGTAAAGCCCATACATCCACATAAACACAGATAGTAGTGCAGAGGTAAGATAGTTAATGGAGAGGAAACACCAGGGTGTACATATGGGTTTTGAGCCTTGATTTAAAGGCAGAAATGTAGGGGAATCACATTTGTCAGGTGGCAGTTGGTTCCACAAGCACGGAGCAACTAGTGCAAAGTACATTTCTGAGAGTTGTGCCAGTGGCATGGCTGTATACGCTGGTCACCAAAAGAAAGTGATTGTCTACAGTAGCTCAGAAGAGAGTGACATCTCAATTCCACTTAACAACTCCACTGATGAGAGTTCAGATGGCCAGAAAGATGATGATGGTGACTTTGTCATTGTGAGCTTTGCAGGTAAAACCATTAGATCTGCTAGGCCTTGTTTAAGAAAATTGTCCTTCAATCTTTGTCAACTATTTACTTTATTTACTTTAAATAAACCTTAAATAAGTAATTGTCTAATGGATTTGTCTTGCATTACAGTTTATGAGATATATAGCAATGGCACAATTCACCCCATGGTATTCTCTCCAACCGCACAACTTACACCACACCGGGGGCAAGTTGTGCATCAAGACAACTTTTTTTCCGAAAGCTATATTTCTTCAACAGTTTATTCCAGATCCAAAGTTTTTATTGCCAGGGATGCACAACACCCTGAAATATAGGTACATATTTGAGTTGGATTCTTTACTGTCAAGGCCTTACTTTAAAGTCACTTTGAGTAAAAAGTTGCACAACTTAGGCCACTCTCCCCTACATTATTTTATGATTCGTGGCAAACTAAGCTGAGCGATTAGAAGACCGACAGCTTTATTTTTTTAGCTAGTTAATTGCTCAGATAGCGTGCTCTGCTTCTCTGGACCGAGAGAACAGATAAAAATATTGCGTGTTCACGTTTAATGCTCTGGTCCTAAAGTTAATAACGTATTTCACCGAAACGGTTGTCCGCCGTGAGAGTGATGCACCGCAAGTGCATGATTGTGCTTGTGTATTTGGTATTTGTGCACCGGCGCTGAGAGAGACACACAAGGCGCAGCGTGGAGCAGGCAGATTCTTCAGAGACGCGAGGGTGGGGGCGGGGTTCTGCTAATATTCTGGGGCCGTATTCACAAAACATTTTAAGGCTAAGAGTAGGTCCTAACGTGCTGATTTAGGAGTAACTCTCAAAAATAAGGGGCGTTTCACTCCTAATTTTAGGACTCCTAACTTTTTAAGATAAGTGTAATTCACAAAGCATTTTAGCGCTAAAACTAGCTCCTAAATCTATGAAAAGCTAGGAGTCCTCGAGAGGACTCCTAAGTCACTAAGAGTAAATCACAGACAACCATTTGATGGTGTTTTGGAGAGATTTAATGCTAGTGAGCTTTATAAAAGGTACCTTTACTAGCTGTAAGGGTTTAATGATCTTAGTAAAGCTATATTTAGAAAGTATAGACACATTTATATTTATTATATTGTTATAAAAAAATATTTATTAAGTTAATTTTCCTCCAGTTGCTTTGGGTTTATGATGCACTGAAAGTTACTGTTGGTGTCACGTTTGGGTTTCCTACTAGAGTAGGCCTATATGTGGCGCTTCGCAGCATCTCCTCCGTTCCACAGATCCGCTACTGTATAGTTGCGCGTCTCGCCTTTTTCCTTCCGCATGTTCTTTACGATTTCGCCGGCTGTTGTTTCTAAATTGTGAATTTCCTGGTTTGTTGCTGTCTGACTATTGCTGCATAGTCCGCCATTGAGAGAAATACATTGAGAGTGCATGGCGTGCAGCTGTTCAATGAGGATATTTTTCCGATTCAAATCATTGTAAAATTTAAAATGAATAGACCTATGTGGCGCTATTGTAGGTTAATTGTGAACAAATGTGTGGGAAACCCTGCAGTATCTTGGTTTCATGTTAAATCAGTGTCACTTGTCATTAATTGTATATAAAAACTCTTTACTTTAATACAGCGACACGATATGGATATCTCCCACAGTGTTTCCATCATAAATTCACTCTTAGCTCTCATTCCCTCTCAGCCAATCACTGTGGGCATAGAAGGTATGAACATGACATCATCCATAGCAACAGGGTCAACACTGCCCTCTAGTCTTAGCTAAGGAGTCCCTCCCATTCCTTAGTAAAAGTTGGTCTTATCAGCTTTGTGAATAGGTTTTAAGAAATTACTCCTTACTAAGAACTTTTAGTGCTCCTTAGGAGTACTCTTAGCGCTAAGATAAAATGTTTTGTGAATACGGCCCCTGAACACTAAAGTAAACAGTATAACACAAGAACGCAGTTTAACGTTTATGCGACCGACCAAAGTGGAAAGAGAAATGTTTTTTTGTTTTGTGGAGATGAGGTGGAAGAGTAGCCGGCTGGAAATGCTTTCATGTACGGCCATTTAGCCGGCGGCCGGCGCTTACGGAAAACACGGTATAACTTGTGGCTAATACCTACTTCCATACTTGGATACTGTCCCCATTGTCTACCATATCGTATATACACTATATATCTTTAAATGTGCACTAACTTTTGGTGTTTCAGAGAACTGAACATTTCTAAATGTATATTCTCATAATAAATAATGAATAAACACACTTTCAGCTGAAGAAAATTGGATCTCTGGAACACTGGTTGAAGTTAGAAAGCAACCGTAAAACATACGATGGCACAAAGTTTTGTTTACAAACATAGACTTGTCTTAAATTTGGTTACAGGTGCCTCAAAATATATATATATATTTTTTTAAATTACAAAGAAATTGCATGGAGTAAATATGCTTTGTAAACAAAATGCAGGCCCTGTAAATGTAAACAAATCCGGCCCCCCGAAACTGCGTAGTGCACCTTTAAAAATTGCAACACATGTGAAGGGAATTATATTATATTTTTCAGTGATCTTCTCTTGTGCATTCATTCAATTTTTTTTCCTTCTCCTGTGCCATGTTCTTTTTTTCAACCCCTTGGCCTGGTTAGTACTCACAAAGGCCCACAGCAGATTAGCCAAGGCATTAGTTGTGGTCCAGACATCAAAGATACTAAGACAGAGGAGGGGAGCAGCAGAGCAGCAGAGACACAGGACAGCAAACACTGGCACCAATATGTAAGGGGTGAGAGGAGGACGAGGAACAATATTGAGAAGGCTGTGTGGAGGCAGAAGGGCCAAAGAAACAGGAGGGCAGTTGAAACTGAGAGACAACAAAGAGACTGGATAGAAAGGCAGTGAATAATTGGCTACAGGGGTATTCAGATGTTGAATAGTGTTTTGGCATCTACATTTCATTTCTTATTTTACCCTGTCTGATTTTTCTCATCTAATAACGTCTTGGACTATTGCAAAAAAGTAACTGAAAGTTGGTTTAGTAACCTTTTCTTTTACTATATTAACCATTTACCAAACCTTGCTTGTGGTTGATTTGGCACAAATATTTGTGACAATCGTTATAATCACTGGTCAAAACCAGGTCAGTTGTTGAATATTAATGTTGATATGAGCCCAGGTTGGAACTGTAGCACTTGGGCTTGACTGCTCTATGCCCTGTATGGTTATCAAATTGAGCCTAAGCAGAAGTTATAGCATGGTGGTGGATTATGGCTTCATGATGGTTGCATATTTGTCAGTTTGATTTAGACAATATGAGCTCTATCTGATACGGGTAGTGAATGATAGTCACTCATAGCATTCACCTTTCCCTGAGGCAGCCCTCCCTCCGCCAACCCGGCGTGTGTTCACAGAAGTGGTGAATTTGAGGCTAATTATCTAGCACACACTGCTGCTCGGGGAGCTCTGTGGCAGGTCCCGAGACAGAAAGTGTCAACATAAAGTCACACATACATGCATGCACTCCAGCACACCCCTACACACACAAGAGATATCTATTTTTAGCCCGAATATATTTTTGTGCTCATGGGTAGGGCATTAAACTCCCACAATCTATTTAACAGCAGCTAATTGAGTCCAGTGGGATTGTTTGTTTTTATTGAGTTTTCTTTATGAGCAAAGAAAAGGTGGAGAATGAATGACATAACTTTACTTTTACATGCATGCATTTTGTAGAATGTTGTTCACAGATCCAGTCCCCATTTTCTCTCTCTCTCCATTCCAATCCACATTAAACATACATACATGCACTTCTATTTACTCCATCCCTCTTGCTAACAGTCAATGTATAATACACAGTTATAAATAAACTTGCATATATGGATTCTAACACATTTCTGTACAACAGCTTGACATTGGCAAATGATGTCATGGATTTTGCTTTTTAACATGGGACTACAAATTACATTCAGTATCTGTCAGCGGTGGTTAATTATCTCCACTGGGTATTACTTCTGAGATGTCATATCATTTAGAGATGGAAGATTAGTCATTGTTTAGACAGTGCACAGACTCATGTTTTGCCCGGAATGATACAACACAGTTTGATTACCTTTGTACGAACAAACTGTCTGGAAATGTCAAATTGTTTGTCTATTGACCTTGTTTACAGACAAAAGGGGTTCCTTGTTTGGCATTCTCACAATATTTTTACAAAAATGTCATTCCGTACTCCCACACAATGTTAGGGTGACGTTGCAGGTAGACTAAATGTTATTTTCAGACGATGACTTTGGTCACTTCTAGAGGTCCTGTAGGGATAGCTCGTGACTCAAATTAGGCAGAAATGTATTTAAAAAAGTCAACATTTCTGTAAATATTTTTACTTAACAGACGTTTCCTGCCCTAAAATGTACCTTGCCCCTATGGTTTTGTTATTCCCTGGCACTTTAAACATTCCTGTAACACAAGTGGGTGAGTTCTGACTTAAAGACCTGTCATTACAATGGCAAAAAATAAATAAATCCTCTATCTGGCTCTTTCACCTTCAAGCGGTGTCCCCCCGGGAAACTTTTTCCATCGGACTCAAATATTTGCCATGCATCCCAAGAACTACAAGTGGGAAATGCACTTGTTAGAGGCAAATGATTAATGCCCTTGTCTTTGTTAATTATCTTTTAGTGACTTTAACCTTTTTCGCTACAAGATAACAGAGCCGGGCAAAGCTATTCCTCAAAGCCCTTGTCCCTCTTACTCAAGATAGCAACATACAGTACTTTACCCTGTGTGCCTGTGTTACTGCAGGCTTTCTCTGTCAGGGGAAGACTGATGCTGATTGACAGCTAACACAAGGTCTCTGTCACAGCAACTGTAATCACATTCTCCAAGAAAAGGCTCAGGCATACACAGTCTTTGATACTCTGATGGCTTCGAGGTATCAAATACATGAAAGATATACAGTTTTTACCATAAGGTAGTTATGATGTTTCTATGTATGTCTTTTATAGTGTTTACACAGGTGCCTCTCTCGCAATTTTACGATATGATTTTTCTCTTTTGAGTATGAATTTCTAAACAGGGTTTTAAATGACCCATGTCTTCAAACCCTTTGACAGACCTTGCCACACTGTCCAGGAGAAATCATACCATACCGATTATTCACAAACTGATCTGATCAATGTTTCATTCTTGGGTTGCCACACAATACCTTCTTTTTGTAAAAACTACTTTCCTTTTAAGTCAGAGGATCAAAGCGCTCCAAGGAAGAATAACATAACTAGTTCTTGACCTGATTTTCCCTTTGCATTAATTTTGACTCTAAGGGAGGGAATTTTGTATCTTAAAAAAATTCCTGCATTATACATTGAATACTGATTAAGTTTCAGTCAGAGCCGCTCCATCCCCACATCCATCCCCACAACCTATTCAATTTCTCTAGAGTGCTTCTGCTTGAGGCTCCAATAATAATTAATAGTGCAGCCATTGTTCTGCCATTAGGTTAGTCCTTTCCCAATTAACTGATGTTACTGCTGTTATTCTCATTATGTTGCCTGACTATTTTTAATTTTGAAGTGGAAATGAATATCAATTATTGTGTACTTTTAAGGGAGCTATTTCAAATGAAAACAATTAAAGCTTGTTTAGCAGATGCCCACTGTGACGGCTTAAAAGCATGCTGAAAATTGATATATTTATCTTAAGTGATGAGAATATAAATTGAGTGATTTAATGCTCAGCCGGCATACAGCTGTCTCCTCTCCAAACACCAGTGCAAACAACTGTACCTGTGTGTGCATGTTAATGTCTGGTATGTGCAATATACGGTAGGGTACACATATACTTAGGAATATAAATAGGAATATAGCAGTGTATTATACATTATGGTTTATGGCTACCAAAGGTTTAAAACAGATTATGACCCAACCAAGTGTAGACATGTATTCTTGATCTTTGTGAGGATATTCTTATTTAAACATGTATTATCCAGTCCATTGTAATGGAGACAAGGATCTGCCTCAAATACAATGTAGTTGATTTATTTATTCAGCATCTGGTATTTTCATTTTGCACCAACTTCTACAACATTGATTACAAACTAATAATTGATACATTCAGGGCTTGACACTAACAGTTACTTGGTTGTTATTGGCAACCATTTTGAGAAATTATCAACCAATTCTTGACCTTGGCACTGAACAAATTGGAACAACAAACAGCAAAATGTGCACCCCAAACATATACAAAACATTTAAAATATATTATTGGAAGTTTTTTAACCTTTTTATTGGATTGGATTAAGCACCGAGTTGAAATGGGGAGAGATATAGGGGTGATATGCAGTAAATGGCCCGGGTCCGCTGCGACAAGGACTTTTGCCTTAATGGTAAACACTCTACTGGTGAGCCACCGGGGCACCCCACAAATACAGAACCAGCACTGCACCCAGCCATCTGGACTGCAGGAAGAAATATTTGTTCTAATGCCCTGTATATTGGCTAATTCAGCACTTCATAACAGAATAATGTCCAATCTTAAGGTGCGAACACACTAGGCATTTTACACGCGTAAGATTTACGTGCGTAACGCAGCTAAAATGTTGCTTGATCATTTTGTGTCAAAAATGGTTATACGCGCGTAACGTGCCTAGTCTCCCTCCCGATATTGTATTTCCCTTATCAACCATGGCTGATCAGACCCGACACAACAGCGTGCATGTCCGCACAAAAACAACAACAACACGGCCAACAACTGTGCCAAAAGACAAACTGAACAGCACAAATAGCCTAGCATTAAAACAGCATTGCATATTCACGGCAGCTACATAACAAACACAGTTACAGCAGCATCGGTGCACGGCGGCACAACATAAAGGCAAGTAGCCAAAATTAACCTACCTGGCTGTGACAGGGGACCGTGGCTGGCATAGATCAACACCGGTGCTTCGCTCTACTTGTCGTGAAAGTCCCGCGGACAGTCGTCATGTTTGGGTTCATAATATGAGGCGCTAGCCGCCCGCACACAACAGGGTGAGTTAACTAATGCTATACGACGCTAACTTTGTTTATCGGCTAAAGCACAGCCGCACATATTCACTGAATTAACCAGGAAGTCCATTCTCCTGGTTTACTTTCCCCACGTCTTCTAACCCCGAGCGGCTTCATACAGCACCGGCCGCCCGCAATACATTTTTCTCCTCGGTGTCTCTCATCAGCCTCTGTGTACAGTACACTGTTCTCCGACCCTGCCAATGTATGTGACGTCGGGTCAAGCTCAACGCTGATTGGCCAACGCGGCTAATCGTCTCGCGTAGGCAATGACGGATTACCGCATGGGCAAAGTGGGCACATGTCCAGGGCCCTGGCCAATAGGGGGGCCCTTGATTTTTTTTTTTTATTAAAAAAATTTGACGGGGGTTTCCCCCCTGGGAATGGGTCGTAAAAAGTCGGGTTGTTTTATATTCGGGGTCTTATATTCGGCCGGGACAAGCGTGTGTGCGCTTGGAGAGAGAACGATGTGTCTAGAGAAAAAAAGGCACGGGAAATGGCCAAAGAGCTCCACATCCCCGCACTGAAATCAAAGCCTCGACTCATTATTAGGGATGGGGATCGTTAATATTTATTGATATCGATACCTTTATCGATATGCCTTATCGATCCGGGTCTTTATCGATACCACTATCGATACTTTTCTATTATTGTTATTATTATTATATTTTGAAGAAAATATTATTTTTGGTTTTAAAAAATCAAGTGTATACTATCTATGAAAAAAATATATAAATGTTCGCACTTGTTGGTTAATGTATTGTCTACTGTCACTTTATCATGTTTTAGAGATTAGGAAAATATTTAGGAAATAAATAATTGTATTTTAAATTAAATTAAATTTCTAATAAATATTGGCATCAGTAGTTTAAATATATATTTTAAAATGATGAGAGCACTAATACAACTGTATTACTCATGTTTCTTTGCCAAAAACTAAATTTCCCATTCCTTTACGTTATACTTGAACGCATCATGATAACCTAATAGTCGTTTTACTGAGCCATCCTGAACACATCATCACGCAGCACGTCTGAAAACTTTGTTTACTTTTTAAGCTAACTAGCTTGTATGCTGCCGATTACAACACGGATTTCACAATTGGATTACTATTTTTAACTGACGGGAGTCACGGGACAACAAGCTACACAGTCTGTGTGAGTTTACCGCTGGTACTTTGTGGATGATGAAGACGGGCCCGTCTGTGGTGCGGCAGCAGCAGCAGGAGGAGGAGGAGAAGACCGAGTCTTTTCAATCCAGAGACAGTCGAAGGTACTGCATTTGGCCTTTATTTGATGCACAATGCTGATGTGCTTGGCCATTGAGGTTGTGTTCCCCCCTTTACAAGAAATGATTTTGCAACATAAGTTGCATTTCGCTTCTGCTTTATCTTCGAGCTTGGTAAAATAAAGCCAAACCATAGACCTTTTCGCCCGTTCAGCCATCCTCGCGAGCGAAGTTAACTGCCAGACTTCACTTGTTTTACTTTTAATACCTGTTTGCATATCATTCATAAACATTGGCGGACATGCAGCAGTGATTGGTTTGATTTGATTTAAATACCGTGACGCGACTCGAGGGACACACAATTGCGTTACAGGACCTACGGGAGAAAAAAACAACGAGACTCGATAGTGGTATCGATAAGCCCAAACGTTATTGATTTTCGGGTTTTGAAAAAAGTGGAACCGGGTCCTTGATAGAACCGGGTTTCGATCCCCATCCCTACTCATTATGATGCGAGTCAACGTGTCAGAGGCACGAATCGACAAAGCGATCGACCTACAGTGGCTTTTCTGCTGTGGCAGTTGTAGTGAGGAGAGTTTGCCAACTGTGCGTTCCCTTTACGCACCAGTAGGCCTACCAGTGTAACGAGCGAGGCGGTTGTTTCACTTTACAGTTAGTCGGCAGTGAGATTGGGGTATCCAGGCTCGGGACATGCAATCAGATCGCGGAGCATGTCCCCTCGACACCCGTTAACGTGCAGGAATCCCCTGTGATCATTTAGTTTTAAACCACAGAGTGTGTCTGTCTCACTGAACGACACCAACACAGCGTTTCACCGGGTGACGCGCTGCTTCGCTCAGACATTGAGTGTAGGCTCCGAGGGGGGCAAGGGTGGGCCAAAAAGCAGGCGCAGAGATCTTACAATGGCAAAAAAAATCTGCTCGCGCGCTAAGCACGCGCTCGCATCGCCGGTGTCTCTGCCCCAATCTAACTGTCTAGTAGGCTCCGGCGCAAAGAGTCTCTTTCTCTTGCGCAGCACCAGAGAGACTTTATAGAATTGTATTTCGCTCTATCTCTCTCTTTCTCTCTCTAGGCCGTGCACTGCATTATAATGTGTGTGATTGTGGATTGCACGGTGTGCTAGTGCGTGTATTTGCGTGTTGGTAGGGGTCCATGACTGGTTTGTGTCCAGGGCCCGTGGTCATGTTAATCCGTCCTTGCGCGAGGAGCAACAAAAGTTAAATTTAGCTGCGTAATATATATGCGCGTAAAAATGTTGCTTTAACGCGAGTGAAAATTTTGCTTTAGCGCGAGTGACGCATTTACGCGCCATGTACGCGCGTAAACCAATGGTTCCCTATGGAAAAACGGCCGATTTCATACGCGTCTGTACGCGTGTAAAGTGCCTAGTGTGTTCGCACCTTTAGTATGCTACAATCATTATTACATACCCAACTCAGAATTGGATTTGGCTTCAAAAGATACTAATGAGGATCTCTGCCTTCATCAGCCTACACAAGTCTCATGTTTTCCTAATATTTTAATGTCTTTCTTCGTCATCTGTGATCTGAAAACATCGGATTTCCATTCAGCGAACGTAAAAGTGCTCGTCTTGCTCATGGTTCATTTTTAAAATCCCAGTACACCCTGAATATTCTCTCCTGCTGGTGTCAGGTCTGCTTACAGCGCTGTCAGCCAAATATCAAATCACAGTGGATGGCAGTAGAGGAGGTTGTACCAGGGTCTGGTTTGGTCGACTTCACTGACAGTTTTAGACACGTTAACTGACACTAAAGATTCAAAAGAATTTATTTTCACATTTTCATTATCAAGCTGACATAGTATCTTAAATTATTCAAAAGTTGATGCTGGGTTTTAGCCTGGCAACCACCTTTAAATGTTAGTGTTGAAACCCTACATTGTACATGGGTAGGCTTTATACAGCCTTGATTTGCAAATATAATTATCATGATTAATATGATCATCAACAGCAGCAGGAACTTAGAATAATTAGGGATTTTCTAATATAATTATTTATTTTGCGTGGCGGGCTTAGTCAATGGCTTTGTGACTGTCTAACTTTGAACCCTGTTTTATGAATTCTACCAAATGGTGAGTCGGCTATGTGTTTGCACCCATTGTTGGCAAGTTCTTTGGCTGAGGAAAGTTGGATGTGTCGTATGCACATCTACAACCCCCCATGCCTTCCTGAGTAGGGGATACACTACATATCTGGATATTTTATACATGGCAGGGAAAGCCAGACAGCGTCTTGGTGCATGAGCATTCAAACACAAGTGTTTCTGAGGGCTACAGAATGTTGGTTTGGGTTGCTCAGAATAATGAAGCAGGTCCCATCTATATTTTAACAGCTCGTCTTATTACACTCTTCACCGTCTACTATTTCCACCCATTGGCAAAACAACTTTTTAATGTTATGGGAAAGGAAAAACACAACTTCATCCCTCCAGTGATTTTCTCCACTGGTGCACTGCTTGCTTCACTCATTCTCCCCCATCCCTCTTTCTGCCTGGCTTGCTCAAGTCCAACTGGCAGACATGCTGCTGATTAATGTGTTCATAATCACCACGGAGACGGAGAAAGGTGATTAATATTAGTCATTTACCATTATTAGAAACCTTAACGGAGCGTGTATGTCTCAGTGTGTGTCTCATTTTGTCTCTCTTTCTTTTGTTTATGTGCCTTCTTGGCAGGTTTTGTCCATGAATGTGTGTATGTGTGTGTGTGTTTGCATGATGACTTCTATATGATTGTGCATACTAAACTGTGCATGTCAAGGGAATTATGTATTTCATTTCTAATGACTGTAGGGTCATTTTTGTAAAATGCAGGCATGATTACACTGTCATTGTATCAGTGGCTTGTAGCCTGCAGGATGGAGGAGGAATTCAAGGTTGAACATTTCCACTTGGATTAACAAAAATCTCCTCAGAATTGACAGATCCTTTGGGTCCTTGTATTTTTTCATTGCCCTGGGCTCATGATCTGCTTGTGTTTATATACTGTCCAGTCTATACCGTATATTGCTATTAAAGATTCTCCAGGGTTTTGCAGTACAGGCAGTGGCCACCCAGCCTAATGACATGGGCTATTAAGGCTTCATTAATCCACACAGTGAGGGAATGAGGATGGCGTTGATGTGTCCGCCCACATACTGCATCCACCGCCAAAGTCATCCATGGACCCAGATGTTAAATATATCCCATAGTGGGGTGTAACTCCTGTCAGTGACACTGAACGAATACCATGTTTCCACCTGAAATTGGCTAAAATCAGGGGCATGCAGCAGAAAAACACATATAGACATGCACAGGAGCACGTGCACTGTACATGTGTCCATGTCCATTTAAATGTTTTACCTTGTATAAACCCTTTATGTTAACCTTTTCAAAGTGGTACCTCTATGGGTCATAAAGTGATTGCAATCTTTGATTAATATTTGGAGTGACAGTGAACAACTGAATTTAAAGCTGACTGCACCAATTTTTGCTTTAAATTGATGCAATGTTGGAGATAACAGCTGAATTGCATTTGCAGTTATATTTGCCCAAGGCAAAATTTGCCATGAGACTGATGGAAGATGGATAATGTAAACAAGCAAATGACTTGTCCCAGAAAATATTGCTGAGAGGCAAAGTGACCCGTGATACAAGTTCTGCTTCGGAATACTGTGCAGGCAATTACTATTAACTCATACAAAGCTTTATTTAACCAGTCAACAACGGGAAACGACTATACTAGAGCCGGTGCGTACTTACAGTGTTATATATACACAGAACTTTCATGGTTGTTTTGTAGTTTGTATTTCTCATGATCTAGAATACATGAAAATAAAGCCTTTTGATTGTCTATTTGTATAATATAACTCTTCCTATTTACATGCCGTCTAAGAACAGAGAGTTATGGCATTTGGGTAAAATTAGCTTTGGCTCTGTGACGTTGACACCCGCATACTCACACATGCATCTACAGTATATAAGGTCTATAGATACATTTCTATGTCTTTTTTTGTTAATGGGTGCTTTCTATCAACTGTAACGGACGCACACCTGCCGTGAACAGTGGCGGTGGATATATCATGGCTTAGGTTGTTGTGGGTGAAAGGTCAGCGCTGACTCAGGGAGAAGCAGATGGAGGGACCTCTCTTAATTGGATGGTGTTTTTACGACAAATCGGTCACAGTCATGGGTGATGTATAAAAGATAACTCTTCTCTTCTCTCTTACCTCAAGGTGTTTTCCGTTAGTTTCTCTTCCCACTTCACTTGATTAATGACTTTAATATTTTCCTCAAAACTGGGCGACAAAAGAACATAAAGCAGAAATGCATGGAATAAGATGAATACCTTTTTAAAGCTGAATGAAGTGTGTAACCATAAAAGACTATATAAGTGTGTGTTATCTCCCACAAATGGTTTCAGACTGGATGAACAATAAAGGCTAATGGAAGAAGAGATCAGACTCCATCAGCCAGAGCGAATATCTCTGCTCTCTGCTGTGTAATGGAAGAGAACTTGGCCCAATTCCACTTTGCCAAGATAACTTAAAGGCTCAATACCACCTGGCTTGTTTGATTTTTGCTGTCCTATCTGGAAAGAGGATCAACGATTGCCTTGAACAGAGATTAAAGCACACCCACACCCCCAAATTGAGCTGGTGCTGACGTGAGAATGGGTGTATGTAATTGTATGTTTAAAAAAAAAGTCTTATAATATTAATGATAATTCATTCCATATAGTAAATTGTTGTTTTGCTAACTTTCATGGAACATTTGCACTTTACTGTGATTGTGTTTAACTAGTCAAAGAGGCTGGCGGAGGCTGGCATCTCAGTCACCTGCCAGCCCACAATAATTGTTTGAAAGCTTTTATTTCACCATGCCTCTCTCAGAAATGCAATTCAGTTGGATTTGGCATCGGGATTTTATGTTAGTCCACTTGTCTGATCAAACTTTAACACATGTCCCTCCGCTGTCTGTTTATATACATGTGATTCTTTCCTCAGTTGTTTACAGCCCCTAAAATGTGGGACATAAGAAGCACAGCGTTCTCATCCATTTTATTTCTCACCCTCGTCCTTCCTTTCATCTGAACGTTGCGTTTGAGATGGAGGAAGACAGAGCAGCTAATATTGAAAGTGGCATCCATTTGCATTGCATAATGCCCCAAAAGTAGGCACGGAGCAGCAGAGTAAAACAGAGGGAGGGATTACAGGGAGTGATGGCAAACGAAAGAGAACAAACGCTAATCTCTGAAAAACAAAACTGGGAGTCTGACAAAAGGGCCATTGAACACAGCGGTGGAATAAAGACCTTCTCTATCTTTTTTGCACCCCATTCTTTTCCATTCATTCATTAGGAAAAAAATATTTGAATGGGTGAGTCTCACAGTGAGACTGCTTTTATCAGCGACCCTCAAGCTAATTAAAAAAACTAAAAAAATACATTAAGTTCCTGGGGGGAAAGTAATACTGTGGGTGGACAGCAGGAGGGACAATCGGAAGAAGAGGCACTGAAAGTAAAGGTTGTGGTTGAGTTTTGGCAGCCCTAGGTGCCTGGATGACTCATTCCCTGTGTACTCTCAAGGCTACTTATCTCTTGCCTGTATCGCCCTCCCTCTCTTCCTCCCACCATGAAGCCATCTTACGCCCACATTTGCCTTTTTTCTGCCGACATGGACATCTCAAAGCTATCTATCCTTGCACACTTTGTAAGATGGTACATGATCAGAGAAATCTTGACAAACGAGTGCTGTACTTTATAATGACGTAGAGGAAGAGAGATGTACTGTGGTATGGTCGAACAGTGTGTGAGCAATGCCACAAGGGAGCAAGGAGTCTGAGTGAGATGAAAGAAGGGAGCAACTGGGACACTAGATGTCCATCTGGGGTACATCCACTATCCATTTCCAGCTTGTCCGTGCGGCTCATTACCACATGCAGGACACAGTAAAAGATGTGGCATCAGGATAGAACAATCACTTTTATTTAAAGCTACTACGAGTAAGTCGGCACGTTGGCGACACCTTTGAACAAAAGCGGTAGTATTATTACGACGCCAGCTGCCGTGAAGCTGTTTTGTAGCTCGTGCAGGGAGTGCAAGATTCAAATAATCAGGAAGCAATATGGTGCGTGTCCGTGTGTTGAAAGTGTGAGGGCACCGGACTCTTTTCGGCTCCGTGAGTCTATGGGTGACACAGCATCAACTAATGCCAGTAAGTGCTAAACACACCTGATTGCAATGAGTTGATGCATTGTCACCTCTCACGGAGCTGAACGAGTCCCCGTGTCCTCACACAAAGCGAATGAACGAGAGATGGCAGTTAGTATGGATCACGATGAGGTAATGTGTTTATGTTGTAAATAATGACTATTTCCGATGAATAATGGTCATCTGATGATGCTGGTGAGGCAAAGTAAACTGTTTTAGTAGGCTACCGCTCATTCATTTAGGAGTAAACACTGCAGTCTAGTTTCGCTGCGTGAAATTGTGTATACGTTGCTTGGCAACGCCCTCCTGCCCGACTATCACTCTCCCTTTTAGCTTTTCTTCATTGCATTTTCTTTTTTTTCTTTAATGGTTCAGCCCCGTTATCAGTCATTATGACGACAAACAACTGTCTCAAACAAGGCTCCCGCTCCCCTTCCCTCACCAGGAGGGATAGGCTTCTCAATTCACGTTCCTGCGCCACACTGAAATCTGTGACCAATACGGATATGTGACCATAGAGCATGCACGCGTGAACCGAAAATCGGACTGGGTGTACGACCAGATCAAATGCAGCAATAAAAACTATATAAAAACGTCTTTCTTTGCACTGATGTTCTCGTTTGCTGTTAAAGGTAATTTATGATTATGAGAGGAAACATGAGGCTGTTTAAAAGATATTTAAATGTTACTCGTAGCTGCTTTAAAGGTGGAGTTAGCGATCCAGGAGATTTTCACTGATTTTGACAACAAACATTGACTAGAATCGCTAACGACACCTTTAACAAGTTGATCAGGCTTTCCACCAAAGGCTTTTAGTTTAAATAAGCATTAGTACAACAAGAGGGAGGGGACACTAGAAATTAGAAAGTCAAGGGGGAAGATTAGTAGAAGCAATTTAAGCTTAAGAGAATGTAAGCATCACGCTGACATGGAAATTAAAGTGATTGATCATTTTCTGAAAGACCTTATGAAGAGTTGGCTTTAATGAGCTCAGTTGTTGTTTTGTCTCAAATTATCACACCAATGTAAAAAGGCGTTTGCTTCAGATATCTTGGCTTTGACACCTCCCTGTATTCTCTCTATTGTCATTTCCTTAGTGGGACCCAGCCAATAAACACAATTTTAAAATGAGTCAGTTCAGTGGTTATTTAATATGTGGCAAAATTAAATTGCATGATATTTATTTCCTTTCAGTCAATCCTGCTCAACGACGATAGGTTTTGCCGTATAGTCAGCCAGTGTGTGCTACTGCTGTGTACCATTCTGAGGTGTAACGATGCTGCAAATCAGATTTTTCTGTTCTACGTCTATTTTAGACTGAAACTGTCTGCAGTCACAATTGCAAGCTCCAACCCATGACAGAAACACACAGGCGTGGTGTCGAGAGGCACAGTCTTGAAGAACAGGCTGAGAGGAATGATCAGCATCATATCAAAACAACTCCTCAAATCCCCATTTAAAGGCAGCAGGCAATTCCCTAATGGGATGGAAGAAGCCACTGTCTCTAAGGAGAAGATAGATTTTATCTTCAGAAAGAAGGGTTGTAACACACAACTATACACCTCAAATAAGCCTCCATGTGGAGATAATGTCCCTTTTTTAAATTTGGATTTACATTCCTGGAGAGTGCAGTTCCTGACTATTACCTAGTAGTAAAATAAAAGGTTTTTATTCAAACGTTTGTTATGCATTGCTTGTTTGTAGTAATGCACAGTTCATCCTTTAAATTAGATACTCCAAAAGGAATACACACTTTCCATCTCCTGTATGATAGCTTCAGGGATTTAGATGGAATTTCACATTTAAATACGTATCCCAACATTTCATGATTGTGTCTTACATGCTTTTGGAGGGATCACCTAGCACCTTCCACCAATGCAAGTAACTTGAATTCCCCTGTATTTTGCTTGCCTTTTTGTCTAGACATGGTCTGAGTAGGTGGACATGGGAGAACAATGTTTTGCCAAAAAGCATTCAAAAGCTGCATTGCACCACCTGATCTGCATAATTGCAACCACAGTTACTCTACTTCCTCCACCTTGGTGCAAGGGGGAGCATGTGGGTCCTGGAACAGGTGCAATCACAAAAAATAGACTTGGAAGACATGGCATTGTGTCCATGTTGGTGCAACCGACAACACATACTAGAGTTTGAGTTAAATATATTTCTGTTCAGAAAGCATCTTCGGGGACAACCTGAAAAGATGCCTGAAAAAGCAAAGCTGTGGGAATTGAGTGCGGAATCCCCTATGACTAACACAACAGTAAAAGATAAGGAGATCATTGTGCAAGTTGTTAGAACTAAATAGTAGTTGTATTTTGGAGTGGGTGATTTAGAGTAAAACTGAAGTGTGTGGAAAGCAGCCCAAATCCCAAAATGATGTACAAGTATAGACATGCTGGATGTTATTTTCAAGCACTTTGGTGCGGTAATAACGTCTCCCTATCATGAATCCTCTGCTAGTCTATGTTTTACACTCATTCTCTGCTGATTTAAGCAGTCTGTTGTGTAAGGATCTAAGTATTAAATAAAAAGGAAAAAGGTGAAATAATACATGTATTTTAATGGTCTCTTTACATATTCTTACTTATCCTTATATATTGTTACATTTATAGTTGATAAGCTTGCTTTATACTTTATGTCGACCTTTATACACTGTACTACCCTTCAATACGTGAGAGCCTTTGAGTCTATTATTGTAAAGGGAAAATACTGACTCTGCATTATGTAGTGCCTTCATTATAAAAAGTGATGGGAGCAAATTGCATAGCAACATAGGTTTATATGCCATTTAGTTTTATGAATGCCAGTAAGTTACTGCTACTAATGGGCTCCTGTTAAATCATGCATGCATTTAATGACCACATGAACTTCAAAAATAATAATAAAATAATGCATATTTTCGGCTTTTCCACAAACCAACAGCGGTCATTTGAGGTAATTATATTTAAAAGATGTACATCAGAATCAGATAATCAGAATGTATTCATATTATACTCTCTCTTAATGCAAAGGAAAACCAAAACACCACCAAAAATCTGTAATTAGTGCAAAAATAAATCTACCTGTCATCAACAAAGATACTATTTAAGTGTAAGATTCCAACAGAAAACGTTGAAAAGTAAATTGAATAGTGTCCGATTCTAACCTTAAACAGGAATGGATGATGATTCTCAAGTGTTTGTATGTGCATTGTGATTGTTTCCGTGTAAGCTAGCATTGACATTAAATATGTTCACCCAGGCGTATACTGTGCAGGGACTTGCAATCTCACCCATACACAAATAAATACAAGAAGAGAAGCATGCAAAAACCCATTGATGCTCCTCTCCCAACAATATATTGCAGCAATAACGATGTTATTTCATGAAGCTCTGGTATCAAGGGAATACAATATGCCGGCTGTGTTTGGGGGGATTTGACAGTGTTGCCAAGTTCAATATCATTAACATGGTTACACCTGTCTCCTTGCATACTGCGTCAACTCAGACTCACTCTGAAACACGAATAGCTTGTACATACAAACCACAAAGAGGTTGAGAGATAGACAGGGAAACGAAGGGAGAGAGATACATTTCCCAGTGAAGCATATATGTCCATCTAAAACTGACATCAGATCTGATATTTAATCTTCAGTTATCATTAACAAAACAAGTGATATAAAGGGCAAATGGTCAGCAGTGTACTGCGGTGAGTCTTTTGTGAGAAGAGGTCTACAGTTTCAAGATGATGGGGGAATCGATTTATTGACCCAAGTATTTCCAACTCCGCTACGATATAGGGCGATTTTAGGACCCTTTGTCGCTTGACCCATTATGTCAAAGTGTGGCTAATGGTTAGCGAGTAGCTAACTTGTTAGCAAGAGTTCAATGATTATTGAGCATCTAACGGTAAGCAGTGGCCTAGAGTAGATCCTGAAATCCTCAGAGATTTGAATCGAATCATAGGATTCCAAAAGATTCACACCCCTACTCACATCCTTTACCAGAACAAAAACATTGGCAACCTATGAGGCCTTTTCATACCACAGCGCAGCAACCACAGCAATGGAGGCGGCGAGTTGCCACGCGGCGGTGTGAAAGGGCCTATTAGTGATATTATTATAAAAGCGTTGCACCAGATGGAACAACGTGGCATATTTTAATAGTTAGGCCTATTAAATGACAGTGAATTTTTTAGTCATGATATGAGCTACAGTTTAGCTACTGATACATACTGTAGGTAATACTGGTAAGTGAGATACATTTTTCTTTTTTTAACATGTATTATTAATTTAGGTTTCTTTTGAGGCAGCGTCTGAGCACTATCACTCAAGCGTCAGTTGTCAGTATATTGTAATCATTGGCCCTGGTTCTGTGGGCCATTGTAGCTTACACCTATAAGCCATTTGCTTGTCATAGAGCATGGCTTGCTGAATGTGGGTAAGAAAGGCAACTAGTTGAATATTGTGCCACTGCTGGTGTCACAATCATTTCTGTTTAGCTTTTCAGCTATTGTGAGGCACCATTCTGTCAAATTTTGTTTAAATATTGTGAATGATTGTTTACAATACTTATCACCATGACTTATTTCATTCACCTACCGTTTGTGTTCACTATATGCCTCTCTAGCTGGCTTGTCTCCGTCAAACTGTGGGGGTCACTGTCTTTCTCAACTGTTTCTCTCCATGTATATCTCTTTAAGCCTCCTTGGATGATGTCCCTGCAATCGGCCCTAGGATATTATTGGCGTGTGTTTACTATTGTGTTTGATAGATCTGCAGGGATGGCTCAATTATCACTATTGCTTTTAAGAGTGACCTTGGAAACTCATTTGTTTTTCTCCCGTTAACCACAGATCCAATAAGGCCCGCAGACGATAACACTTATTGAGAAGTGCACACACATAGTTATGAGTTGCGATGTGATTGATAGTGTATATGCCTGTATTTGTGAGTTTGTGTCTTCAGCAACATTCCAGAGGGATAATGGCAAAGTGGCATGTCAGCTGGGTTTGACACAAATTGAACAGATGGGGAGAGATGGAAAGAATGCCTGTGTATTTGTTGTTTAGTTCATCTTCGTCCAACAGGTGATTTGGGCCTGTTTGGGTAATTTATTTTAAGGCAAACATTCAAGAATCGAATACATTAGACTCTGTACGGTTTCCTCATCAGCATTGTTCCACAACCCAGTCGATAGCATTTCTCTTTCTGCTTTGCTCTCAGTGACTAAACCTACATCCACCTTGACTTTTTGAACAAGAGTAATAAATCACACTGACACTAGAGTCAATTGCGGAACAAGTGGCCCCTTAATACTTCCACAGAAAGAGCTGCTTCAGTTAATATTTTTGCCCCAATCGTTTGTTTGCGCGTATGCTGTTTGAGCTGCTATAAATATATCTTAAAAAAAGTCAGTGACATTTTTAGGGAGTGGAAACGTCATGGTGCAATAAGAACTTTGTATACCTGTTCACTCAAAACAAGCTGTGGCGGAGGAATTCCTGGGATCGCCCTTTTAAATTGTTTGTCAACTTTTGGAGAATGTTAAAAATTAAAGTTTTTTGTGATTTTGTACAGCCTTGTGAATATACATGTACACAGATTGTGACTGAAACAAGTTAAAGAATAAAGGTTTGAGTTATTAGTAAAGTGTAGGTTTGCATTCTAACTTTAAATTATATGATATTAAATTGTTCCTTCTATTTAGAGCTTTGCTTTTATTAACTCCTTTACACACTGTCCACATTGTTAGATAACACACAAATATTTTACAATGACTTAAACTATGCCAATGTGCCTGACATTCATGATGAATAGTAATATTATTTCCTTGTGAGGAAAATCAACTAACACTTATTCAGGTTGAAACGTGTGCTGGTGTGGCTACTACACATTTGTCTTTGGTGAAGGAAATTAAACAGCATCGCAAAGTACCCAATACGGTTCATATTCATTTGTAATAGGATTAAAATTGGATGAGTATATCCTCAATCAAAGCACTGTAGCTCTCATATTTCATTTCTTTGAAAAATAGATCTGAGATTTAGAAGTGCAGGCAGTGTAGGAAGATTGGTTGTGAATGGCAATTTCCTGAAAAGGTTATATAGAAGTTGTTCTCATGGAGTTATCCCCAAGCTTGATTTTAATATCTGCTGTATATGTGTGTTTTTAGAATTACTTATACACAAAAGTGTATTTACAAGAAGCTTAGAGATAGGCTTAAAGAAATGTAAAGAAATTCCTTAAAAAAGAAGAAGAAAAAGGAAACCATTGGGAAGGCCGGGGCATTGTTCTTCCCAAAAGAAAATTTATTTCAATCAGTGTCCATATTATATGTTCTGTGAGGGCAGACAATGAGTTGTGGGAAGAGGAAGAAAGGGATCCCTCAGAAGATGTAACAAGGCTTTCTGATGGGGCCAGAGGTCTGACTATGAATAATACATGAGGGCTGAGAGAGGAAGAAGAACATACACTTTGGCTCTGTTGGACCAAGAAGTCTATAAGGGAAAAGTATGCATGTTGGCTCTGATGGCTTTGCAGTTTTGCTGGTTTGGCCAATGGAGGTCTCAATCTCCTCTGCAGTTCCTTGTTATTGCGCTCTGAGCTTTGTTCCAGTGGAGCACCACCCATGAGAAATAACTGCCCCGAAGGCCTCTCCAAATACATTGGCCTTAACTTATAGTGTAAGGTTGATTGTTTTTTACTGCTTGGCTGATTGTCGTTTGAAGGAATGAATATCCAGTGTTGTTGAGGTTTCTATGTTGTTTGGAGCAGGTGGCTCTGGTGGTTCATGTAACCCCCAGTGTATGTCTGGTCTCAGTAACATCTGAAGGTCACAGCTACAGCTCAACTGCCACTGCTTTAATACTGCCATTCTGAACTTTAGGGTCTTCCATACTGATTAGTTTTACCTCCAAGGGGGGTGTGTGTGTGTGTGTGTGTGTGTGTGTGTGTGTTTTATAGGGAGAATGAGAAAAGAAAGAGAGACTGCCAATTTGTTGATACACGCATTTGTGCTTGTAAGTGTGAATATTAACTGGTTTGTTTATGGGTTTGTTTGTTTGTGTGTGTGTGTGTGTGTGTGTGTGTGTGTGTGTGTGTGTGTGTGTGTGTGCCTGCATGTACAGTACATCTGGAAAAGCTGGCCTGTGCTATAATTCACATAGCCTCATTAAAATACTGAAAGTTTTGCCTTTAAAGTCACGGTGACCCCCAGTCTGCTGTAAAGACCAGGACCTGCATACTGAGCAGAGCTCTGATTGATCTGCCTAAGTAACTGCAATTAACAGGGACGTTCTTGGCCCAGAATCGGCCCTCTCCCCACCTCTCACATGCAAGCACATCCGCACATGAGCAAATACATGGTCATCAGATGCCATATTTCAACGAATCAGTGCGCTGAATAGTGATTTAAAGCATTTGATCCTAATGTGAAGCTAGTCACCTCTGACACCATAACTCCACCCATTGCTGATTATGCATAGAGTAATTTGACACCATGCCCCTTGCACAGGAAACGGATGACATGAAACGAGAAATATGAAAAAATAATAAAACCCATTCCAATAAGAAGGGGTTGCTGAATTAACTGATGCCCTTTGTTCAACATTCTGAAAGGCATTAACAATCTAATGAGTCCAATCACATCATTATGGAAATGATCTCTGTGCAAGTGTTACGTAAATGCCATGGTTGTTGCGTGAACTGGTTTTGCGTATACTATCAATCATAATATGAATGAAAAGACAAGTATGAGAAACAGGGATTTACAAATTTGACTTTGGATGCATTGACATCTGATGCTCACTTATGAAATAGCGTATGATAATGACCCTTTCACGCCTTTTGTGACTGTTTATCACGGGCAATGTAAGCGAGCTGCATCAAAACCTAGATGTTTTTCCAGAAAGAAAAGCTTTCTAGTAGCCTCAACACCCTTCAGAAGTCCTCCATCAGCAAGCTCAGGACTTTCTATGTTTCTCCCCATGGCCACTTCCACCCTTAAACTTTAATGGTTTTCAGCAAAGAGAAAAAAAGGGGTTGACAGTGATATGGGCGAAAGGCAGAGGTGACATGGGGTCGAAATTATATTTATGCCGGTCCTTTCATCCCTCATCCCATATTTATTAACCGTCTAAGCCTTAATGGTGTACCCATCAGTTCCTTATCCTCTGCCACTGCCACAGTTACTTAAGCTTGCTTGTTGCGTGCTGATGATCTAAGCTGACTTCTGCCCATATTTTCCCTTTTAAAGGTGGACTCAGCGATTCTGGACATGTTGAAAAAAAATCACTTGAGTCAAAATCAATGAATGTCTCCTCACGATACACTTCCTGTCCGTACTGTGTGTTCGCTGAAAAAAAAGTATGTTAGTACACTGCCTAGGCTCTGTAAACTGGTATGTAAACAAAGTGGGCCCAAAGTAGCTAGCAACATGCCCTGATGTTGACAAAACATTTTTTGACAAACAAACATTCTCCAGAATTGCCTACTCCACCTTTTAATTCAAAGGAACATTTTCATTTGTCCCTATGGTGAAAAGCGGAGTAACTCAACATAACAGAACAAAGCAGTTTGCATTTCAAATCTTGGCACAAGCGTTTTGGAGGCCTTTGTGTCTCCATGCGGATTGGGGGATCATATGCAATGTAATTCATGTGAGATTTACTACCCAGGATTTGGATTTGTCTCAGGACCGAGCTGTGTACTCAGAGCCAGAAGTGATTCTGGCGCTCTAATAGTACCACTCCAAATTCACATCTGCCCAACAATACACAAGCCCTCTCACTGCTTCATCTTACCCTTTCTCTTAGGCGATAAAACATCTCCTGAGGCATGCCAGCTCACTTTATCAGTCGTGCACTTGCTGTTGTAAATCAAGGCCAGTGTCGTACAACATGGCTTAGCATTTCCGCATTATTTTCATTATACCATGCATTCATTATACCATTTGCAGCTAATTATTATTAGCTGCAAATGTGTTTTTGTGTGGAAAGACAACAGACGATGAACTGTGAGGTTAAAATAAGCAGCAATACAGCTCCTTAATAATGTAATAGACAAATCTTAATTCAGATTTTTGAAAGGTGCCTCCAACATATCCCCTTGAATGTAACAATGTTGCTTGGGTGTGTGGTTTTCAAATACATACAAAAACGTGTAGCACAATAACTGGGCTGAACACCCATGTTAACAAACACACACCTTTTGAAACAACCACCCTCATCATCATGGCCACTGGCGTAGTATCAAAATAAGTTCATCACCTGGTTAGGAAATAGGGACAACCCCATGTGTTCTCTGAACTTAACATTTTCTCAATTACCATAACTGTTGTATTAGAGAAGCTTGCTTCAGTGGAAATCTCTTGACCAAGGGTTGAGGTCGTTGGCACCACTGACTTATAAGTGGGAGGATGGCAGTAACATGGAGCTGCATGCTAAAAACAGCCATGAGAGAGATACAAGAAAGGTTGCGTTTCATCAGTGACATACTCTTTCCTACTCTCTTCTCCACTTTTGTGCTGTTTGCTTGCAGTGAGGCTGAAGAAAACAAAATCACTGACATTTTAATATGCCACCCCCCATCTCAATTGTCATTGTCTCATTTCTCCCTTGAGGTATGTCCTTCCTGCTGCCCAATACTCCTTTGTAAACTATTTCCACTCATTCTGTCTCTCTCCCAACCCCTCAGGCAAGTTAACATAACCAATAGGTTGAGCTAGTGCAGCTGGAACTTACTGTATGAGTGATAAGAGCTTTGTTCACAATGAATGCTAATTCTCTCCACATCTATCCATCTATTTGCTTGCAAAATATGTCTCATATGTCCTTTTTCCAGTCCTTTTCTAATTTTTATTTAATCATTTTCTTTGGTTTATTTTATGTGGAATCAATGAGAGCTTGTTGGCTGATTGTACCTTAGCATGTATCTGCTCCTATAGGGTGAAGCAGATTATGTAGGTTGGGCAGTTGAGGTGGACATTGTTGGAGAAATATAATTTACGGGTGGAGAATTGTAAAATTATGTGAATCTGTGCTTGAGCGTATAAGTGCACAAATTGTATGTGGTGTGCACGTGTGTGCGTGTGTTAATGTGTCTCAAGATAAACCATGATTTGTCTCCAAATGACTTTGGCTGGAACAACTGAAAAAGTGCCTGGTAAGCAACAGACCTTATTAGCATACAGATCAGGAGGCACTATAAGTGTTGCTGAAGTAACATTCACTATTGCTTTTTCAAAGTAATAAAAGATTGTCCTTTAAATGCCAACGCTGGTCCATCTTGGTCTCATTTTTCATTGGGCCACAGTTTGGTTAAGAGTCATTAACATAACAGTTCCCCATGAGTACCAGACCCTCTTTTTAATAGATTTTAAAGGTGAAGAATTTTAGCATCTCTAAGTCACTGCCACATTCATTTTGAAACATTAGTATAATTACCATAAACAAACAAGACAATCACCGGGAATACTGGCGGATTGTGCCAGCCTAGATAATATATTGTCTGCCAAAAGGGCTTGACTTTATTGTTAATCTGATGGATTGTCTAATTGCTTTATGGCACAAAACAGAAGCACAAGCGAGCACAATCCTTTCTTACAGTGCCAGTTGATAGAGTAAATAAAAGATGGTGGATAATTGACTTTGTATTCTCAGATAAGCCTGAACCAAAAAAGTTAAGAAGTTATGTTTGAATATATACCAATAATCGATATACGTTAGTACACAGTTATTGTACTTTTAGCTTGTCCATGAAGCTATGCCTTGCCAAACTAAATAGACACATACATAGTAAATATTGATGAATTAAGGACATAAAGATGCATTTTCTGATACCATTTACTAAGGAAGTGTATCAGTGTTTAAACCAATGCATCAGATAGCCTTTAACTTTAAATCAATCTGAGTGTATATACAGGATACGCTCAATATTACTGCTGTCTTTAAACATTTGAATGTTTAAACACTCATGTGCTAACATGCCGATACTCAAAATAATTCATCCCTTTGTCTATGTGTCTACAGGTTCACTGGACCCAACCTTCCCTCACCCATCATTAGCAGCAAGAACTGGCTTCGACTACACTTTACTTCGGATGGCAACCACAAATTAAGAGGTTTCAGCGCCCAGTACCAAGGTAAGACAAATAGAGCTTTTGATATTAAAAAGGACGATCATTAATAATTTACCACCATTAGATCATATCCTAAACGGTCTTGTGTGCCGGGAAATAGCAACCATCTTGTTACTGAAACTTGAACGTAAACACATTTAAATCGCCCAAAGGATGAACTTCACACATTGTTGACAGCCCATTAGCTTATTCTCATGCAAAGCTCCTTGGAGAATTTAGACTTAGTGACCTCAGTGCCCACATTTTTCAGCACTGTCAAAACAAAACTGTAAACCTCGATTATGTTATTAATCCCATTAAAGAAAATAAGGTAGAGTGACACAGTTTATCGTGTTTCTAGTGCAAATGAGCTTGCATTCCCATTCATATCAATATCTGCTTTATTTGACGATTTTTTTTGGGACTGAATTGGCAGCAAGTGAAACTATCTCATCATTTTGGCAGACTAGTTGTGATTGCTTTCAGAATAAAACAGGATTTGCAGACTCGTTATTAGAGTGGCTCACAATTGAACAAGACAACACACGCACGCACACACACACACACACACACACACACACACACACAAACACACACACACACACACACACACACACACACACACACACACACACACACACACACACAATAATCCTGTCTCTTCTGTGCATCCATTTCCCATCCCATTACTCTTAGAGGTTCAGGGGTCAGCTTTTAGGAAGGATGAGAAATAAGAAAGCGAGAGAGGGAGGAGGATGAAGATTATTGGAACAATATGTTTTCGGACATCAGTGAGAAATGGGAGACTACCAACTCCATCTCTTCAATAACCTATCCCCCACACGCCATTTTCATCATGACAGTTCCATTGATGCCGGATATGCCCTATGTTTGAGTGATAAATGACTACTAATCGAATGTCTTCTTTTTTGTCTGCTTTATTTAATTTCCTGGTAACACTTTACAATAAGGGTACATTAATTAACTGTTATTTAATGTTAAGTTAATGCTATTGATGGTAGCTTAGCAGTTTTTAACAGTTAATTAATGCGTTGTTAATGTTTAAGTATTAAGTAAGCATTAACTAAAGGTTAGCTAATGAACCATTATTGTAAATTGTTACCAATTTCCTTATTCAGTGTCCTTCATTTGCAAGTGGCAGAGGAAACAGCCCCACTCGGTCAATCCAATGTCTGCATCTTAATAGCTTAGTGTCCTCATGACAAACATGATGATACCTTATTTCCTCCTCTTTGTCGTCAGGGTAACACATGCAAGATGAGCTTCTTTCTTCTCATTCTTTCCCAAGACACACAATAGACATACATTTTGACACATGATTCAGATTAGCTTTGAATTTGAATTACAATGCACCTGAAGCTGAGCAAAGGATACACACACATTCGTGCATACAAGGTAAAGTTACTTTGTCAAGAACCCTCAAAGATAATAAATAGGATGAGAATCAAAGGCTGCACAGACATTGTTGATGGTTTAAAAAAAAAGTTTTTTGGTGAATAAATTTGCATTTGAATGAGCCTTTTATTCTCTCTAGAAGTTACCCTGGAGCTCAATAATTTCATTTCTGTATTCCTAGTTGTTTACTACACATAGTCGTATCTAATCTAATACTGATATTATTACCTGGACAATTCTATCCACAAGATTGCAGAGACATTGTGCATTGCTTATGTCTCTTCTTCTATGTAAACTAAAGTTTACTTTTTATGGATTGACATAAAACATATGTGTGCTGCTGTAGATCATTCAAAGTTTGGGTTTATTGTCTCAAAGACAAAGTTTAGTCATTTTCTTGCGTGACAGTTTTTGGCCAGACCTCAATTCTCCTTCATTGCCTTGTTAAAACTGCTGTTAGCATAGCTGGAGTAGGTGTGGGCAATGGTATATGGTATAGTATAACATTTGATATAACTACTTATATATATATATATATATATATATATATATAGCCCTAATATATATATATATATATAGATTAAAAAAATAATCTAATTAATTACAGGCTCTGTGATTAATTAATCTAAATTAATCGCATACTTATATGACACTTTTATGCCTGTTTATAAACAACTGTAGGCCTATAGGCTACCGTTCATTTCGCTCTCTCTCTCTCTCTCTCTCTCTCTCTCTCTCACTCCGTCTCTCGTAACTTCTGTCTCCTCCCCTCAGCCAGGCTTCTACATTAAATACGTTTAGGAACTACTGGCGCCGAAAACAAAACAAAAAAACAAGCAGGCTAAATGACGCACACACAAAGGAGGAAAAAAGACAGGCATATGCTAGGAAGAGTGAGAGGGGGCGGGTGTCCGTTTAGACAATCGCAACTAGCAAACAAAAGTGAGACACGGAGGAAGATTGAGAGATAGGCCTACTGTTTTGAACCTACATTGTTAATTAGGCACCCACTAAATCAATAATGCACAGACACTGCGGAGAATAACATAAGACGTATTCCTACCTTCATGCTTATTTGCCCGGATGTTATGACATAGAGCCCTCGGCCCCTTTCCCCTGCTTCTTTCTTTACTCTTTAATCCCGTGCGGGCCGTGTACGCAAGCTACAGGTGCAGCTCCGCTATCGTCTCACCTATTTTGCACCGGGTAAAAGGGCAATTATAGAAGTGCAATTAATCTACGTTAATTTTTTTAATCGTGTACATTTTTCTGTGATTACTTAATCGAAATTAACGCGTTAATTTGACAGCCCTAATATATATATATATATATATATATATATATATATATATATATATATATATATATATATATATATATATATATATATTGCCGCAGATATGTGGGCACTGCTGAAACGTGTGGGTGTCATGATTGCACTTCCTCATGCATCTTTGCTCTGTTCTCCTCTACAGTGAAGAAGATGACTGAACTGAAGTCAAGAGGTGTGAAGATGTTGCCTAGCAAAGACAACCACCACAAGATATCAGTGTGTAAGTTAGAGACCTTACATCTCACCTATTCAGTGAAATGTCATTTTTTCCTCAAATACAGTATTTCTCACTGCACTGCAGACTGACACCAGTGGCTAACATGGTATACGCCTGTTTATTTTATATATATATATATATATATATATATATATATATATATATATATATATTTTGTAGCGTCACTTTTTAGCTCAAGGATAATAAACAGGTATAGCTGCAGTTGGAACTGAACTTTCAATTTCATTAAATGATATGACTTGAATTGACTCAAGGCCTGCAAATTTGAACTGTTACCTTCGCTCATGTCCATCTCTATGAGAAGATCCAAAACAATCCTTTTCAGCTTTTCACTTGCTCGCAACTCTTGCTCAAAGTAATTTAAAAGTTTCTCAACACCTCGGCCAGAGAATAGGGAAAAGGCTGAATGTTGTAAAGGGTGCAGACACAAAGGACACTCAGTCCAGTCTGTGCTAGAGATGCCGCTATATTACCAAATGGATTGGTTTCGCCTTGGTTTTCTCTTTTCCCCGTGGCTGTCTTCTTGCCCTTGTTCTCTCTCACTTTCTTGAGTTCACCGGTCATTATCCCCTTCGGCTTATTTGAACATCTGTAACACGTTGACAGCCAGGAGTCACTTAGCTAAAATGACACAGAGAGATGGATGTTGGTTTTAAGAACAACCTGTCCAACAAAAATAAGAAATAATGGTAAGCCTGCCTCTAGGCCATTAGAATTAATTTTTTCCATGTCTACCTTCAACTTTTGCTCTTAAACCTCATGTCCGTCTGAAAAGATTTATTCTTCCTATTATTTTGTTATTTTTTATACTAAATTGCCCTAAAGTGTATTTTTCTTCCATTCTTCACTATGTATTTCCCTGTTATTTTTCATTGTCCAACTGTCTTTCCGCTCTACTGGAAAGACAGACAAATTATCAGAAAGATTTTTGAGTGAAAATATTCAAATTCATTAGGATTTGGCTGTATGTACATATCAGTTTCAGCCTGTAACATGCAACATTGTCATGTTACTTCTAAAATGCTGTTTACTCTGCTGACAGTGATCCTTGTTTAACATTCTTTGCTTCACACTGGGACTCCGACCAATGAGCAGGTGTCACATTGCTTTGGCCCTGCAGACCTTTTCACCCTCCCCAGTCAGTCAGATGGGCTCTCCTCGTTGGCCAAGTTTATTCAAACCCTTCTGGCACCTTACCTTCCACTATTTTGCACCCAATGACATGACTGAAGTGATCACTACCAGGAAGGTGCACTGGGATAAGATGTATTTTCACATAGACATAGTTGCAAACTGCACAACCACAATCAGCTTGTGAAAACTTCTGATCAATCTCAAACATATACCAATACAAACAAATTCTGTATTTCAGCAAGATAGAACATTTTCAAAATAAAAATAATTAAGTTTTTTATCTTTTGCTCTGTCTTCTCCTGTCAGTGTCTCAGATGGGTGTAGCGCAGGGACACAACATGTGTCCAGACCCGGGGATCCCGGATCGAGGGAAAAGAAAAGGCACAGACTTCAGGTAAAAAGCTGAAAGCCAAGAAGGATTTTAGAACAGTCTGATACAGTATGAGTGATTAAGTTGGTTGGTCATTAGGTTTCGAGGACCTCATTGTCCATAGAGAACAGTTATGACCCTGTTAAGCTATATAACTCTATACTATTGGCTTGAGCTACATCGTTTTTAATGTTTATGGCTTGTGAAAAAAATGTCAAGGTAATTTCTTTCCGTACTCCGTTGCGGTTATTGCTTCATTAGCCTAATTTTAAATTTTTTAGTGTGACATTTGTCACAATTCTTCAAAAAAGTGATTTTAACACGAGGCATTCAGTTTTTCTAATTTAATCTACTAGACCTAATTAGCTTGTGTAATTGGTATGAAGGTGCTCTATAACAGTTTTCCTGTTAAGAATGTTGTTCCACATTTACTGTATTTCAGTGCCAAATCATTTGTCCTGTCTTAAAATTGAGTTATATCAGAGTTTTAATTAGTTCCACTATCTCCTTGGGAGTTATATTTTTTTTTATTAAGTTTTCAAAGTTTAAAATGTGCTGTTTTAATAATTGGACAACTTTATTAGTCAATGCGTATAAGAATGTCAGCAATGCTACATTATTCAAATACCACTTTTTTATATGTAGTCCATTTTTCCATAATTATCTTGCAGTTCAACGTTAATGATTTGAACTTTGTTTACAATTGAGATGCAGTCAACAGTTATTAAGCTGGGGGGAAAGTTTAAATTTGGGGACACTATTTGGTGTTATGGAAAACATGGTCTGCATCTTAAAATGTCCTCTAGCATTCAACACATTGCCCACTGATATGCCCCATAAAGCCACTGAAACCAAACCAGATAGAGAAATGTGTACAATGAAACACATACCTTACCATTTGAGACACTGCACACTTACAGGCTTCCTCTGTGGGACGGTGATATTACCGGTGGGATTATGGAGTTTCATTCCTGTCAGGTATATTGTCTCTATCAGTGGTTAACTGTAACACAGATAAATCGGTAACACCCGTCTCCCACAATGGACCACTTTTGGAAATCACAGTCGGGAAGTCTAAGAAAATATATGTCTCCCCCATAGTAAGGGTATTACCTCAATTGCACTCCAACTAATAAAAGTAGATTTTTACAGGAACAATTGTGACTCATGTTTTTTTTTCCCTGTATGTAATTTCCTGAAGACGAGGAGCCACAGTGCATTTCTCCTGCGACGAGGGTTATGAACTGCAGGGCTCAAAGAGCATCACTTGTCTCAGAGTGACAGACAGCTATGTAGGCTGGAGTGATGATCGGCCCATCTGCAGGGGTAAGGAATTTGACCTCTGATTACATTTTAATACTGAGGTGCCCAAATGTTGATGGATTTGCTTGTGAATGTACTGCTATTTTGTGCGGATGTGACGTCTCTTTTTCAAATGTTCTCTTATTGTACTAGATTTAAGTTTTCAACCTTTACTTGTATCCACAACAGGAAGAAGGTCTATGTCCAGATTCCACACTAGGGCTTTTAAACAACCCAGATCTCTGAATCAAACACAATTCTAATATAATCATCTGCATGATTTTAATCCCCTTCGACATCAGCTATATGGCTTTGCTGTGACTCCACTTCTATCAATGTGTCAAGATATTTTACAGAACGAAGGGGAGGGACCATCCACCATCTGTGAAGGATTGTATGTATGAAACAGGGGTGAAGGCCTTGTTATGAAAGTTATCTTTTGTTGTCCTTTGAACTAAGAAATTGACAAAAAGTGTGACCCTCTTTTTTGTGTGCAGGTCATATAATCACATTAAAAAAACAAAACAAAATCCAGGTTGATATAGCATCAACAGTAATGTCAGTGAAATGACCCTTTAAGAGTATCGCATTCCATCATCCATACTGAACCTTTGGTACTGTGCCTTTGTTCTGCATCAATGGAGATTAAACATCATCCAGGAATAATTGGAGAT
Organism: Ammodytes marinus; assembly: GCF_949987685.1. Classification (NCBI taxonomy): domain Eukaryota; kingdom Metazoa; phylum Chordata; class Actinopteri; order Uranoscopiformes; family Ammodytidae; genus Ammodytes; species Ammodytes marinus. Next base: position 16,174,569 of record NC_137221.1, read on the forward strand.
CTGTATCCTAAATTAGCATTGGTGATCATTAAGCAGCCCTATCTTTAGCATGAAATTCACAGCTCCCTTTTGGTTCAGACTTTCTTTCTAGTCACACCGAGCTGCTGCAATTCTTCTCTGTCATGGACTTTCATTGCAGTACTGGCACACACTAGGTGGAGTGTATGAGACAACGTGATTCCCATGATTTAAAAAAAAAATAGGAGGCAATTGCTTCAGTGGGCTTCCTACCTGCTGTATTATTTTCTTTAAAGTCACCTTCAGTGTCGGCAAAACTCAAACAAATGACTTTACTTTTTCCCCCCTAATTTTGCCAAAGTTCTTTGGGTGGAGCATGGAGCCAAAGTGCTGGGCCTGAACACCTGAAGGACCTCTCTGAGAACATAACTCATTAAAATTGGGGCAACTTGCATAGGCTCCTTTAATTACTTTCAGGTTATCCCCCATGTATGTACACACACACGCGCTCACTTCCTTTAAAGTACTCATTAGAAATTCTGTTTTAAATTGAAAGGTTGTTTAACAGTTCTGTTGTGCAGACACCCTCAGGCCTTGATAGAAAAGTCAGATTTTCCTTTAAAGCTTGGCTTGCTCACTGTTCACCGACTCTTTGCAATGACAACAAACGTGTGAAACTAGATTTTTGTTTTTACTTCTCTCCCATGATAAGGAGTTCGATACATACACTAAACATTGATATTATACTGTCGGATGTCACCTACTTAGTTTTTTCTTCATAATAAATTATCCTAACATTCTAAATAATAACAACAACTATCAGCTGCAGTTGATAGATTCATTATAGTGAGTAACTGGGACTCACGGGTGGTCATTTGAGTTGGTCACCCAAAAATTGGTGGTTTTTGAGAAATTATAGTTTTAAAATTGTGTTTGATGTTTTATGGTTATAATCATGATTATATTCATGAATTTTGAAAATGCATCTGAAACGTACTCACCTATAGACTGTATATAAAAAGATAGATGTGCAAACGGTAAGAAAATTGTGACCGGTGAACTATTCTTTTTTACTGCAAGGTTTCTTCCATTTATATCTTGGATTTCAACAAGGATTTGTTCACATTCATCAGGGGAAAATATTGGGTTGGTCCCGTGGGTGTGTTAGCAGTGGGTTTACTGTGTCCTTTCAGATTGTAATGCTTATACTTTACAGACAAATGATGAACACATAGCAACATCACTGAACTCCACACTATATTTTACACCAGTGAGTAAACTGTATGATTGAATCCTGCATTAATCTATTTTTTGTATGGTACCAAACTAAATTGGTAAGTTAAGTGTTTAAAAGGGAGCACAGCAGTTGATTCTGTTTCGATAGGCTCTTGACAATGGTTTAAAAAGACAAAGTATCATTGCCAAGCACTTACCATACTACAGCTGTAGGCACAAATCGGAGCCAAACAGCATTATGTCTTGTGGTTTTTACAGGATATCCTGAGACCAAGGAGATGGCTTGACGCAGGCTACGCTGTCTTGTTCATAAATGTGAAAGGGGTGTATTAAAACTGTCTGTACCTTAACATTTGTTTCTCTCTGTGTCTTCACTTATAGCACCAATGTGTGGAGGTCTTTTGAGAGGGCCGACTGGTGTCTTCACATCCCCAAACTACCCAGTCCAGTACGACAACAATGCTAACTGCACTTGGGTCATTACAGCCACAGACACATCAAAGGTAAAAGTCATTACACATTGGATTTTAGCGACATTGCAGTTCTTATTATTTTTTTGCTACTGTAATCTCCCTGATTCCAGCAGTGTGTTAAGTATAGTGTCTGGCTGCTGGCAAACCAAACAAAGGCTGTTGAGTGTTGCCTGGTGTGTCTGCACCTGTTGGAGAGAAAACTTGAGAGGAAGCTCTTATCTAACACACATGACACTCATTTTACACTGTTGATAATTGCTACAGGACACTTTTTGGCCTGTTGAGCAGACCATGTGACAGAAGCTCAATCAAAGAAAGATGTGAGAGAAGCGAAGCATGAAAGAGGGGAAAACAATACTGGCACTGAGCCAACAGAAGAAGAAGAGGAGAGTTGCAAGAATCCCCTGTGGTGAGGGAGAGAAGAAAAAAGAAGTAACAGACAGAAGAGCAATGGAGAGGTTTTGAGAGCATGTTCAGAGGATATCATGGAAGTGTTAAAGCCACCTATGTTCAAACCATTGACTTTGGAGTTGTGTGCATGAACTCAAAGAAAATGGTTTTACACATTTGTTCTCCTATTGCCCTGTTCTAAGTGAGGGGGAGGCTATCTGAGGTGAGAGTCAAGGGGTTTATTTAGATGCAATCCACACCGATAGAGCCCCACCCTTTGCTAAAAGGGGCACGCACGCACGCACATACACACACACACACACACACACCCACCCACCCACTGATACCCTTCAGTATACCCGGCGGGCAGCCTGCTGCAACAGACAACAGTACTTTGTACAACTGCCTCTCGGTCCGTGTCTGGTCCAGATGAAGATGGAGCGAGGCTGTTCTTTCGGTTAGAGATGTAATGGGCTTCTATTCTATTTCTGTGCGCATATATAGGCCCAGCCAGAGGAGATGTTAGGTCAGGCAGGAGACTGAGGCGGAACTGCCAAGCGGTGTGGGTAGGGACGTGACACAGCTCCTATAGACCTAAATGCAAACCTTGTGACATTTTGACTAATGTGGGTTATTGCCGGTGTTGCTCCTTCATAATGCCCTGAGGCTATACTGAATGCATCTGTTTTTAGTTGAACATCTTTTAGGTGTTCATCCGTCAGCGTCAAAAGCACTGGGATTCTGAAACAACCCAAACGTCAGACTTGCCAGAAAATAAAGTATATATGTGTGGTATACATTGTCTCACCTGTTGGGCTGGTAGATAGGACATGACATATCAAAGTATCAAACTATTTATTAAATGTTCTGACCTATTTTTGCTTTCACATCATCCATCTCTTTTTCTCCACCTTGGCAATTTGCATTATAGTCGCTGGTTTTAACGTAGGACAGAATGCAATTTGCATTTATATAAGCTTTTTCATTAGACCTTGTTCTCTCAGTTCTCTGGAAACATTAAGCATTTGGGCGGAAATCAGTGGCAGCCAATTTAAAATAGGAGACAAACAAAAATGTTTCTTTCTTTACTTTATTTCATTTATATTTTAGTTTCCCATTACCTGCTTTGTTTGTCTGTCTTTATTAAGTTGCCCCTTGCTTCCTTCAGCAAGGATACACTTTTTATTTAATTTTTTGTTGTTGTTGTTTTTTTTACCTCGCTCCAACCTCCCATAATCCCACATGCGGCATTTAAAATAGATGCAATGAAAATATCTGTTTTCCAAACGAATATATACATATTTAAAAACTTGTTTCACTTGCATAATGAATACCTATATATTCACCTTGTGGACAACCTCAAGTCCCCGTCCTGCATCTCCTGAGGCGCTTGAAGTCATTGTAAGTCTGGCTAGGTAGGCCACCAAGGCATCTACAACCTGCTGATTTGATGAGCCAAGAGCAGGGGTCACGCAGACTGCCTGGCAGGCAATCAGATATTTGATTAGTTGGAAATAGTTCACAATCACCAGACTGGAAGGCAGATGTAACAAAAAATATACACACACCACCATTTTTACATCGATGAAATTCTATCACAATACCAAGCTGATTGATTTACAAAAGAAATAGATACACATGTTGTGATTGGTTGAATAAAGAATCACAGATTCATGCCAGTATTTTCATAAAAATAAAAATAAAATTATAACAATAAAGGATATGCTTTACATACAATATACACAGCTGTTGCGTATGTGTGAATGGAGCTCTGCCAGACATTATATTCAAAAGAGTTTGATGGATGATAAATGGATGGCTAGTATAGTCACAGATGGAATGGGGTCCCTCCCCTGCACCTGTGTGTTACGGGCGTGCAAGCAGCTTGTCATTTAGGGTTATCTTGACGATGTCCCTTGCTGTTGTCTAGGTGATCAAGCTGACATTTGAAGATTTTGACCTGGAGCGAGGCTATGACACCCTGACAGTGGGAGACGGCGAGGTGGTGGGAGACCAGAAGACCGTCTTCCATGTGTGAGTGACTCCTTCAACCTCTATCTGTTTGTCTTTCATCTTCCCTCAGTTCTCTTAACTTATCCTGGCTTTTACTCCACACGCCAACCGTCTATAGCAGTAATTTTTTTGATTTCTGCTACCCTGTTCCATGTAATCATATTCTCTGTTTTGCTTTCTCTTTCCTCTTCACCTTTCTTCTTTTTGGCATACAAGTCTTTTCTTCTTTTCCAGTCGCCTGCAGCCGGCTGCAGCCCTCTCTCTCTTCCCTTTCACCCTCCAGCCCTTTCTCTTCTCTCACACTATTTCCCTTTCATTTCATCACCACCTGATGCAGTGGTGCATTAAAAATAGATGCCACACCACATTGTCAATCGTCAATCTTTTCAATGTTAAAAAACAAGATCACAGCCGTGCCCCCTGATGGAGTTTGCGCTAGCAGATGCTCCATAACAATACACAGGATGTTGTTATTAATTGTGCTGAAAATTTACCACCTTAATAAAGTTTTTATAGATCAATTTTTATGCAGGGCTTCCTCATCAGGGTGACAACTGGGAGGAGTGTGGATAGGTTTGTGGAGGCGGGGTTTGTCGATCGTCCTCTTCCTTTAATACTTTTGACTCGCACAACACACACACTCTAACAACCTCCTGATCTACTCAATTAAGGACTCCCTCGCCTATACCCATTTGGATTCCTTTATGATATAAAAGTAGAGTGAGCAATTCTGTCATTGAGATTGGATATGCGCTCTTGCGCACAAACAAACTAGAACAATTTAAGAGCCGAGAATGTACTGCAGCTTTCAGCACAGTTTAACTTAGGACTATATTTTTGTGATTCAGTGGTGCAGGCAAGTGTGTGCAGTGCAGGCAGGGAACTTTAAGGTCAGCTGCATGTAACCCTACTACAGCACAGTCATAAATGTGGTGGTTAAAGCTGGGGTATATGATTTGGGAGAAAATAGCAGTTGGGATAGAGATTCGAATCCAGGGACATAGATGTCATGAGCAGATTGACCTTAACCTTAAACAGGCCACCGACAAGGATGATTTTTTAGACCTGAACTATCTTGCAGGTATATTATAACAAATTTACCATCAGCTTATCAGCTTAATGGAATTGTATTGGTCAATAATCTGAAGTGAAATGGATTATCAAATGTTTAGTTTTAGTAATGCAGACAGTACAATAAAAGGTGAATACATGGAGTAAATCCCCATAATCTAGAGCACCTCCACACACATGCACAAACAAGTTCACACACTCAACACATTGCAAAAAGGCTGCTGAAAGGACAAAAATATGGACCCAACCTATACAGACACTACTTCCTTAGTCCTCCCGCAATCCTCCTTGTGCCATAACTAAACTTAGAACCCTTAATCATTTACTCTGCAGCTACACATTTCCTAATTAGAGTTGGGTGGAATTACTATTCAAATAGGATTAAATTACCTCCGTGGCATTGACTGATCTTGCCTTCATTTTCCACTTTCCTGTCTAACTGTTTTAAATAAAAAGGTTTAGGTTTCCCAGACTGGAATTGCCTTCAACAGTTTCAGAACGCTCTTCTTTGATGAGAAAAGTCAGATAGTTGAATATATAACTTCAGGTGTTTCTCTTTTTGCTGCTTGCATTACAGTTTTTTTAATGATGCTGTGGAGACTCAGGCTGTTAAAGTGACAACACTTTGACGAACCTTGCAGTCATACTATATGCAGCACAAACAGAAAGTACAGTTGTAGAACATATTATAAGAAAGTTCTGTTGAAGAAAACCTGTGCTCTTGTCTCTTTCTTTAGCCTGTCTGGTACCACCACTCCAGACCTTGTGGTCAGCACCAGTCACCAGATGTGGCTCAATTTCAAAACAGATGACACCAGTGGCTCGCTGGGCTTCAAGGTTTCTTATGAAGGTAAGAATGCTTCAACATTTCTGGTTGTCAGACAGTGGAATGTGCAGGCTTGCTGGCTGTATTTGTCTAAGCTGGTTCTCAACAATGCCACATACAATGCATTCTTTTGTTTTGGTCATTCACTCTTGCATTGCGACTAACTGCTCAAAATTGACATTGTGGGCTCTGTCGGAACACATTTTGCTTAACATTATTGTCCTTCCCTGGATTTATCATCCTGAGTTTGCTTTCAAAAACATAGGGGTCAGAGATGCAGCATATGTCTCATTTGAAGGCTTTTGTAATGAAGCTTAAGAGCATCATAACAAAGTAGACATGGCACTCGCTGCCTTCTGTCGCATGGCATGATTTATCTTCAAATTGCAGTTAGTTTACACTGCTCTTTTATGTTACACATACTGTACCAAGGGCTCATTCTAAGCAAGGACGATCAGTGAATGAAGCCTCACATTGCTGATTTCATTCCAACTATGCAGAAATGATTCTTGTAGATTAATTATTTGTGTCTTCTAGCCGTGAGGCACTAATCTTGGCAAATTAAACCAGTCCTAACAGCCAATCAGCCATCAATGCAGCCTGCATCAGAAAGCTGATGCAGTCATCTTATTGCTTAATCCTAGTGTGTGTCTTGTGTGGGTGTGTGGGTGCATGAATGCGTGCGCCTTAACAAAAAAAAATGCTATTGATAAATGTATGTGCTAAGAGAGGCAAGGAGCAAAAGTGTGAGCTTTGCAATTTGTATGCGTGTGTTCTGTTTTGTCTGTGTGGATGCATGTGAGTATGGGGGGTTTGTCCTTCTTCTAGATACGTCTGGTGTTTTGCCTCTCCGAGGCACAGAAAGCGTTCTCCCTTGCCCACAGATGCTTATTTTTCATCAGTGAAACAAACAAACAGAGAAAGTGGAGCAGCATGCTGAACCAAAGTGTAATTAAAACAATGAGTTCTACTTAATGAAGGGGAAGAAATGCTTTGAACCACTTCACCTCCCAGATTGGAGCAACCAAAATCTAATTTGCATTCTCAATTACTTGTGTTTCAAGCCTGATCATCAAGTGTAATTGCAAACACAGCCATACCAGTACACACACTACCACCTTACACTTGCTGCATTTGAGTTCTGGTTGCAAATGTTTCTGCAGTGGCCTCAATCTTTCAACTTAAATCATAATGCTCGCAAACAAAATATTTTAATAAACATGTGTGTATCCAAACCCAACCACCGTAGCCCTCTCTGCACTGAAAATGTATAATTTAAAACATTTTCATTTATTTACAGCCATGGAAATTGATGCACCACCAGATAACTGTACATACTACATCGCCATGTACAGACCTAACTAGAATTAGGTCTGTGCATTTATAAATAAGAATTTGATTTGCTGGTGGAGTTAAAAGCCTGTAAAGCGTATTGAGACATTTTTTGCAATATTTGCTTATACCAATAAACGTGACTATTAAAGTCCTTTTGTAGTTTTAGGCCACAGGAGATTCCAGAGTTGCTGTTGACAGTAATATGAGTCTGAGTTCCATTACAATGCTTGGATTACTCCGGGATGTCAAACAGACAGGGACTACAAATATTCCATTACATCTATTCCCTTATTCATGAGAATCAAATGCAGTTTCATTGACTTATGCCTGCTCTCTTAAACACAATATATACAAAGACTCCCACATACATTCACAGTCACATGAACAACAACAACACACACACACACACACACACACACACACACACACACACACACACACACACACACACACACACACACACACACACACACACACACACACACACACACACACACACACACACTTCAAAGGGTTTTTATTTATTGCACTCGTTTTCCCTAAAGGTCTAATTGAGGCAGGGATTTTGAGTTATTCAGTAGAGAGTGTCTCAGAGTGACAAACAAATAATGTATGATTATTTCTATGCTTTTATGCATTTGCATATGTACTGTATGTAGGACTTTCTGTGTCTGTCTTATGCAGTAGCTTGCTTGTTCATCCAGATGCGGTTTCTGTCAGATGGTACACATTACCTTCGTATACGCTCTGTTATTCTCTCTGAGACTCACCTCAAAACTCGCTTTCAGCTTTTCTCCTTTTAAAGGTGACTTCCACGTAAGATCAATGGCTTATCTTGTGAATGGAGCTGCCTCAGGACAGCCATACATCCAAATAGCAGTGAGCTCTAAATATGTGTTCTAAATGATGATCATCATTAGGGCCGAGTATGGATTTATATCCAGCATCACCCCTGGTGCGGTTTAAAATCGTATTAGGCCCTGCCATCATTTCCTGGATGGATGAGCTTATTCGCTCTCTGAGTTTCCCCATCCGGATCCCTCGATAGGATGCCTCAGCATTCCCATCTGCAAACCTCAGAAAAGCAGAAAATACGAGTGAAAGAAATAGGGATGCATAAATCTTGAGATGATGAAATTTGCAATTGAGGTTTTAAGGAAGGAAAAAAAGGAAGAAGGGTGGTCTTGGAGGTGTGTGTTTGTGTGTATCTGAAAGTGCTCACGTCAGCTTCCAACGCAAGTAAGAACGTTTGTCACACAGCATGAGAAGATATATATTTTGCAGTGGACGAGAGAGGGGGAGGAGCAAAAGGTTTGCAGCATTAGTGGGTAACATCTTGGGAGAAGAAAGAGATAGTAACGACCAGTCGGTGGCAAACTAAATTATAAGAAAAATAAATCCACAAAGAGAAAATAGGAAATTAATGTTGATTTTTATATTGATGTGTAGAAGCTATTCTGTATTGTCAGCCCAAACATGAACTGTTTAGAAAATAATTCATTCCTAACTTCCAGTTATACCCATTCAGTCTTAGCTAAGGAGCAGGACAGAAAGAAGGTATCTGGTGCTCAATTTAGAAATAAACAGGGACTATTAAAGTAATGAGTAGCCCAAGGACACTATGCAGCATACATCACCCAACTAAGGTTGCTGTTGTTGCAATGTGCCCTTAATAGCAACCACACTAAGCTAGTTTATATTTAAGAGGTGTCACAGTGCCAGGGAGAGGCAGACGGTAACCCTTTTATAAGAAATGTTACCCTATCAAAATGTAGAGTCCGACAAGAATAATTTACTATTCATTAACTCTAAATCAATAAGATGAACCCGTATTTGAAACTGTAATGTCAGAGAAACATCACTTTTTGGTTTGTTTTAGTTTAGTGATATGTTCATCTTCATATGTATGTATCTTGTAAACATATGCTAGACTCTAGCAGCTAGAGGCTACAGCTAGTAATAACCTTGAGTCAAGATCTCTCTTTCTCTCTGCCACCGTCTCTATAACTAATACATATCCACCATTTTTTAGGAAACTGGAGAAAGTGTGCTTCCAATACCTCAGGGACTCCATGGCTGTCCAGAATGCTAAAATACTATTATTTATTTATTTAAGGCAATGTGCAGGCTAAAGAGAGAGCAGTCTAGGAGGCTGCTTGTATAAATTAAATTCCGACCTTTAAATTTATATCTCCAGGAGTACAGGTAACAGAAACAGTTATTCAATGATTTACTCTAACCCACCTTCGTTTTTCGGCACTAGAAATAAATAGTATGTAGCCTATGTATCAATGACAGTTTTGCATACTGAATTTTTCTTGCCTGTGTTTTTATTTTTACCTGCCCAGAAATTGACCAAGGCAGCTGTGGAGATCCTGGAATCCCAGCTTATGGCAAACGGGAGGGGGCGGGTTTCCGTCACGGGGACAGGCTCTACTTTGAGTGTCTTCCTGCCTTTGAGCTGGTGGGGAAGAAAAACATCACCTGTCAGAAGAACAACCAGTGGTCGGCTAAGAAACCTAGTTGTGTTTGTAAGTTGTCGCATGCCTTATGTTATTCAAATTGCATAAATACACCACATACTGTACACACACACACACACTCACAGTGGGGTTATAAATATGTATGATTGTGCAAATGAGCACTGGGAGGGCTGCATAATAAATGGTCAGATTATCCCCACAGTTTGCATAGCAGAGGCCATGGATTTTGAAATAACAGGAGAGCTTATTGGTGAAATGACGCCATGGAAGACAGACGAAAAGACTGAGAGAGCAAGAGGGTGAGGGGAAAGGGAAAAGAGAGATGACTAAGCAGATACCGTGCCCACTGCTGAATTATTGATAAGATAATAGGGTGGACAAAACACTGCAGTATCTAGATAAACAGCAGGTATGAATGACAGTGAGGTTGCTAGCAAGGAGTCATTTTAGCCACACAACACTGTTATACAATTTCAGTCATGCTTGCAGACACATTACAGAATGCTTGTATAGTTGTCTTTATTTCAGACCTTTCTCTCTCTCTCTCTCTCTATCTTTCTCTCTCTCTCTCTCTTTATTGCCTTTTGTCAAAACGACACTAATTTAAACTGACTGACTGTTTGTTACTGTTGCTACCTCGGGAATTTACTGACTGCAATTAGGTAGGCATGCGTTAGCTAACAGTTTAGTTAAAGAAGTAATGAAAGGATGAAGTTACAAACTAATCACACATGGATGCAAAACTAGGTGTACACTTAAGATAAACTCTTCTTGACAGTGCAACAGTTAAAAAGGAGAAGCCCTGTCATTTCTCAATTGAGACTGAGGTTGAACATATTATTATTCAACATTGCTCCTGCACTGCTGGGTAAACATTTGACCATGATTAGTTTCATATTTAAAAGACAATCTTAGCTGCATATCATAGGAGGCGTTTTCCCACAACTGGGACTATGTAAAGGTCCTATGCACATTTTAATATCTATATAATCCGCATTTGGAAAAGAAAGTAGTACAGCAAGTTTTGTATAAGTTACCAAGGCTCAAGTATGTACCTATGTAGCGATGCCAGACCACCATGAACTAAGCAGAGAAGGCCACATCTGCCATGTAACATGGTATGTTGAAGGTATTGTGCTGCTTTCCTCTAAGCAACTTGAATCAAGAGGCAGCCTTGAACGGGATTCAGGGAGGAAGATGAGGCCATTTTTTATTTTTATTCTCAACACATTCCTTTCAGCTTGACATTGATTGGAGGCAATGATTTCTCTGGTCACATTTCAACTTTTGTGAGGCAAGGTTCACAATTTCATTCCACAGGGCTTACTAAAACAATTTATTATGTCTTGTGGGTTCATATTATTGCTGCTACAATAAGCCACAAACACCTTTTTGTTATATGCTGTTATTGGCAACTGTCATTAACTTTAGACTAAACTTTTATTTCCATTACAATCAATCACTCCCTTGTAAAATCAAAGGTTACTTTCAGTGTATACGTATATGTGCTTTTGCTGCAAGGCAACACATTGGTGGTTATGGTGCCGTATTTTTGAAATATAACTTCCCCTCCGGCCTGTTAGATGGTTTAAGTATGTGGGATGTGAAGGGGATTTTTACAGGTTCAATAAAATGTATCAAATCATATTGTGTTGTAGTCAGTGGAGGTAAATTGAATTTCCGCCATGTTTTGCAGCCTCCTAAACAACACTAATTTGATGTTACTTTTTGTTTTGTTTGTTTTGTCTTTCTTTATCTCTTTATCCCTCCTGCAGTTTCCTGCTTCTTCAATTTTACCACTCCATCCGGGGTGCTGCTCTCTCCCAACTACCCTCAGGAGTACGGCAACAATATGCATTGTGTATGGCTGATCATCTCCAATCCTGAGAGCCGGATTAATCTGGCTTTCAACGACCTCAGCATGGAGAAACAGTTTGACTTCCTTGCGATCAAGGATGGGGGAAAGGTACTATAGACTTCGAAGCTGTTTTCTTTTGAATCAATCTAAGTGCTACATCCTCAATTGACCTTCCTACTGAATCATTAACTCTCTGACTTATTTACGATTTTCCTTTATGCACGGAACCCGCAGGGTTTTAAAAACATTAAAACTGCATTGAATTTAATATCCTCAAAATTAGGCCTTTAAAGAATTGAATTTCCTTACAAAGGTCTACAATTGTTGAATTGCCCTTTCGTAGGATAAAACAAATACTGAACGTCAGAAACATGGTAAGGCCATGTAGAGGAGTTATGTGACAAACCAGCACTTTCTGATTTTGTATTTAAACCTTAAAATGTGTACATATTTTCTATTATATCCTTCCTACTTTTGCCTGTATGGCCGTGACGTTAGCATTACATTTTATTTAAAGTGGCATTAAAAATGTCTTACATTTTACTTGTGCATTCCTGGTGGTACCATATTTTAATATATGATTTTTTTGCCATCATAAAAAATGTTTTATCTGTTTTTGTCAGGCTGAGTCTCCTATCCTTGGTACGTTTTCTGGCGAAGTCCTGCCTCCTTCCATAACAACAAGTGCCCACGTGGCCCGACTGGAGTTCCTGACTGACCACACCTACACTGACAGAGGTTTTAACATCACTTTTACAAGTGAGTATTGAACCCTGCCGTACTTCCAAAGAGATACAAAGGGAAGTCTTTGAAGCTTATCACAAAAGCCCACCCCTGGCTGGATGTTTTGTATTCTAGATAGTTTGTGCATGTGTACTGTATGTGTGTCTTTCATTGTATTTGTGCATGCAATAGGCCTCATGGATCATCCACCATATCTATGTGACTCCCTCCCACAGACTGCATTAAACCCTTCCACCCTGCATTCTCGCATTCTTTGCACACCTAGTGTCGCATCGAGAAATGACAAAAACCCTCTTTATTCTCTAAATAGAGACTTGACATCTAAATAAAACCCAAACAAAGATGCAGCATCTTTACCTGACGGATACATTTCAGCAGTGCTCATTATATTCTATTCTGGGTATAGCTGCTGACTTCTGAGGAAATTCCAGATGGGTTTTATACTCTGATGCAGAACACATTGACTCCATGCTAGTAAACCCATTTCATGGCTACAGTGTACCGTGAGGGTTTGGCAGCAGAATTTTTGCATTCATTGCATATCCACTATTGTGTAATGAGCCTGATCTCTAGATTCTTCCACATCCCTACATAAATATCTCTCAACCTAACCCTATAGAGCCACAAAGCTATTTCATAGACAGTTAAGGAGCCGTTGGGAGGTTTGTCTCAATAACAGTTGGCACTGAAATTAGGTGCAGTGACTCACTTTTATGCAAGCGATAAAATGTAATTCTTTACTTTTACTGTTCGTGCTTTCATATGCAGGACACCAAAAATACTGTTTTCAGACAAGAAAACTATTTAGTATATATTACACTACAATGACAACAGACATCAAAACAGTTTGCACTTAGCATCATAGATATTATGTTGCAGCAGATTAAAAAAAGTAAATTATTGATTAATTATAAAACATTTAAAATTTGACCTCACAAATCCGAAAAATGTCATTGACCAAGTTTACTGTGTTTCTGGTCTGTATATTTACAGTATACTTAGTCAGAAGACCTTTCCTGTAATCTGTTTCTATTTCTTAAAACAATTTGCGCTGTAGCTAAAATAACATACCTCAGCCTGTCAAGAACACTTTTGGGAACTGGCTCTAGCTCATTTGCAGACATGTCGACAACAACCCAACCCAGGTGCCTCTGCAAAGCCACAATGTGGAAAACACATGCCGACTAATGCACTAATTAGCAAGTGAGATGAGTAAATAAATAACCAAGGCAGCGTGCTGAATTAATGTCAAGAACAGTTAATTGAAGATGACGGTTAGTTCCTGAGAACAATGTCATTTAACTGCAGGACTGTTTTGGGGGGGCTGTGGTGGCTGAGCGTACAACTTCCATCATTCATGTTAATTAAGGACATGCCAAACTGTATTGAGGGGATTTTTGGCACGTTAATAAATAAGATGATCGTGATGGATGAGGTGTGGCGGGCACTCTGTTTGGGTCCAATGGATACAGCAGAGAGATTCATCAACACCTACAAGTGTCACCTAGCCGCTAGTGTGTACAAGAGTGAGAGCGAGAGAGTAAGTGAGAGAGATAGCGGCGCAGGTGATGTATTTGTTTACATGCCTTGTTCCAGGGTTATACCTCTTATTGTGCGACTGCGTTTCTTTGTGGTCCTTCTAACTGGTTCCTACTTGAAGTTCCATTGAGAGGCCTGATAGATAGAGAAATATGTTTATGTGCATCCTCAAAACTTTGTTTGGTAACTCCACCTGTTATTGGGCAGTGTCATCTGGTGCTGATTATGTGCATACTCTTTGCCACAATCTTGAATCACTGCAGCATGGATAATCAATGTTACGCACTAAGTGAAATAAATTCCTTATAGTTAAATGCTTCCGTGGCTAAATGCTGACAGTAGAAAAAAAAGGAATTAAAGTTTTTGGCAATAAACCTGGGTAATTATTTTACAATCTCCATGGAAATTAGCATCATTGCACAGAAAATGCAATTTGTGAAAGACCATCAGACAAACAGCGGATCTCTTCTTGTTTTTATTTTGTTTTCAACATTTACTTTTTCTGAGGAAAGCCTTTTTGTCAAACAAAGGGTTTTCATACGTATGTGACAGAGGGCAGTGATGAGTGACTTAAAAAAAAAAAAAAAAAAAAACATTTTTCTCCCTTAACATTAAACACTGAGTCTTCACATTAACCTGATCTCTTCTCTGCATTTCCAATAGCATTTCGTCACAACGAGTGCCCAGACCCGGGTGTGCCAGTTAATGGGAAGCGCTTTGGTGAGAGCCTTCAGCTGGGCAGTTCCATCTCATTCCTGTGTGAAGAGGGCTTCGTTAAGACACACGGATCGCAAACCATCTCTTGCATTCTCAAGGACGGCAACGTTGTGTGGGATAATGCAGTTCCCCGCTGTGAGGGTGAGTGAAGGACTGACAACTTCTGACAACAAGTTCTCCTAAGATTGTAATTAAACCTAAACATTGTTTAGCTAAACCCTCAAACAAATGTTCTGATCATTAGATATCATTAGATGAAGGCTTTGCAGTCTAGCACCTCATTAGCCCATTAGATGCCCACTCTCTACATTTATATACAACTGCTATAAACCGATTGAATAGTAGTATGTTTATTTTAATGTTCACTCCAACTGATAATGCAGCATAACTGCATTTCTTAATTGTAAAGAGATTATTTCTTCTGCACACTAAAATAGTGAATGGATTGTTATTGATAAAAAGGGAAGCTCATACATCCTAAAATGGATTTTCTGCTTCCTCTAGGTTGTATTAATTCAATTTAGTTTGTAATTATAATTATACAGATACGATTAATTAAAATCAATAATGTCATCAATTTCACTGTTAGGGATGACTAAGATCTGACTAAAGGGTAGTGATTGCTGGTGATGATACAGCAGCTTCTTTTTCTTTCGAGTATGTGATGCTGTGCTTACCTTTTGTATGCCTAAGCATCCATTCACTCCATTCTGACTCAGTATTCAGTAATCAATAATCTAAATATCTCTTGTCCAGTAAACAAGAAAAGGCTAGTTTAGCTAAGATAAAGCTAGGTATTTTAACCAGCGGAGGTTCTTGGACACCAGCAGAGTTGGATATTGAACGGTGACATGGCTAGGACTGTAAGGGGGTCTTATCAGGTTCACTCGTTGTGATAGGCAAAGGAGAAAACCATTATTAAAACATGTCACTTACCCCTGTGCGCCACAGCAGCTCTGTATTCCTCTGAGACTATCTATCATACCCCTTGTGTTTGTAGCGTAATGCGTTTTATAGATGTCCTTCAGTATGCTGAGTTGGCTGATTAAATCATTCCACTTCAAAGGGAGCACAGAGCTGGCACTGTAACTAAGCCCTGCACTGTGTCTGTGTGTTCTGGGTAAGGATAGGCAGTTAAGGAGATACACAGCAGTTACAGTGATGAGGGTATGGGAGAGGGGTTGATTGACTTAGAGTGTCTTATGTGCTAGCGATCAAAGATGCTCTGTTTCTCTGTTTGATGGGGAAGACAGGCACCTCTGTAGGAGGAAAGAAAATGGTTAACCTTGAAGTGAGCCATCTCCAATTTGCATTAGATAGACCCCTGGCAGTAAAAGAAATGGGATGAGCCCCGACTGATACATGAGATCATATATGGACATTGTCATACATCAGCTGGTAAAGACATGCATAATTCAACCTCTATCTGCTCTCTCTTTCTCTCCCTCTGTCTATTTCTCTCTCTCTATCTCTATTTCTCTGTTAGCCCCATGTGGGGGGGATCTGAAGGCTTCCAGTGGGATCATCCTCTCCCCTGGCTGGCCAGAACTCTATAAGGAGGCCCTTAACTGTGAATGGATCATCGAGGCTCCTCCGGGCTACCCTATCAAGATCATCTTCGACAAGTGAGTCGCCCAGATAGTAAATGCAATGGTGTCGGTTAAAAAAAAGAAAAGAAATGTCATCAGAGGATTTTTTTTTTGTTGGTTTTATTTCCTCACAATTTGTGCTCACATGTGTATCACTGCTGTCTTTCGCTTCGTTAAATCTCTTCGTCTGTCTTCCCATTCTGGCAGTAACGCAGTAGATCAAATGCAACATCAACATACACCCCCAACTGGGCTTGTACACTATGTTTTACCTACTTGGCACTCACAAGTGTGCGTTTGATCCTTCCATTTGATATCCAATCCCTGAAAATCCACTGCTATCGTTACAGTTCATACATTAGACCTGCAAGTGTATGTAATGTGAGTGTAATCGTAAATGGTATGTCAAGGAGAACCATAGTGACGGTAGACGAGGTAATTTGTCCTGACGGTTGAGAGAGACAGAGAGAAAGAGAGAGATAGAGAGAGAGAGAGAGAGAGAGAGAGAGAGAGAGAGAGAGAGAGAGAGAGAGAGAGAGAGAGAGAGAGACGTATAAAGTCATAGGATCAAACGCTACATTCGCTGATCTCATCCTCGACACTGCCACCACAGCACGCCATGCAAAATTAATACATCATAAATGTTTGTTGCTCTTTAATTTTTTTTGTAACATCAATAAAAGATCAAAAACTGCTTCATTTAGATTACTTGATTTTTAATCTAAGCAATTTATTCATGGCTTTGAAGATGAAGTGGCTCTGGCAACAAAGATGGAAACACACAACGGGCTTACACACACACACACACACACACACACACACACACACACACACACACACACACACACACACACACACACACCCGCACTCACACATTCTACACAGATGCATTCACAGAAGCATGCCATGTGTCTTATACCTTTCAGAAAATGTTTCATGGTGTTGGTTCAAAGTTAAATATGCTTTACTGCTGATATAAAGATATTCATACTGTTATTGTCTATCCAAGCAATTCAAGCAATCTCTTCATCAGTTTGCATGGCATTTTAATTGAGGCCAAATCTCCATCATACATTTTTGGACATATACACCCTTCACATTTTGACATGTGCCAAGACCCTTAAAATTCTAGTTGATAATGTATACAGATTAAGCGGTGCATATTTCCAAACAAGTTTGCTAAAACAACATACTGAGGGTCTGGGGGCCCTTGGCAGTTGTATGTAGTCCAGCCTTGCATTCATCATACTGAAAACCTGACCCAGCACTGGAGCTGATGAGAATTTCCCACTAAATCTGATACTATCTTACAAAGTGTATCTTCTGTACTAGTACTAGTATGTGGCTTAATGTTATCTAAAGCACATTACAAATACTGTGTTTTATCTTTTTATTTGAAGCAATAAAAACCTTCTTTGTTTTCAGGTTTCGCACAGAGGTCAACTATGATGTCCTTGAGGTGCGCGATGGAAGATTTCCCTCCTCCCCTCTGATTGGTAGCTATCAGGGCACCCAGGTTCCCCAGTTCCTCATCAGCACCTCCAGCTTCCTGTTTCTCCTCTTCTCAACTGACAAGAGCCATTCGGACATTGGCTTCCGCATACGCTATGAAAGTAAGGGCTTAGAGCTTGTCAAAACATTTAAGAAACCACTCCAAATATTCAGTGTCTCACGTTATACTATTTATAGGCATATGTTTGAGTAAAATGAACATTTTGAATTTATTCTAACAAACTACGGACAACATTTCTACCAAATTCCCCCCTCAAATATTGTCATTAAGAGCATTTCCATTAAGTAATGTAGAGATAAAGATTCAAGATTCTCTTCATTTTTTCCAGAGCTGTATATGCTGTGAAGGTAGGGTTGATTCACCCATTCGCCACAGACAGCTATATAAATAAATGTGTTACATTGTAGATTAAACAAATCAGAGAACACAGCCATAACCCTTGTTTACCTGACTAGTTAAAACTATGTCTTAGTTGTAAATACAATGTCTGTGTGCTCTCAATTTCACGATGAAACTGCACATTAAAACACCTATAATTAAAACAATAATAATAGGTTGAGATTGTTCTGGCAGATATCTCTGATTTGACACACATTGATATGTACAACATTTCACACACACACTTGTCACATGCATCTACACATGAGCACACACGCTCTTCACTTACTCTCTAAAATTCACCTCTCACGACAGTGCTAAAATATTTCTACCTGTATGACTCACTGTAGGGGAACCTTTTGCACACTCTCTGTGGTAAATCTCAGCAAGGCTTCAATAATTCATTATGAGTGCTACCTTGGCAGGAAATATGCAAGATGGACTGGGAAAGAGTGCTGAAGCTCATTGGTTTATTTCTGTTGAAAAAGGCATGTTCAAGTTAATTATTTATTGGGATTGCCTTAGAAAAACAAAAAATGTTTTTAACATTTCTTGACCTGCAATTGACCCTTTACATTTAGGATATAATGCCAAGACGCTGCAAGCAGGTGTATTTTAGCTTTCTTTGATCGTGTGTTGCTTTTTTTCCCTCTTATTGTTTGTCCCCGTCCTCTGCAGCCCTGCAGTTACAGTCGGATCACTGTGTGGACCCTGGTATACCTGTCAACGGACAGCGACACGGCAATGACTTCTACGTGGGCGCTTTGGTGACATTTAGCTGTGAGGCAGGGTACACACTCAGTGACACGGAGCCATTAGAATGTGAACCCAATTTTCAGTGGAGCCGCCCCCTGCCTAGCTGTGATGGTACGTTCCATAATATTGACCTAGAAAATGAATAGTCTCCTGACATATCTCTCAACCTATTCATAAACGGGACCGAAGCTAAATTCATTGTTGTGTGTCGTTCCAGACGAGAAATCGTTTTGAGCACATTTCTTCATATTTAGATTGATACATTTTTTTCTGAGTTTTTATAAAATCCATAGATGATAATGTTTCTTTCGACAACTCTTATAAGACTTTAAAAGTTTCTACCTCGTTTCATCATAAATGTTTTATATGTATGCGGTGATCTTACCCTTTGATGCTTCCCTTTTCCTCATCTGTAAATGCTTTTATATTTAAGGACAATATTGATTTCTGCCTACTCTGTAATGATATTGATGATACCACTTTTTCCTGCTGTCTTGAAGGGCACCTCTTGTAAAATGTATTTTACCGCTTTGTAAATGCTGACCAGTTTGGCTGTTTTGGGGCTCGGAAATTTAATTTCTGTCTTTTTCCACTTTGTTCTGCCTTTTTTGAATTTGCCTGTCATCTCTGCTCTCATTTCTCTCCTTCATCTATTCCCCTCTCTTTCCATTCACCCTTTTTCCTCTAGCATTGTGCGGAGGTTATATCCAGGGAAACTTTGGCACCATCCTGTCCCCTGGCTTCCCAGACTTTTACCCGCACAACCTGAACTGCACATGGATAATCGAGACCTCCCATGGCAAAGGTTAGCAGACAAACTCAGTGTCAACACACGCACCAGTCAAATTCAATTTCCCATACAATGTAATTTCCCCCTACTGAGTGGCCTTTTTATTTTGCCCATGTCATTGTACCACTGGTGCGCTCAGAGGCTGGCCTAAGGTTACAGCGCCATGGGACGGCTTTCCAGTCATGTCACCTTTGGTAGAGCGCTCACGAAAAATTGATACAGCCTTATTTGAGAACACTCTCTCTGCGTGGGTGTAATATCTTTGATAAGTAGTAGGGGAAGAACACAGGGAATTGTCTGTTTGCGTTATGAATTGAATATTCATAATGTGTCTTACACAAATCCAAATAATCCAGCTTGTCTGCGGTGAACATATTAAGTTGTTATTCCTTAATTAATTGCAAATTCCATCTGACAGGAATGTTTTTTTTTTGACGGATAGATTTTGGTAAAACCAAGACTTCCAGTGTACTTATGCAACAGAAAATAAAAAAAGTAGCATGAACAACACATTTTAAAAATGGGTCTTTCTTCCTCTCTAATACAGGTGTCCAGTTCGCGTTCCACACTTTCCACCTTGAGAGCCCCCACGACCATTTGTTGGTGACAGAGAATGGCAGCTTCTCAGAGCCCTTGTGGAGACTGACGGGATCCACACTGCCTTCGCCTCTCAGCGCAGGCCTCTTTGGAAACTACACAGCTCAGATCCGCTTCTTGTCTGACTTCTCCGTTTCCTACGAGGGATTCAACATCACTTTCTCAGGTAAGGATCGATTGAATTGTTCAAAAACACTGAGAGATGAAAAGATGGATATCTGAAATTGTTGCTTCCAGTAAACGAGTCAAGCTATGTTGACTAGGTTGTTTGCACAGGCAGTGACACTTAGGAGTCAGCCATCATTAGCAAAAAGAAAATAATAATCAAAATATCTGTCCTAGAACTATGTCATTACAGCCACTCCAGAGTGAATAATGAAATAGTTAACATCACGAGACTAGATTAATTTTAAATGAATCAATTAGGAAAGAGCACAGATGGCCCTTTACCTACTGAGAACATAATTTCAACTCCCTTTGCTCTCACCGGCTCCTTTGATTTGAATACCAAGACACAGTGAAACGAGTGTTACAACATCTAATAGGCTATCACTGAAACGTGACAAGGTATTTAGCTTTACAGGAAGGATTTACAGTTAAGACTGTATGGATTTAAACTAAATGAATTTAAGCATGGTTTTGCATCCCTGTTTATCAGTGTGTGTGTGTGGGGGGTGGGGGGTGGGCTTCCTTCTCAATTTGCCTTTTGAAAACACAACATGAATCTTAATGTCCATGAGTGTCCATAGAGTTCAATTTACATTTTGAGGGAAAAACTTTAAACTGGAATGTTACCCTAAAATAACAGAGCACAACAGATACACACACTAACACAATCGTTTAATGCATCTTTGAGCACAGCGTATTTCAAACTTTTTCTTTTTGCTCTCTTTCTGTTTTTTTCCAGAGTATGATTTGGAGCCTTGCGAGGATCCTGGAATCCCACCCTACAGTACCAGAAAAGGCCTGCAATATGGAGTTGGCGACGCCCTGATCTTCTCCTGTTTCCCGGGTTACCGACTGGAGGGTCCGGCGAGGGTGATTTGCTTAGGGGGCAGGAGGCGGGTTTGGAGCTCCCCTCTGCCAAGGTGTGTTGGTAGGTGGTCACTTGCTTTATTTTGACTTTGGTCACTCCCCTTATATTCCCCTCACCATGCCATCTTACCACATTAGCCCTTTCATATACGCCCAGCCAATACAAAATGTGCTACACTGTCAGTCATGTTGGAAGACGAGACATTTCCGTTTCACTTTCACTCATTATCATCTCTCCATCCACCCACGTTGTGTCTTTTCATTGTGTATGCATAGGTTAATTATTGATATTGCTCTTTGCTAATACCTGGGGAATATGACAAGTCAAACTTTAAAGATATGTCAGTATTTTGACTTTACGATGTACCAAACCTTAAAAGCTGCCTTAGTTTGAAGGAAGTATAGTATACTAATGGTCCTTATGGGAGGTAAAGCACGTACCATGACAAAGATTAACCTACCTTTGGGAAACAACAGTGTGCTGCTTAGGTTATGTTTTGCTTTTTTTCCACTTTTGTTTCTAAACTTAGAAAGTCATTTGTGGGAGTTACGTTTTTGAAACGTTATTGGAAACAAGTACTTACATTTTTATTAAATGTCATTTGTTGAGGTCACGTGTTCTGTTTACCTAGGCTAATAATATCTGATTCGTTTCTAGAGGTAGAAAATAAATATACTAGTTTGTATCTTCTTTATTTTCTATTAATTTCTTCATGAATCCTAATCTATAAAGCTAAACAGTGATTACATTTTTTGTTATATTTTTTACACTTCTGGCAATCATATTCAGCCTAATTTTAAATCTAAATTATTCTCTGTGTAACTCTGTCTATCGGACTGACACTCCTTTCTACCCGCCTCACTGCATTCATGAAGTTGATGTTTTGGGGTATATTTGTGATTATTTGAATTATAGCAGCCATTTTCTGTATAAACTTTCTTTCACTATTTCCCTGATGTGATTCAGAAAAGGCCATTTTCAAATGGAGCTGCGATCACTGTTAATCATATTCAGATTGCATTGTTATAATGCCACTCAACATTCAGGTATAGTCACTGACCATATTCCGCTCCCCATTTAATTCAATTCCATTCAATCCAATGAACTTTATCTGTTAGACACTTTATTTGTTCAGAGCATCGGGGCGTGTACAGTTCACATATCTAGCACAATATACCACATACACATCACTTACTAGCAGTTAAAAAATGGTCAGTGCACGATACATTAAGAATAGGCAATACACATATTAAATATATAAATAAAACCACAATTCAGTGAGAAAGTGAAAAAGAATGTTGTTAGAAATGTATATAGGCTATATATAAATAAATAAATCAACTATTCATCACCTCTCCCATCATCCTTTGCATGTTAGCATTAATAAATACATTCTGAGTTTCAAGCATATAGCGATTGACATATCCTTTGCTCTCTCCCAACAACAACACCCTCCTTTCTCTCTCTCTCTCTCTCTCTCTCTCTCTCTCTCTCTCTCTCTCTCTCTCTCTCTGTCTGTCTGTCTCTCTGCTCCCTCTCTCTTTTTCTCTAGCTGAATGCGGCTCATCCGTGACTGGCATGCAAGGGGTGCTGCTCTCACCCAACTACCCCGGTTACTATGACAACAACCATGAGTGCATCTACTCCATCCAGACGCAGCCTGGCAAAGGCATCCAGCTACGCGCACGGGACTTCAGACTGGAGGAGGATGACATACTCAAAGTGAGGGGGTGGGGGGGCTTCATACCCTCCGTGTGTGTGTGTGTCTCTCTGTCTCTGTCTGTGTCTGTGTGTTTGTGTACTTGTTCAGGCATCTTTCCGAGAACCAATTTCAGTTTTTAAGCATCGGAATGAGGATATTTTTGGAAAGTGAGGATATTTTGCCTGGTCCTCACTTCTTCAAAGGCCTGTTTGAGGCTTCAGACTAGGTTAGAAGGTTAGAAGTAGGTTAGGGTGAGTGTGAGGGTTGGGGTTAGGCATTTAGATCCGATGGTTAAGGTTAGGATAAGGGGCTAGGGAATGCATTATGTACGTGTCCTCGCAAACATAGATATACAATAATGTGTGTGTGTGTTTGTGTTTGTGTGTACGCAAACCTGATCATTTTAATTCAGAAGCTTCCTCCCACTCTTTCCCTCTCCCTCTTTCCCTCTCAGGTCTTTGATGGCAGCAGTAATAAGGCTCGTCTGCTGGGGGTGTTTACAGGCAGTGAGATGCTAGACACAACGCTGAACTCCACCTCCAGCTCCATGTGGCTGGAGTTCGTCAGCAATGCGGATAACAACAGCAAAGGCTTTGAACTGCACTTCGTTAGTGAGTAACACTCCTACACACAAGCAGACACCAACCTTTCTTTTACATTTCATATTAAAAGGTGCACTATGCAGTTTCAGGGGAGGGGGGATTTATATTTATATCAGTTTCCAGAAGACATTTTCTATTTAATGAATTATTCTATTATCATAAATATATATTTTTTTAAGGAACCTGGAACCAAACGTAAGACTAGAATATATTTGTAAACACAACTCTGGGCCCTGTTGCTGTAAACACCAGTGGACAGTTACTTTTAAAGGAAGCTTTCTACCTTCGTATAGTGTTCCAGGGATCCACTTTTCCTGGGAGGAAATTTTGTTTATTCAGTTATGAGAATATACCTTAAAACAATGTCCACTTCTCTGACACACCCAAAGTTACAAGTCTCTCTCTCTCTCTCTCTCTCTCTCTCTCTCTCTCTCTCTCTCTCTCTCTCTCTCTCTCTCTCTCTCTCTCTCTCTCTTGCTCCAAGGCTTTGAGCTCGTCAAATGTGAGGATCCAGGTGTTCCCCAGTTTGGCTACAAGCGGGAGGATAAGGGTCATTTTGCAGGGAGCACTGTGTCGTACAGCTGTGACCCTGGCTACACCCTGAAAGGCCCCGAGGTGCTCACCTGCCTGAGGGGGGAAAGGAGGGCATGGGACAGCGCCCTCCCACTCTGTGTTGGTGAGTCAAGATGCTCATCGAAGGGCTTGGAGATGAAGTGCGCCGAAGCTGTTGTTAGCAGTATTTGCGCGTTTGCTTGTATGATTTTTGGTTTTGCTGAATAGGCCATTGTGTCTCACATTACATTGCATTATATTAGATCTGTTTACTTAACTCTCTACCGTCATACGGAAATTCTCGGATCCTTTGCTTTAGTAAAAATATTTAAACCATTGTGTATCAGTATTTAAACTATTCATTGAAATAGATAGAATACTATTTCATACCTATTATATTATTGGATGGTATTATGGTGCAGTTTAGTGTTACAGCTGTCCTAGTCCTAGCACACTTTTTTCTTGGATACTTGAAAACAATTAATCAAACTTAGTAAATACTAACTAGCTACACTTAATCAAACTCTCACAAAAATGTAGTGAAGTAAGAGTATAAGCCCAGTTAGGAGAACAGGCAGGATGTGTCTCTGACATCAGCCGAGGTGATTAAAATTATACTGCTTGGCTCCCGTTTCAAACCAAACTGACAGGTAATTTCATTTCAGGGTTCCATTGTTAACCATACAGCAGTTCTCTCAACACTTTTGTCTTTTCCCATGCCTCTTTCACTGCAGATGATAGCCTAACAGCCGGAGTGCATTTGGGAGCAGTTGAGGAACTGCTTCTGTTTGTAATGGTGTGATTATTTTCTACCAGCAGACACACACTGAACACAGAGCAGAAGGGAATATATATATATATATATATATATATATATATATATATATATATATATATATATATATATATATAGATAAGACATGTTGCTTAGCAATTTTTGCCTGTTTAAATAAAGGTTGATGATGATGATGATATCGAACATGGGCGGAAGGAGAATGCAAAAGTAAAAGTTTAGGGAGAGTTTATACCATGAAGGTTAGGGTTGTTTTATGGCTAACCTTACAGTATACAGTACATATTAATATCTAACTAAGACTTGCTTGTATCCTTTTATTTGCATACTTACGTGACATATACAATATAATCACACGTTGTCTTGTAGATAAGGCAATTTGAACAACCTTAAGGTTGAGAAAAAAAGAGAAGCAGAACCAGAGTATAGATTTTAGAAAGATTTGTCCTGAGACATACTGTAGATTGAAGGGACGAGAGTGGCTGAGAGAGTTGCTCTACCATGGCAGCACTGAGCAGTAGTTCTGTAGGTCATACGGCTAGAAGAAAGGGGTGGCTTTGTCTTACTGTGATAGATCACCTTCTCCCGGGCACGTTTTCTCCAACCAGAAAAACATGACAGATGGGAAAAAAAACTTGAAGTGAGGGACTAAAACCTCAGCAAAAGTGTTAAAGATGAGTTTTCTCACACTTTCACTCCTTTGCATTTTTTCTCTCCTTCCGAGACATAAGAAGCAAAAGCGACAATCAAAGCTAAGCATAAAGTCTATTTACGCTGTACAAGTGTATTGTTTTGTTGGTTTATGCTAGGGGCAGCAAAAATGATCAGAGGCCAGCTTAGAATGTAAATTGCATGGGGGAGATGGAGAAAAGTAGGTAAGGGGGACAAGGCGGGGAGTGTGGAGGGGTGGGGGTGGGGGGGGGGGGGGTAATTGCAAACATAGGGAAAGGTAGGTTTGTCAAATGGAAGTCTCGTCTATGGAATGAATCACAGCTCGTCACTGTCTGATGCCCTGCTTCCCTTTATGTGTCTGTGCTGTAATATGTTGGTTTAGTTGGCTCCTTTGTTGGTTACGTCCTTTTACCAGACTGCCTCTGTTTGTGTGTATCTTCCATGGTGCAGTTTTTCAATAGAGGGGTACACAAGCCACAGATGGTTTTCACAGCCATTGTTGTCACCGTCATCATCAGCCTGATTCCTCAATTTTCCTCCTGTTTGAAGGATCTATTTTCCTCTTAGGGGAAGGAAAAGAAACAACACTCATTTTGTCAGTTAAAGGCCTACTTCACCGGTTTGAATATGAAGGTGTATTGAATTCTGAGATCCTATGTAGTATAAATGTGCGAATTTTTTTTAAATCGGTTCATCCTAGCCTGAGAAAAGGCAGAAAGAGTGTTTTTTTTAACCCTATATTTCTCCTTCTCGTGACATCACAGAAAGAGAAATATAGGGTTAAAAAAAAACGTACTTTGTAAATATTACTGTGATGTCACAGTAAAAGACATCACAATAATATTTACAAAGTAAGTTTTTTTTAACCCTATATTTCTCTTTCTGTGATGTCACGAGAAGGAGAAATATAGGGTTAAAAAAAACACTCTTTCTGCCTTTTCTCAGGCTAGGATGAACCGATTTCAATTTTTTTCGCACATTTAAACTACATAGGATCTCAGAATTCAATACACCTTCATATTCAAACCGGTGAAGTAGGCCTTTAAGATGGCCTTGGAAATGTGTACAAAAATGTTGTTGGAGGACATTTCCCTTTTTTCATTCACTTCTTGGATATGGG